>NC_060282.1:64389075-64739841 GCF_021613505.1 Equus quagga | reverse complement strand
CAACCTGGATAAATCGCCATGGAATACGACTCAGTGATACAGAGACAGAACTGTTAGTACACACAACAACCTGGATAAATCGCCAGAGAAGTACGCCAAGTGGGAAAAAGCCAATCGCAAAATGTTTCCTACTTAAAATGTACAAAATTATAGAAGTGGGGAAGAGACTCGTAGTTGGCAGGGATTGCAGATGGCGGGGAGCAGCTACGTCTCTAAAAGTGGAGCACGGGCATCATTGTAGTGGAGCTGTTCTGTGTCTGGACTGCGGTGGTCCCATGAATCTGCACGTGAGAAAATTTCACAGAACTACGTACACACACACATGTAAGCCAGTGCACATAAAATTGGTGAAACTGAACAAGGTGGATGGATTGTGTCAATGTCAATTTCCTGGTGGTGATATTATACTCTGGTTGTGCAAGATGTTACCATTGAGGGAAACTGGGTGTAGGTATATAGATCTCTTTGTGTTATTTCTTTTAATTGCATGTGAAACTACAATTATTTCAAAATAAAAATGAAAAAACATACAGAGAAAGGTTTCATACAAAAACATACAAAGAAAGCTTGTTAGCTTTCTTATAATTATTTTTGTTATTCCATAATTGTTCTCAGTCACTACTTAATCTAACATCTGGTCCAAGTGACTGATTGACAACACAGATCTGTCTCTGGCACCCCAGCCCATCCCCGATGGTTTGCTGCACTTTTCTAGACACGTTCCAAGTTCCAATAAGGCACCAGGCTTGGCCCGTGTTTACTTCTCCAGTCTCAACTTGCTACCTCTTGACTTGCATGTGACACTCCAGCAATACTGAACTGTTGAAAACTCTTTACACACACCATGTTTTTACTCTGTGCTATGGTTTGCTGTTCATTCTATCTGGAATGTCTCCCCGATTTCCCACCTCCCATCTAACTTTACCTTTCCTTCAAGATTCAACCCAGGAGTAACATCTCCTTCATGAATCCTTCCCCAACTTGGTTTTTTATCAATATACTTGCTATATTGTTTTAAAATTATAACCTTAACTCTCCTTAACTTGAAGCCAGTCTTGGTTTGGTGTTGCATTCAGCAAAAGTCTGACATGCAGAAATAATTTTAAAATAATCTACATCATTGTTGCCATCTTCTAAGAACCTTCAAAGGGAGTTCCATTCATAGCATAGAATAAATCTTTAAAAACCAAGCCAAACGTCTCATCCCCTATTTATCTTCCAGTGCCCCGCTTGCAAAGCTGTGCCTAATCTCTCCCTCTCTCCTCACTTCCCCCAAGACTCCACACTTAGCTTGCTGCCAGTGGCTCTTAGCCCTTTCTGATGTAAATCCTTCAAGACTGACCCTCACTTGCTAGCAAACTCCAGGTTGCTAGGGTTACCATAACAAAATACCACAGACTGGAGGCTTCAACAACAGAAATTTATTTCCTCCCAGTTCTGGAGGCTGGAAGTCCAAGATCAGGGTGTCAGCAGGTTTGGTTTCTCCTGAGGCCTCTCTCCTTGCCCACCTGTTAATGCAGGCCCTCCAGGGCCAGTTCAGCTGACCCCATCCCTTATCAACAGAGTGATTAAGATCTGTCTTTCAGAAAAACTGCAAAGTCACATAGACAGGGCATGCACAAAAGAAGAAATCGTGACCTGAAATGACTGCAGAACCAAAGATTTTCCTCCCCATGGAACCCAAGGAAGGGGACATGACCGAAACCTGAAAGTTGAACTCTTATCAGAAGCGAGGGGTCCCTTATTCAGGAAGATCTGGTGTCAAAGGTCCTTCCTCACCTCATCGAAAATGCTTAGAACCTCATCATAAATGTTTAGAACCCTGTCATAAATGTTTAAAACCTGACCATAAATGCTTGAAGCCCACCAACCATGTCCCACCAGTGTTTCTGCATGCCAGCCTATTTTCCCTAACAGGCTAAATTTCACACCAAATCCTGAATCGGGGAGACAGACCTGAGGGCACACGCCCTCTGTCTCCCTGCAGATGGATCTTGCAGAATAAAAGCTGATTTCTCCCCCCCAAAGGCTGATGCCATAATTAATTGACTTGTTTACGTGCATGGGGCAGAGAACCCCAATTTTGGGCAGTAACACACCTTCTTGCTGTGTCCTCATATAGTCTTTCCTCTGTGTGCATGCATCTCTGGTGTTTCTTTTGTGTTTAAATTTCCTCTTCTTATAAAGACACCAGTCAGATTGGATTAGCGTCCACCCATATGACTTCATTTAACCATATACCTCTCCA
This sequence comes from Equus quagga, assembly GCF_021613505.1. NCBI lineage: Eukaryota > Metazoa > Chordata > Mammalia > Perissodactyla > Equidae > Equus > Equus quagga. Next base: position 64,737,593 of record NC_060282.1, on the reverse strand, counting down.
GGCCCTATCTCCAAACACAGACATATGCTGAGGTACTGGGGTTAGGGCTTCAATATACGAATGCTGGAGAAACATAATTCAGTCCACCATACTAGGTATCCCGGTTCCACCCAAAGAAGGCTGGGGACCCAAGCCAGCAAAAACAAAATTCCTTGTATCCGCCAGGCTGGGGAGAGGCTGTGAGTGCTCATCCACTCATGGTATTTCCTCTATCATGTAACTTTCTGTGTTAGAGCCTCTTGAGTGGGGAGGCTGTCTTGCTTATGCAGCAGCTCCATCACAGTGCATGGGCACAGCGGGCATTCAGTGAAAGTTTGAGAGCTGCTCCATCGCTCCCCCTCCACGAACTTAGGGAATATCCTTTTCTTTCTACTGAGTTTTAAGTCCAAATTCTTAAATCTATGGATTCTGGTGTTTCAGTATCATGACAAGAGACCAGCCCTCCCAGCTTCTGCTCATTTCTGGTGGGAGCATCTGAATCCCCTTATCGAGGGCATGTGTTAGTTAACTGATGCTTCAGCTCAGGAGGACGAGTCAGAACAGAGAACCAAGTGCCTCTGAGTGAACAGCAGGACACCTGGGTCGTCCTCTTCTAACTGGATGTGGTGTGTCTTTTTCTAACTCTTCACCTTGGCTTTTTGGTCCGTGAAGCACAGCTTGTTTTATTCTAATTTGTATGCAATGATTCTTTACCAATAATTACATGCATAACTATATACGTATTCGCTCTTTCTACAACCACTTTCCAGCTAAAATTGAAACTTTCCACAACATAACTTTTTAAACAGGACCATAATGAGGATTTTTGTTTTCTTTTTTAAACAATGAGTGGTTTCATCCGTCTGTTAACCTCATAGCTGGGAGTTCTATATTCTTTTTACCAATGATACTGAAATGAAACTCAGGGCCTTGGTACTTAGTATACTTTTTAATACTCACATCATAGTTGAGGCAAATACTGTGGCCTTCCTCAACAAGCGAGCATCTCCTTTCTGCTTGGACTTTGATGGGCACACCTCAGAAAGGCCTCAGCCTGAAAAGTGCGTTGGGAATGAGAGAGGCGGGAGCTGCAGGGGGAGGCAGTCCTGGTGGGGAAGAGGCAGGACAGCGCCTGGGCCGTGGGCTCTCTGTCTGGCGGAGAGGTAGGTCCTGTGGTCAGTGTCCCAGCACTGTCCTGCTATACACCGGGTAGAACTATTCCAGCAGAAATCTCCTGAGCCAGCTGAGCTTGAAATGTGAGAAAATTGCAATCCTCTGGTTCGGTGGTTCTCAAAGTGTGGTCCCCGGAGCAGCAGCATCACCTGGGAACTGGTTAGAAATGCAAATTCTCACTTTCCACCCGGACCTATTGAATCAGAAACTCTGGGGGCTGGGCCCAGTGACCCATGTTTACCAAGCCCTCCAGAAGTTTCTGATGCATGCTGAAGGCCGAGACCACTGCTCTGTTTCTGTCACCACCTATGTGGACGGGCTGCCAAACAGGTGCAAGTGCAGTTTAATTTTCCTAAACCACATTTACCCAACAACAGATTCCTGAGTTCCAACCCAGGTTGACAGGATCTGGATTTCTGGGGGCTTTGGGGAACGGCCTGGTGAGCTATATCTTTAATCAGTGTTCCAGGTAATTCTTGTCCTGAGGGAAGTTTGGAAGCCCTTGGTGCCCAGCTGATATCACTGTAGTGATCTGGGAGCTGCTGGATGAAAGGCTTCCTGCCAGCTCAGGCTGCAGGAGAGGGAAGAGGACTAATATTTCCTGAGCAGGGACTGGAGGCCAGGCACTGTTCCAGACCTTTACCATACCTTACTTCCCACAGGTGTCTATAACAGCCTTCCACGGTAAAGCTTGTGTTCACAAGCTTGTGTTCAGAGAGTCTAAGTGAATTGCCCAAGGTTACTCAGTTAGTGAGAGGCAGGGCTGGGATTCACCCCTGAGGCGGCTGTTACCTCTAATACCCCTCTGTGTGGCCACCAGCTTGACCAACTCAATGCCCCTCTGACATGTCAAAGGCTGGCAGAAGCTTCTTTTTCTCTTCTTTCTCCTTCCTGTTTCAGTGAAATACAGTCCTCAACTCCACAAATACTTACGAGGTTACTAATATGTCCAAGGTACTCTGTTGTGCACAAGTGTATATAGCGTTCAAATGCGATTCAAGAAACTCTCCTAGGAAAGCAGAAGGCGGTTGAGAGGCATGAACTTGGTGGCTGGGAATGTAACTTCAAACCTCGGGACTGAGGGCTGGCCCTGCCTCTTACCAGCTGTGTGAAGTTGGGCAGGTTTTTTTTAACCTGAGGCTTAGTTTCCTCATTTGTCCAAAAAGGGTAATAGCAATGCCTCTCTCAGAGTAGGCAAATCCTTGAAAAAGAGCCTGGCACAGGCTAAGGGCTCAATAAATAAACGATTATTATTGTCTTTAGTTTATTATTATTGCCAGCTGTAGTAGATGCCCTAGGAAACAGGCCACAGCATTTCATAAGAGTTGATATTTTTATTTATAAAGTGTCACTAGTTTGGTTAAAAATACTACTAAATGTTGTGTTTTGCACTCATTCCCAGCCCCCACAATTCACCCTGCAGAACCCCAATTCTCCTCTCCCCAAAACTATGTTCCCCTTCCTCCTTAGGGAAACTACTTTGTCAGAGTACTGAGCTATGTCCTGAGTATACAGTGAAATGAGATATAAAAAAATGAAATAAACTCTCCTGTCCTTATTCAGCTGGTCACTCCAGCCTGTTGGTACTATTTGGACATGTCTTCACTTATCCATGGCCTTACAAACACTCTTTCCTCACACGCAATGCTTGGCATAAAGTTCACACTGGTCGCCCGGAAATGTTGCCAAAGCCACTGTGGGACCAATGTGCACAACTGCAAAGCTTTGAGAGGTTTCTGATTAGAGGAGCAACTTAGACCCTTGAAGGGATCTTGGTGGGGGTGGGGGTTTGGTGTCACTCACCTGCCTCCCAGGGCAGCAATCTTTTCACTCATAGGCCCAGGTGATTCTAGAACATTCCTATAGAAAAGGATATTTGTATTTACGTGTTGTTCTCTTGGGTCCTTTTTCTTTTTTTTGCTGAGGAAGATTTGCCCTGAGTTAACATCCACTGCTAATCTTCCTCTTTTTTTAAAGATTTTATTTTTTTTTCCTTTTTCTCCCCAAAGCCCCCCAGTACATAGTTGTGTATTCTTCGGTGTGGGTTCTTCTAGTTGTGGCATGTGGGACGCTGCCTCAGCGTGGTCTGATGAGCAGTGCCATGTCCGCGCCCAGGACTCGAACCAAGGAAACACTGGGCCGCCTGCAGCGGAGCGCGCAAACTTAACCACTCGGCCACGGGGCCAGCCCCTAATCTTCCTCTTTTTGTATATGAGCTGCCACCACAGCACAACCACTGACAGACAGGTCCATGCCCAGGAACCAAACCTGGGTCGCCAAAGTGGAGCGTGCCGAGCTTAACCACTAGGCAACCAGGGCTGGCCCTTGGGTGCTTTTTCTTGGCCAGCAAAACTGAGGGCCATGAATGTAATAATACAGAACCATACATAAGCTTATGGGCCCATTGAGGGTCCTAGAAGGAAAAAAAATGTAAGTAACAAAGAAAAGTAGACTTAGTAATCTATAGATTCACTTAAGAGGCAATAACACTAAAATAAGTTTCATAATTTTATTTGAAAATTTTAATGTGTTTATGTGAACTGTTAAGATATACTGACATAAAAGAAAAAAACACAGTCGACTTTTACAGGTCTGCAGAAATAGGCTAGCCAGTCCATCCACGTGAACTGTTTCATTTCTGCACTACTATTTATTTTGAAGAGATACAAAACTGAAGGAGAAGGGAAGCAACTCTGAAAAGAATAATGCGGTATGTATAATTTAGTAATATGAATCAAGAGCCATAAAAATGTCCATACTCCAATGTAAAAGTTAAATTTGGGGATTAGTTAATCTAAGAGATTAATTTAGAATATGAAAAAAGCCACATAAACATTATTCATCACTCTGTTATTGGTAGGAGTAAAAATTTGAAAGCAATCCTGATTCCCTATAATAAGGATAAATTATTAAATTCCTAGTCAATAAACTACTGTGTACCTTTTAAGATAATGGTTATGACAATTACGTGACAACACAGAAAATACTTAAAATGTCAGGCCTTAAGAGAAAAGAGCTGAAGATTACACTCCCCAAATGAAAAGATGGAAAGGAAGTATATCAAATCATAACAGCTGTGCTTGGGTAATGGCATGATGGTAGTTTTTTCCATCTTTTCGCTCATGATTATTTTAATCCATTTCCAATTTTATAAATTGGAAAATCAATTAAAAGCACATGGCTTCATGAGGGATTTCACATGGGACAAAAATCACACAGTTATTGCAATTTTCGGGGGACACGCATTTGTTCTGAGAGTTGTTGGGGTGCTTGGAAAGACAGTGGAATAATAGCAAGAGAAACTAGATCCTCCTGCCCCCAGCTGCCAGTAGTGCAACCTAGGGTTTCAAGAACCAATTTCTGCCCATTCAAAGTGTGGCTTGTCCCTGGAGACTACCACCCGCAGGCCATTGTGATGGTGATGGCTGGGATGTGGCCTGGCCTCCCCAGCGGCCCCGAGAGGCTCAGGCATTTAATGGAGGAGCCCTGGCAGCTGTCTCGGCTTGGGGTTGCTGGTCATCAGAGACAAGGCAGCCTGTGCGATGTTGACCTGGAGGTGAACAGTCCCCTTTCTCATACCCACTCCCCAGAGGCAACAGTCCCTCATTAGGGTGCAGTTTCTAATCCAAACAGCCATTAATCTTTCTCAGGTTAAAAGGCCAGAAAAGCAAATTTTGCGCTATTTTAATACTGTACTTGTCTGTATTTTACAAGAGCAGACTTACTTCATTGACCACTGGAAAACACCCCACAGCTGTGTCCACAGCTACACAAACAATGCCAAGCCCAACACAGTCCTCCCTGTGCACAGAGAAGGGGCAGAAGTACAAAATGAGTCGGCTATTCATTGTGGCACTTGACAAAAATCATAGAAACATGACCTATTTGAAACAAATTAGTATTCCGTATCATGAAATAAATTAGGGATGTGCATGTATTTAAGTGAAAATGCCACCATATAGTGGTGGTATTTTATAAAGTAAAATTATACAAACTCTTGAATATTATTCTTTTAATTTTCCTTGATTTCGCAAGTGAATTAATCTACTTAAATGGAGCTGTAACCCCTAAGAATTTTTTGATCTTTTAAAGGAAATCAATAGAAAAAATAGGATTTAGAAAAATGCACTTAATTGTTGTCTCAGAAGCATCAAAGTGTTTGGTTTATAGAAATGGGCCAAATCTCCCGTCTCATTCTTTTAATAGCTGTTAAGTCAAGAAACACATCTTTTCCATATTCTCAAATTGTAAGGACCAAAATGATGGGTATTAGGATAAAAAACATAAAGCCTTCCTAAATCTGTTTCTTCATGCTTGACCTTTAAATCCTTCCTCTACAGTCATAATCAGTATGAATACCAAACTTCTCCCGATGAGTCACATTGAGACATCTGGCTACTGGTAATAAAGGCATCGAACATTTAAGGGAGACAGAGAATGCATTTTTATATCTCAAATTATTTTACATTAAATTTCCCAAACTCAAAATCTCACATTAGGGATGACGTAATACATAAAATCTAGGCATAGCACTTTCAAGCTGGAAGAGGTCTTGGTGGAATAACGTAAGACTCTGACAGACCAAGGGGCTGGAGGAGAAGCCAGGGCCCTTGACCCCTAGTGCAATGTTGTTCTAAGGATGTCACATCACCTTGCAGAATGTATTACAAAATTTCTAGAGCTTACCTGGACTTTTTGGGGGGTGGTTGTGGGTGACACATACATGTTTTTGCTATGCCAAATATATTATGAGATGCTCATTAACAACTTCTCTAAAGTGTCCTGAAGGATCTCAGATTGGCAGAGAGTTTAGCTGTCCTCTGCCTCATTCACACAGCTTCTGCGCTCAGAATCCATGATTCTTTTGAAAAGCTGGGGGGATTTTAGCTAGGTGTGGTCTGCATGGCCTAGCTGAAATTCTGTTGGTACTATCTTATGCTTGTCTTTTGGGCACTTGGTATAAAGAATTTGAATGTTCTTTAGGAATTAAAACTACACCTTGATAGCATTTCCAAGTGAAAAAATAAATATATAGTTATTTATAGTAGACACACATATATATGTATGTGTGTGTGTGTATACACACACACAAAATTGCTGGAAGAACATATACCAAATTTTTAACAGTGGCTACCTTTGGGTGGTGCAACATATTGCATTGTTCATAAACAAGTATTTTGTGTTTATTTTTGTGTTACCAGTTTTTGGTACTAAACACATTTTATGTTTGTAATCAGAGAAAACTCCCAATAAACATTATTTAAACACTATTTAAAAGATCTCAGGGAAATAAAGACCTTCATAGAGATAAAGTGGGCAGGGGCAGGTCGAATGGCACAGTAATGCCCTTCTCATCTGCTTTTTAAAAGCCTGATGTAATTACGTATCCTTTACTTACTTGATTAAAACTTTAATACAATCTAAAACATGAATAAATCTGCAAGTACACTGAGAGCTAGACTGCCAAAGCTTGAGCAGGCAAACCTCAGGGTGGTCACCTTTGCGTGGAAAAATGAGCCCTAGAAGTTTCTGTAGGCCGGGAGTCATGGGAGGCGTGGGATCATGCTCCCTGGATTTTACTCGCAAGGCTGCTATCTGTAACCTACAACACTCCTTGCTTTTGAATTAATTTATTCTGAGCATCAGAAACATTTTTCCAAAGAGGGAATCACCATGTAGGATGTTAGTGTTTTTCTCGAAATAACAATTTACTCACCAGAGGATAAGCCTCTAATATTTTACTCTTTTGGATTTTTTTCACCTTTAAACACCAGTTACCAGTATTTTTGAAAAATAAGATGAATCTGATCTAAGACAGTAAAATGATATTTTTCTTTATTTTCTCTCCCCCCTTTTAAAATTAGAAAATATATGCTTGTTGTAACAAATCCAAACAATACAGATGTTTATAAAATGACAAAATATAAAGTGAACATTTTCTCTTAATTCTCTATACCCAAAATTCCATTTCTCCAGTGACAACTTTCAATATTTGATGTGTAAATTTTTAATATTTTGATGTGTATCCTTCTTTTCTATATATATAGACATATATTTATATATAATTTAAAAAAGTAAAAATCAGACCATACTAATTGTTCTGCAACTTACTTTTTTCCAACTTAGCAGTATATCATGGACATATTCCCAATAGATTGACCTCATTCTCATTAATAGCACTATAGCAGTCCATTGTTTAATATAATATGATTTAGTTATCTATATACTATTAACGAATATTTAGGTTCTTGTAAATCTTTTTTTTTTTTTTTTTGAGGAAGATTAGCCCTGAGCTAACTACTGCCAATCCTCCTCTTTTTGCTGAGGAAGACTGGCCCTGAGCTAACATCCATGCCCATTTTCCTCTACTTTATACATGGGATGCCTACCACAGCATAGCTTTTGCCAAGCAGTGCCATGTCCGCACCTGGGATCCGAACCGGCGAACCCCAGGCCGCCGAGAAGCAGAATGTGCGCACTTAACCACTGTGCCACCGGGCCGGCCCCTAAATCTTTTATTATTAGAAAAAGTGCTTCCTGAAACATCCTGGCCATGTTTCTTTACACACTTGTGTTAGTTCTATAGGACAAATTTCTAGACATGTGATTACTGGGCACAGGATATGTGCGTTTACATTTGACAGATACTGAGTTTTTGCCCATTTGATAAATGGAGCAGTGGCAATCTGTGGGGTTTGGGGCAGGAACATGGACGCCTGAAGTTGGGCCCAAGGTCTGACATAGTGGGCACTTGTCCAGCCTGTTTTATGGAAGTAGCTTGACTTTGAGCATCAGGGAATCTTCTGCAGGATGAATCTATATCATATTACAACTGGAAACAGGTAAGTTATCTGTGGAGATGAAAAGTCAAAGCTCTGGCTGGATCAGCTTCTGTCTTCATAACTGTGATGGCCAATGGTAATTCTGAATTCCCAGTTCAGTGAAAACAAAACCTAATACAGTTTCATTGAAGCTTCAAACAGGGCAGACAGATCCTCTTCTGACTGAGGGCGTGGTGCAAGCTTGGTGACCCTTTCCTGAAACAGTAAACAAAAGGAGTTATCCAGGGCTTTGAAAAGACAGTTTGTAAAGGCTACTAGGTTATGTAAATGAACTTGGTCACAAGAAACAATGACTTGATAATAGCCATATCTTTAAAAATCATATTTCTTGTTGCTTTGTACTAGCTGATCCCCAACTCAGAAGTTTATCAAGTGGTGCCTCTTTCCTAGGAAGCTTTCAAAAGCCATCGCCCTTGTCTTAGGCCCTGGCAAGTCTTCTGCCCAAATGTACAGAACCAAACCAACCTCGGGAAAAACACCTCCTATGATGACAAAACATGCTGGTCAGCAGCCTCTGCCAGGTTCGCCCTGTGCAGAGAGCACTGTCCCAGGCGTAGCTGGTGCTGCCAAGGAAAACAGAACTGGGTTGTCTTTGACTTCAAAGACTGTAGATTTTGCAACTTGGACTTAAGGTATATTCAAAAGGACTTTCTTAGGACATTAACTTTCAGGCTATGGGCAATAAGCGACTCCTTCTTTACTATTAACTAAGGTTTTATCTCTACCTTCCCAAATGAATTCAGTGACTTGCTTAATTTCTCCAATGATTGTTGAGTCAAGTCAGCAAAGGTAGCCAGCACATCCTATTGTTATTTATACGCCCGTCAGTGGCTCCAAGATCCCTCTGGGACAGGGAATTAAAAGATATTATAATGACCACCCTGTGCCCAAATTTCTGGGCCTAAGTGAAATTAAGACACATGCCAGTTTTTTGGTTCCATTTTCCTGGGTCTCTCGGTCTGTTTTCTTGTGATAAGCACTTGTTTGGGAGCATACCTGGTAGAGGAGGGCAGCCCCATGAGGGCGGGGCTGTGTTCATTCTACACCCAGCACCTACTGGAGTGCTTGACACACAGTACCCAGGTGCTCAACAGTTATTTGTTAATTAATTAATTTGTTAATTAATAAAGATGGTGGGAGGGGGAATACTGGCATCTCAAAATTCACTTACACAAGATAGAACTCTGGTGCCCCCTGCCTCCCATTTTCCTCCTCTCAGAAATGACACCCAATCATTCAGGCAAAAACCTAGGGGTCATCCTTGATTCCTCCTTCCCCTCCCTACATGTTAAATCCATCAGCAAGTCTGTCAGATCTACCTCCAAAATAAATCCCAAATCCAACCTCTTCTCACCTCTGGTTCCACCATAACCCGACACTACGTCACCCTCACTCTCCTGTCCTACTTCAAAGGCCTCTTAAAGGTCTGTTTCCACTTTTGCTCCACTCTCGCCCCCTAGAGGTCATTCTTTCCAGAGCAGCTGGAGTGATTTTTTCCCCAGGAGTCTGATCACACAATTCCCTGGTTTAAAGCTCTCCAATGACTTCCCATTGCAATTAGAACAAGACCACACCTCGAACGCCACCCTGATCTGGCCCTGCTTCTTGTCCCAGCTTTGATTCTTCTCCCATCACCTCATCTCACTTAGTCCTACGGTACCTTCAGTCCCATGAAAATGCTGATCTTCACCTTGTCTCAGGGCCTTTCCCCTCCACCTACAATGCTTCTCCCAGATCTTAACGTGGCTGCCTCCACCTCCAGTCAGAAGCCTTCTCTGACCACCCTCGCTGGTGTTCCCTCCACACTGTCCTGCATGAAATCACCCAAGTTTTCCTTCATATCACTAATCATTATCTGAAATAATTTCATTTGTATCATATTTATAGATGTGACTAGATGTCCATTGTCTGTCTCCCCTCACTAGAACGTAGCTCCATGATGGGGGAAAGGACTTTATCCTCCTCTTCACTGTATCCCATACAATGCATGGTTATATAGTAAGACCTCACTAAGTACTCGTCAGGTAAAATGAAGAATGAAAAGAAGAAAGAACGTATATAAAAATTAACTGAAAATGGACCTAAATGTAAGAGCTAACACTTTAAAATTCTTAGAAGAAAACAGGGGGAAATCTTTATGACATCGAATTTGGCAATGATTTCTTGGATATGACACCAAAAGCACTGGCAACAATACAAAAAAAAAAACCCAGATAAATAAGACTATGTCAAAATTAAAAGCTTTTATGCATCAAAGGACACTATCAAGAGAGTGAAAAGATAACAGAAGAGGAGAAAATATTTGTAAGTTGTATATCTGATAAGGGATTAATATCCAGAATATATAAATAATTCTATAACTCAACAACAAAAACCCCCAGACAATCCAATTCAAAAATAGCCAAAGGATTTGAATAAACATTTCTCCAAGGAAGATATACAAATAGCCAATAAGCACATGAAAAGATGCTCAACATCATTAGTCATTAGGGAAATAAAAGTCAAAAACACAGAGTTACCACTCACACCCATTAGAATGGCTATCAAAAAAAAAAAAAGAAAGAAAGAAAAGGGAAAATAACAAGTGTTGGTGAAGATGTGGAGAAACTGGAACTGTCATGCATTATTGGTGGGAATGTCAAATGGTGCAGCTGCTAGGGAAAACAGTTTGGCAGTTCCTCAAAAAAGTTAAAGGCAGAATTACCAGGTGATCCAACAATTCTATTCCTAGGTATACACCCAAATGAATTGAAACGAGGGACTAAAATAGATGCTTATACACTACTGTTCATAGCAGCATTGTTCACAATAGCCAAGAGGTAGAAACAACCCAAGTGTCTATCTGTGGGTGAATGGATAAACACAATATGCTAGATCCATACAATGGAATATCAGTCAGCCATAAAAAGGAATGAAATTCTGAAAGATTGAAGACATTTTGCTAAGTGAAATAGGGCTGACACAAAAGGACAAATACTGTATGATTCTACTTATATGAAGTACCTAGAGTAGGCAAATTCATAAAGACGGCAAGTAGAATAGAGCTTACCAGGGATTGGGAGAAAGGGAGAATGGCAAGTTATTATTTATCATTAAACAACAGAGCACAGCTTCTATTTGGGATTAGAAAGTTCTACAAATGGGTAGTGGTGATGGTTTCACAACATTGTAAATGTAATTAATGGCACTGAATTGTACAATTAAAAATGGTTAAAATAGTAAATTTTATGTTAGGTATATTTTACCACAATTAAAATAATAAATAAACAAAGAAGGATGGATAGATAGACAGATGGAAGAAGGACGGGGGCAATGCTGATGAAGCCATGGTAAAATTTTACATCCCAGCAGATCTTTTAGAGATCCTAAAGAATTCTGAAAATCCATAGCAAGGCAGAGACTTGTTCATGGTGACCTACGTATATGTTTGTGGCAGGGTCATGAACTGGAGTTCAGCATTTGCTATGGCTGAAGATTACTGCCACATTATTCTGTTTATAATGGAGACAGTCTTACCTGATGAGCTCAAAGGCCCTTAAAATGATCCTGTTCATCACTGGTAGGGCAGTTCAGGACTCTCAGAAATACTTCAGGCCAAGCTGAGCTGAGTTTCTCTTTCACATTTCTAACCCCCAGTGATTAGTTAAAAGGGAACAAGGATGTAAAGTTGTGATATATCTTCATACATATCATCTATACCACACAAAACTAAACTCTCAGAGTTAAGATGTGTTCAGCAATGCACTATTATTTATAGACGTGTAAGACCGCAGGACAGCTGATTAACATGGGCACTGAAATAAATTCAGACTACTACTTTTAGCACATTCATAAAATAACAACATTTCGGCTGGCCTGTCTGCCAGGGAGTGGAAGTGCTCATTTTGGTAGACAGCTCTCCTCAGTAATGAAATGTTTGGATTTGAAATGTAAATGTTTCTTTCCAGAGGTTTCAGAAATCCAGCTTGGAAGATTAATTTATTCTTGCCTGCTCCCTTGCAGCCTGGCTATGGCGGTTGGAAGCCTCTGTACACAGGGCTGCTATTTGCTGCCACAGTATGGGATGTGGTGTTTTGTCAAGAATACTGGCCTAGTTGTTCCTTCCAGAGAAGAGTGATCCCCCATTCCTGAACATAAAAGAAGCTTTATCAAAAGTCAACTACACGACATAAACTTTTTGGCAAAGTTCTTTGAAGGAATCACTACCTCTCACTGCCTTAAATCCTGTGGATACTAATAGGTGAAGAATAGTCTGCCGCATGTGTAAAAGTCTGAAGTTGCCACAGCATTCCTGTAAAACGTTCACTGCCACCAAAAAGAAACAAAAACCCCATAGTCATTCTTCATCTGCAAAATATTCAAGCTTATTGCTAAGATTCCTTGTAAAGTCCTGTGAACTCACTCTCTCTATCACATTGCCTCCAAAATGGAACTAGTGTCAGTTAATTAAAATTAACTATGTTTCCCCCAATCACAAAAACATGTTCAAAGGGAAAAAAAGGCAGCATATATCTTTGGGCTGCTTTAGGAATACAGCTTGAGAAATCCTGGCTTCCTGCTTTATAGACATGACTTGTATTCAAAAGATTCAATTTACCTTGCATCTTTTGTGAAACTAAGAAGTCAGTTTTGCCTAATTAAGGTTTTGCTCTCTGTGATTTCCCAGTATGACATGTGCACTGAGGCATTCAGAATGATATCTAATTAACTTGCGATTTTAGTGGATGGTCTCAAATGTTAGTCTGGATCTGCTGCTGTCTGGAACAGCTTCTGAAAGTGAAAGTCTGAGCACAGCAGAAGTAAAACAGTAAACACTTGCCACTGTCTGCTGATGGCTGGAAGATGCATTGCTACCAGCAATTAAATGGCCAAGAATATCATACAGTTTCATTTGAAAATCATAGATCCCATTCTTGGAGGTTGACAAACTCATATACCTGAACACTTTCCTTGGCTAAACAAGCAGAACTTTTCAGAGGACCCTTTGCAAAGTGGACATTCTCTCTGGCACCATGCTCTAAGAGGCAGAGGCTACATCAAAATCGTGGTGACCACTTAGTCTCTGGTGTCCCTGGACAGGCTTTCATGGCTCCTTGTCATTGGTTGAATCCTATTAAGTTACGGAATCATCTCAAAGAGTTACCACCATTCAGCCATTAAGCCTACCTGGACAGAAGATGTAGGAGAGGGCTGTCAGTATGTGTTCATTTAACGTGTTTACTAGCCCATGCCAGGTGCAGTAGAGGATAGATGAGCAAAACAGACAGGCTCCTGCCCCCATGGAACTTACAGTCTAGTCAGTTTGGATAAAATAAATGCGACGGTCATATGTTTTGGCTATTTAGTCCCTTGGACTTGTAGGTTAGAACTAAAGGTTTGTGAGCCTAGGGGCTCTGCTACACTTGCAAACTCCTCTTTTTCTCATTCATTTATATTTTTAGATGCAAGTGAGTCCACTGGGCCTGAATCTAAATCAGGGAAACTGGTGGCCCATGGACCATGTTTGCTTGTACATTGGGAAATCAAAGAATTCAACACAAACATCCAGATTGCTGATTTTTCTTGAAAATTGGAAGTTCTACCAACACTGGGACCTGAATTGCTGCTTGGAGGTAACAAATTGTAGCTGAAAAGGGACTTACCCAAGGAGGTGGATCATGTGCTTTCCAGTTCACTAAAGTCCCCACCATTCCCTATTGCCTTAAATTACTTTGTTCACTGCTATTACCTACCTGGCTCCTGAAGACCTATGAGTCTGTGAACCCAATCCATACAAATATTATCTTATGTGAGTGGTGAGGTCTTCAACATTCTAAGCACTTGCCAAGTGGGGAAGAAGCTAGTGTGAGGCCTTGCTTAACTGGAGTGGTGTGAGGGAAAAGCACTGTTACTTGTGGTTAGTAGGGTGCTGTGTGAGTGGATATTCCAGATGTGAACCTTGTTCTAATGTCAGGGATAGATCCGTCAACGTCTGAACTTTGGGCAGAAGTACCTTACCCTCATATCTTCATAGGGTTTAAGTGATCCTTGTGTTTCCCATTTGGGGAGGAGGACTCAATGAGCACTCTGGACATGGTGAGCATGGTGTGGTCCACAAACAGAGCATTCACGGCTCTGGCTCTCTATTGTATAGTGAACTGCAGTGAACAGGGTCTTGGCCTATTAGGATCTGATACTATATAGCACATGGGTATCTGATCCTAAACAGAAGAGAGAGATCCAATGGGGGATAAATGCTCTTCATGAGAACCTTAGGAGGGAAACTACATCTATTTGATTCTACCAAATAACAGATGGCAGCTCAGTTTAAATTCTTTAGCAACCTTTAAAAAATGAAATAAGACCCAAAGTGACACAGATATGTACACATATGTATATGTATAAAATATACACTCTCCCAAGTATGTTAAAAAGTGGTTTTGTAATAGTCTTAATTTAAAGGCCATGTCTATTTTTCACAAAATAGTAGGAATTTGTAACTCTTTATAACAGAAAATAATATTAGTGGCCCTTTGGAACAGCTTCACATGCTTTTATAGGGGACTCTTGAAAGAGCAGAAATGGAGGAAAGGGAAATTTTGCCAAAGCTCAAGATAAATTTGGTTGGTTTTCCCTTGAATTTTTATAAAAGATCATTTTAGTTACATCACGAAAACTTCACATAAGCCACAATTTTATGGAAGAATTTAAGGTGAGGGAGCCTTGGCCCCTTCCCACAGGGGAAGGGGAGAGCTGCTGCCTGGTGTGGAGGAGGAATGAGAGCTGCCAGAGGACCCATGGGTTTCATTTCCCCTAAAACGTCTCAAATGGACCATGTCTTCCCTTAGCTTCATGCTTAGAAGGGAGTAAAGATGCGCTGTGTCTCTTACCTGGGGCAGTGTTCCTTTCACTAATGCGGGGATATCAGCCTTGGAGTAACCAATGGAAGCTAGGCCATCATCAACATCCAGATCGAATAAGAATTTCCGGAGTGTGTCTGCCAAAATAGGCCCAGCATCTGGGATCCTGGCAGTGTGGGTGTCAGCTCCTACAAGACAAAAAGCACTGACTGGAGAGAGAGGAGGAAGCTGGCCCTGGGTGTAATTCAGTCACAAGATAGCTGAATATATAACCTACTGCCGACTCCCTGACACTGAGGACAAGAGCACAGCTGTGCCTTCACATGGAGGCTTGCCCAGCGGTCAACCCCGCAGAAGACAGATGGGGCCAGGCCAGCCTGTGGAACCCGGCGAACCTCTGCAGAGAAGTCAGCTGGGGCGGCTAACTTGGCTCTCACATTTCCAATGGGCTGCTCGCCCCCTGTGTGGTGGGAAGAAGAGAACAGAGCCAAGAAAAGAGGCACAGGAAAAAGACCAAGAAAGAAGGCTGATGTTCGCATGAGGAGGAAGGAGCATTTGTAGGAGAAAACACAGCTTATGTAACTGTCAAGGATTGGAATTTGCTGACATCTAGAGGTATGTGTGTTCAACGTCTTTTCTCACAGCAACCTCTTAGGAACAGAAGACAAACCATTTGCAAACACCTTGTGAGACGAGGATACATATAAGTACAAAAACTCCAACATTAACTGCTGAAAAGGAGGAAAAGGACAAGAACAGAGTATGTGTGGCCACAGAAGAAAATATTTCCTCTCTATAGTTAAAACTTTTTATTTTGGAGTCTGTTGCCAAAGGGCAGGGCAGAAGGTTCGTCTAAATAAATATTACAGAACCAGTCAGACAGAATGAAGGACATGAAGACTGAGAAAACAATATTTAATACACAGATAATAATGATATTGGTGAAAGGGGAAGAAGGTTGCCAAGGGTTGGAGATCTGTAAGGGCAGAATTTGGATAGAATTAATAACAATATACAAAATCATGGAGACGTCAATCTGGAAGAGCCCAGAGTTTGCCTTTAGGCAGCATAGCAGTGAAGGTTTCCAGGAGCTGATCCCAAACCCTTAGCACCCCTGCCCTCCATCTATTCTATTGAATACATTCACTGCCAGGGAGTGAAGCACTCTACAAAGGGAATATAGTATTATTTATCATCCAAAATGCCTCATGCTGTAGTCCAAGTCCACTTTCTCTGTATTGTCCAAAAGGAGACTAGAATGCATGGTTCACCTCCATACTGAAGCACATGATTGAATCAGCTTTGATCTTTCTCTTCTGTGACAGTGAGAACTGTTTTAGTAATCTAGGAAAAGGTTTAAATAGAACCAGATACTGGACTAGTTGGAAGAGCAGCTGGATGGAAGGTAAACCTTGCCTGAGAAGACCAGTCTGTAGTCCACAGCCACCGTTACAATATGGATTAGGTGGAGAGGCAAGACATGATACAGGGTTTATGAGGTTTTTATATTCCTGGGATTGCTGCCATAAAACACACCATCAAAACCTCTGAGTTTCCTATGAAATGTTTTAGAAAAAAAGAGACGGTAGGAAAGAGAATAAATCGCTATAAAGCTAAGAAAATCTAAGATTACATAGAGAATCAAAATACTTAACAGCTAAGTATGGAATAATATTAAACAAAATTTCCTATGCAAGAAGAAAGAATTAGTGGGCTCTTTCAGCCTGGGTTTTGTCTAACAGAGGCATTGCTCTCTCACTAATTTTGCAAGTTGCCTGGAATGTCAGCTTTAAGTTCTCTAAGAATTTCTCTTTCACCACACATCTAGCCTACTACTTGGGCTCCTTCCCATTTACACTGTTTGCATATTTACGAAGGCAGCTGAGTCCCAACAATTGGCTGAACAACATCCTCAGTCCAAAAGGGAACAGGAATACAAGATCCTTGGTACAGTCGGCACCACATTTCCGGCAGCACAAGCTGGGAGATCAAGCCCCCAGCACTGCTTCTCTGCCCCGGGTTTCTTTCATTAACATTCCCGGCACAGCACCTGGAACTCTGCAAAAGCCCCAATGTCAGAGTGTGAGAGAGAAGTGGAAGGGAAGCAGCACACACAGAAGGATGCCTGTGGTCATTCCTACCTTCTTGGAAATAATCTCTCCAACGGCTGGTGCTAGAAGAGCATAATGAAGTTTTCTTTTTAGCCTTTCCCTTCCTACCCTACACACAATTAGAGGAATAGATGTTTTGAAAGTTAATCAAATACTCAAGTCTACTTAAAAGAGTTCTCGTCTTAGAAAAATACCAAAATTTTATTTAACTGAAAGCTATCCTTAATACAATCATTTCTTGTAAGATCCAAAAGGCACTGTGGATATCTTATTAGAGACATTATTTATTCCACAGAGCAGCAAACAAATTCTTCTTTTGGGATCTCTTTATAAAGTTTCTAGTAATTTAGATTCTCTATAATTGGGAATTTACTGTTACTTTCTAATTTAGATTCATTTTATTACCTACTAAACATAGCAAAAGCCAATTATAACATTAATAGTATATAAAGAGTTTCACTTTCCTTAGGGATGAAAACAGTGGAAATATTATTACTACAAACCTAACATAAGCAATATTTTGTTCCATTTGATTGTTAATGGGCCATTGAAAACCAAATTACAGAATTTTACTGCTAGACAGGACTTTGGGCAGGTCACTTACATTTTATCATTAAACTATCTCAAAGCAACATTTATAGGTATTATCCTTCATGGTTTATCTTTAGAAGCAACCCTAGGAAATGTTCCACATACGTGGTCACACATTTATGAGTAATGATTCATACCCAATATTTCTGCTGTTTCCAGGTGCCTCTCAGGAGACATCTGTGCCGTGAAAGAGAACACTGCTGGGGAGGTGAGCACCACAGAAAGGCCGTGAGGCTGGAGAGAAACGAAACGTGGTGACCGATGGGGCAATGCCGGTCTTTAACCTGCACATTCTAGGTATTAAATTACCTTACCCTATAATCAAGCTTACTCCAAGTAATCAAGAATTGACAAATACATTTATGGTAACTGCAAAGACTATAAGATCTAATCAAAGAATTTATTATGAGTTTACCACCAGTGGGTGATCCACATTATAATCCTTTGCTTTATATGTCTTCACTAAGCCTGAAATTGGGTAAGACATTCCATGGCTAGAAAAGAAAGAAAGTCCTTATGTTGACATATAGATATCAGAAATTCAAGTTAACAAAACAAAGATACTCTTATGGGACAGCCCTTCACAGTCTCTTGACAATATTGTTCTCTCACAAAGTTATACATTCCGTTTTCTTTGATATAAAGATATATTATGATGCATTTGACATTTGGTCTATCATTAACAAAACTTCTGAAATATTCAAATATAAACGCTCCATAGAATTGTATGCCATTAAAAAGTGTTGATGCAGAAGTTGCTCCCCAAACACATTGGTTAACCTTATTATCTTGAAGAAATTGAGAATTCACTTTGAAATTTCTTTAATAAGCTTCAGAGCATGCATTTTCCATTTAGCTCTGCACTGCCTTGGCAACATGCTCCTGCACAAGCTGACGATGTTGGTGGGAGTTTTACGAGCCAAGATGTACTGCATTAGACATGCAAGCATGGCCCGCCAGTGATCCTTCCCGCCAATAATTGAAACATCCTTTCAAATGTTACGTACTAATGGAGTTGAATCATAAATGACTATTCTAGCCTGAAAGGCTATCAAGAAAAGGCAGTATGGTTTTTATTTGTGGGTTTTTCTTGTGGTTTATTTTAATGGAAAAACTCTTTATATCCTCTTGAATTCTTAGTGAACAAATAGGACAATGTTATCGTTTACTAGATGACCCAGAAGATATACATTATGAGAAGTTAATATATTTACAATTAATATATTAAAAATGAAATGCTTTAGATAGCAAAATGGTCTATAAGTCTTTTAATGTCGGTTATTAGATGACTTTGTGCTTATTCACCAAAAGATTTACATTTCATAGAAGGATGACGTATTTTGGTGAACTGTATGACTACCTATCCAAAAAAAGGTACTCTTTGCCTACTCTCTTTCAGGAGGCAGAGCAGAAGCTATCAGTTCTCTGAGTTGTTGGGTGCTTAGCAATGTGCTTTGCCTTGCTCAGGCTCCACAGTATTAGGAAAATTATTGCTTAGTGTGCTTTCATGACATGAAGGGGTTCATGTAGCTTTCCAAAGTACCTTTCTAACAATATCCAATATTTCAGTTTAACAGTTGTATATATGTTCTTTGTAAAAAATAAAAATTATCCATAATCCTATTTCCTCAAGATAACCATTATATAATATTTTCTTCTAGTCTTTTTATGCATATCTTTAATTTATTATCACATTGGGCATACAGTCTTAAACATTGCTTTTGTTATTTAATATTCTTTATAAACATTTTCCCATATCATTTTCTTTTTTTTTCTTTCTTTTTTTAAAAGATTTTATTTTTTCCCTTTTTCTCCCCAAAGCCCCCTGGTACATAGTTGTATATTCTTCATTGTGGGTCCTTCTAGTTGTGGCATGTGAGACGCTGCCTCAGCGTGGTTTGATGAGCAGTGCCATGTCCGCGCCCAGGATTCGAACCAATGAAACACTGGGCTGTCAGCAGCAGAGCACGTGAACTTAACCACTCGGCCACGGGGCCAGCCCCCCATATCATTTTCTATTCTTCTAAAACACTATTTTTAATAGCCTTATTTTATTCTTTGAGTACTGAACTTTAGTTTACCATTCCCAGACTGTTGGAAATTTAGGTTGTTTCTAAAATTTTCAATTATAAATAACACTTAGGTGAATATCCTTAAAAGGAAATTCTTTGATCATATCATGATTATTTCTTTAGGCTACATTTCTAGAAGTAAAATTAGTGGGTCAAAGGGTATAAACATTTTCAAGCTCTGGGTAGATTTTCCTCACTTGCTTTTTGGAAAGGTGGTGCCAATCTATGCTTCTCTCAGCAACAGAGTTTGAGGGTGATTTTTTCATTGCACCCTCCCTAGAAAAGACCTATTCTTAATTCTCAGTGTTCATTGGTATTCAATTTTAAGGCAACATAACAACAAATTTCTGATCAAAAAGATTAATTCTGGGCTATTGACAAAGATTCTGATCCTTCTCTTTTTGTGAGAGATCAGGAGGAAAAAACCCCTGCATTTGAGGTTTTAAAAATCCATGACATATGGCAAGGATGTGGAGAAATCAGAACCCTCGTCCACTGCTGGTGGGAATGTAAAATGGTGTAGCCACTGTGGAAAACAATATGGCAGTTCCTCAAAATTTAAACGTAGAGGCACTATATGACCCGGCAATTCTATTCCTAGGTATATATATTCAAGAGAAACGAAAATATACGTCCACACAAAAACTTGTACATGAATGTTTATGGCAGCAGTATTCATAACAGCCAAAAAGTGGAAACAACCCAAATGTCCATCATCTGATGAAAGGTATTTGGTATATCCATACAATGGAATGTTATTTGGCAATAAAAAAGAATGAAGTACTGATACATGCATGGATGAACCATGGAAACGTTATGCTACGTTAAAGAAGCCAGGCACAAAAGACCACATATTATATAATTCCATTTCTATGAAATGTCCAGAATAGGCAAACCTGTAGAGACAGAAAGTAAATTAAGACTACTTAAGGGGCCAGCCCAGTGGCACAGCAGTTAAGTTCCCGTGTTCTGCTTTGGCAGCCTGGGGTTCACCAGTTTGGATCCCAGGTGCAGGACCTACGCACTGCTTATCAAGCCATGCTGTGGCAGGCATCCCACATATAAAGTAGAGGAAGATGGGCACAGATGTTAGCTCAGGGCCAGTCTTCCTCAGCAAAAAAGAGAAGGATTGGTGGTGGATGTTAGCTCAGGGCTAATCTCCCTCAAAAAAAAAAATGGCGGAAAAACAAAGACTGCTTAAGACTGGTGGGTATAGGAGGATTGGTGGGTGACAGCTAAGGGGTATGGGATTTTTTTTTAGAGTGATAAAATGTGTAAAATTGATTGTGGTAATGGCTGTACAACTCTGTAACTATAAAAAAACCACTGAATTACATATTGTAAATGAGTGAATTATATAGCGTGTGAATTATATTTCAATAAAGCTGTTACCAAAAAAAAAAATCTATGATCCAATAAACTACATTTGAATTAAGAAAATATTCTGGGACCTTAAGTTAAATTTCTTCTTTCTATAGCATATTTAAATCTGACCACCTGTCCTAAATTGTAAACATTGTTTTAAAATATTAAAGTAATAGCTTAGGTGAAGAAATAAAATCTCAGATTCGCTCACCACAGATGAACCCCGGCATTTCCAAAGCCAATGCCAGCAAAAGCACTTGCCAAGTGCATGTTAGACCTCGCTTCCAGATCATCAGGATTCCTGACAGCCCTGTGGATGATATAAACACCTAACAATAACACATCAACACTGGCATTTCCTACTGGATAAAGAGCCGCCTTAGGGAAAGATCTGGAAATAAAGAAATGCTACTCGGTAGGAAGAAAAATTAGGCAAGTTGTTCAAACAACGTCTTGTTTTCTAAAGGAAGACGGAAGAGAAACATATGTTCTCATCAACGGTGTCAGAAAGGCATAATAAATATGCTGTCAGGCTGCTCACGTGGTAAAAGTGCCAGAGGAAGCCAAGCACTGACCCTTGGATGGTGAGAGCTGCTCTAGAAAAGGGCCCTGAGACTCATTCTTCTTCTTCATCTGTCAATGACCTTGACTGCAGCCATGAATGGGCTTGGAGTAAACATTTACTCAGAAGGCACAGGGCCCAGACTGGTTCCCTGAAGTGTGTCCCTGTCGCCTCAGGCAACCTGCAGGCCAAATGCAGTCTGCTCAGCCATCTTTCTTTCTGTGACACTGTCCCAAATCGGACCCACTGGAGGCCTCTTTTGGAATCTGTGGAAACTGCACATTATTTTAATATTTATTATTGTGGAAGTGGGATGTTATTGTAGGACAAGCCTTTGCTTGCTCTGCATGTCCCCAACGGCACTTTGGAAAAGCAAATTCTCAAAGGCCCCTTTCTGCAGCTCAGCCTCCCTGCACACACTGCTTGGAGACCCTGCCCCAGGGAGGAAGCCTGAGACCGCCAAGTGCACACCTTCTCACTTGCTTTTCTGTGACTGTGCCTGGAGTAATGCTTCCTGTTATGAAATAAGAGTGCCACCATCTTTTTTTCCCTTTCATTTGGAACGGTCAAGCTTCTGTGTCTCCTTTCCAAAACCCAATGTTAGTTCCTTATTCCCTGAATAACAAGATAAAATAGCAGATGATGGAGCTTCAGCCTTTCCTCTGTCCATTTGACCCCCTTGCCTCCCACTGCTGCTCTGCCAAGCCTTCTGTCCTTGTCAAACACAAGGGTTGACCATTGTCTGTACCAGGGTCTATGCAGTCAAAGGCTGCCGTGCTCCCTGATGGTCTCCATGAGCCTGAAATAGTTCCATGTCCCTGCCCCTGCTCTGCCAGAAAATGCAGTCCAAGTCCCCGCCCCACTGCCACCCGCTCGAGGCCAGAGGAGCACAGCGCTCCCATCTAGGCCTAACAAGCCTGGGTTCTTTACCTCGTTATCTTTGCTCCCTCAGGAGCCTATCATGGCTATGGCATTCATGAATCTTTCAAACCTTTTAGGAAGCCTTTTATATCTCCTGGGACAGACAACTCCATGCATTTCTTTCTTAAATTTAGTTCATGTGAGTTTGCTCGATGGGTCGATTTCCTGTGCCTTTGGACAGGGCCTGGGTGGGCAGAGCCAACACCCGCCTCTGTGGTTCTCATTTCTGCCCTTGGTAGCCACATCTCGAAGGACGTCTCCCCTCGTCCTAGCTTTGGTTTTGAGGCTTTGTTGAATAAACCTTCAAACTGCGTCCTTCATGAATCAGGGGCTCATATTTTGTCCCCTTGCAGCCTTGGTCTTTTCAGACTGAAGGATGCAGTTTTCATTTGTCTTCAAGTGGCTCCCTCCCCATCCCTTTCATCCCCCTAGAGCTTGCTGGTCTCTGCTGCTTCTCCATGTCCCCTGCCTGATCTTTTGTGGAACACGCTTGCTCAGGATATTTCAGGTTCTGGCACGCAACATTTTATGTGACGGTGGAATGTGGATTCTCTTTTCTGTTTCTATCCCCTCCGGGCAACATACCTCTTCAGATACTTAGCAACGATCCGTAGCGCGTGGATTGCCCAAATGTCGCTGATTGGGTTGCTGCCCTGGTATGCGGGCCGTGTGATGGGGTTTGAAGGGCAGGGGCTCCTCATGTGGTAGGGAAGGGCAGTGTAGGACTCTAGGGCGTGGCTGACAAGAAATATTTAAAACACAGATTGAAAGCATTGTCCTCCTTCCTCCCTCCATTCAGATTATAAACCTCTGGGAAACGTTCGGTACTCAGTCCACTGTGGATGTGCTATGTAGCAGTGATAGTCACAACACACTCCACTAGTCAGCCTCGTGTCTACAAGAATCACTGCTTATTATCAAAATTAGCACAGTGAAGTTTACATTAACAGCACTACAGTGTTTTTTGACCAGTAAGTATAAGATTACATATGGCCCCTTTCTGGTACAAATAAATCTTTATGATGTTGAATTTTTAAACATTTGAGTCACGAAGAAAAGCACTGAATCTAAAAAATGATTTCCTTGTAAAATATATTACCATTTTTTACCTTGTATTCATCAAATACCATATTACCCAAGGAGGGTCATAGTTACACTAGCCTCCTGTTAAGTGTCTGGTGCAGTGCATGAGAACAGAAACCCTGGGGTCAGTCGCCCAGATGTAAATCCTGGCACCAGACCTTCCTGCTACAGGACTGGGGGGAGTCACTTCCCTCCATGTGACTCTAAGACGGGGATAAATAATCGCACGTCTTCATGGAGCTGCTGTGAAAATTAAATGAGTTAATATATGTAAAGTACTTAAATAGTGCCCAGCACATTCTAAAACTTATAATTCACCAGTATTACTAATTCTTGGCCTGAAAAAAAATGCAATTTTTTTTATATGCCCTAAACTCAGGGTTGGCTATTCCAAGAACCAGGCTTCAGAGTTTCCTCCACCTACTGGCCTGCCATCAGTTCTAGCTAATCAACTGAAAAGATGAGACTAAACAGAACCATCTAGATCAATGATGCACTGGGAGAACAACATGACATGAAACATTTTTTCCATGAATTATAGTTTTCAATCTTAGAATGGAGAATTTATTCTCTTTATACATGTGAGAAACAGATAACATGTTTTGAACAAAGCCTTAGCACTTCTTTTTAAATTAGTTGGCAGATGGGTACTATGACGTTATGGTTCAAAACAGGGAGTCTGTGAGCAATGCAAGAATGAGGTGTCCACGTGGGGAGGACAGGGCAGCGATGAGTCCTCGGAGGCGCAGGGTCAGACCTCCGCCCTGCATGCATCTCGATTCTGAGCCCAAGAGCAGATCTGTCTCACAGGGGCAGACTCGCTGAGCTGAGCCCACAGAAACTATGTGTAAAATCTGGAAGTCTGATTGTTGATTTACAATGGGAAATGTAACTGCTGAGGGGGACAGATACCTGAGTCTTCCAGATGGCATCTTTTCTTGCTATCAGCAAGTCCTATGGATGCTAATTTATGATCAGAAGGCCCATGGAGTCCTAACAAGGGGAACTGCCTCTAAGCTTGAATACATGGGTATGTCCATCTTCAGAACAGACCACCGGACCTCAGGCGCAGGTTCCTCAGGCCAGGTGTTCTCTCCCTCAGACAGTACTTGGAAGGGCAACTACCATCATCCTCCTTTCTTCTGAGCCCACTCCCCGCTTTGATCAAGAGTGAAGGCAGTGGGCCTGTAAGTCATTTACTTAAAAGTGACTGCTTTGGTCCATTATATATTTATTATGCATTTTCCAGTTAGGGAAATCTTATTTCCCTTATTTCCAAGTTTTTAGGGCACAACTCTTCCAAGTACTGACAACACTGACCAGGATGGAGTTGGCCACAATTGTCTCCAGTTTCTTGGCAGGCAGCGTAACGTAGTGAGAGAAGCAGACCACGGTCTTGGGTAGACCTGGATATGAATGCTAACTCTGCTGCCTCCTGCTTGTGTGAACTTCATTCAACAGATACCAACTGAATACCTAGGATGTGATGGCCACTGTGCCAAGGGGTGGGAATAGAGAGGTGAGTAAGATGGTTCTGTCCTTGCCAAGCTCACAGTGCAGTGAGGGAGATCGGCATGTGAAGAAATAGGTGTCTCAGAGCAAGGTATCGGCCACCCAATAGGAAAGAGAAAAAGGATGGAGGGATCAGTTGTACTTGAGGAGAGGGGAAGAGAGGTCAGCAAAGGCTCCATCGAGGAGAGAATGCTCCAGTGGAACTGAAAGATGAGTTCTCCAAGTATTCCAGGGCCAAAGGAATTTGGCTTGCAGACATTAGGTGTGGAAAGACACTGAAAGACTTGTAAGGTAGAGGTGTGTATATGTGCGTGTGCACACATGTGTATCTGTGTGACGGTCACATTGCATTCTGAAAGCTTGTTGAGGCCAGTATGGAGGACAGATGGAAGGACCATGGGATGGAGGCAGGGACACTGTCCAGGCAAGAGCTGGTGCAGGCCTGAACACGGTGGGAGCAATGAGGCTGGAGAGGAGGGAGCAGATATGAGAGACTCAAGCTGGACAACAGACAGGATCTGCTGGCTAGGTGTGGGCATGAGAGAAAGGCAAAGTTCATACTGAGTCCTGCTGCTCACTAAGTTAAGGGACTCAGGAGGAGAAGCTGTGAGGTGTGGGGGTGATTAAGAGAATGGTCAGATTTCATCAAATTTAAGACGCCATCCATCATAAGATGTACCATTTTAAAAAATGTACCAGAGGAAGAAAACGATACTGCCATGCCACAGATTTTAAGTTTTGTTCTGATTTCAGAGATGTTAGAATGTGAAAAAATGTGCATGTGAAAAAATGTGCATGTGCAAATGGATGAAATAAGGTAGTTTGGGTCAATGCCGAAGTGCCTGTGGGACCTCTGTCAGGCCGCTGGAACGAATGGCCTGGAGCTCACGAGCGAGGTCTGTGGTAGAAACGCTGAGTAAGGAGCCACCAGCACATGGCAGCTGAAGCCAAGGGAGCATGTGGTGTGACTCTGGGCAAGTTACTAAACATCTCAAAGCCAGGTTTCTTTTTCGTATGGCAGAGAGCTATGGTGAAGTGAGGAAGTGTGTGCAGTGCTGACACGGTGAGCACAGTCCAGCTCAGGAAACGTCAGCTCCCTTCCCTGCCCTCTTCCGTGCTGAGGCAGCCCTGGGGCATCGCTGGCTAGTGTAGCCATAGAGGTATGTGTTGCGGGTCTGAGACACTGCATGCCAGTTCCAACTGCTCCTATTGCTGAGTTCCTGAGGCTGCAGCTGTGGCTGGGGTGGTCCATCCTGAACAGCAGATTTTTGGCTCACCCAAGACTCACCTAGTCACCAACCTTTACAGCTTCAATATTTTCACCCAGGAAAGGGGATAATGACAGTCAAGCTGGGGTTGTCGTGGAGCACTAATCAATGAAGGCTTAGCAAGTACTTATAATAAGAAACTACTGTGCATAGACCCAGGTACTGAAAAAGCCCCTCCCGGTGGCACTAGTACCTACCAAAGCACATCGAAGCCACTGTTGGCGACCACCCGGTCAGGCATGTGCAGGGTGTGCAGAGGATCAATCAGTCCCAGCGTGGGTTTGATGGCTCGGGAAGCAATGCCTAAGACAGAGATTTTCAGTAGAGGCTATCGGTATAGACACCACTTAAAAAAATTAAATAACTTTAGGATGACAAAGTATCCTAAAAAAATTAAAAATACAGGGCCAGCCTGGTGGCATAGTGGTTAAGTTCATGTGTTCTGCTTCAGGGCATGTTTGGATCCTGGGTGCAGACCTATATAATGCTTGTCAAGCCGTGCTGTGGCAGTGTCCCACATGAAAACAGAGGAAGGTTAGCACAGATGTTAGCTCAGGGCCAATCTTCCTCAGCAAAAAATCTAAAAATAAAATAAATAAATAAAAAATACGAGATACATTCATTCTCATGTAGAGAGGCCACAAGGAGGAGTGGAAAGAGATTTAGAGTCAGAAACCTGGGTTTTTCAGTGAAGCTGAAGCTCCTTCCACTTTGCAAGAGCCAAGGGTGTGCATCTCTTCCCAACCCCAGGCTGAGAGACGTCATTGGCTATGATGGGAGTGTTTACACCATAGAAATTGGCAAACACTGCAAATCAGGGCTTATTTACTTATTAAATTCCACAGAGCTGGTTTACCAGAACATCACTGGTTTGGCTGCCTGCTCTGTGACTTACTTACTGTGTTTCTTTGGGTAAGTCACTTAGCCTCTCTGAGTTCTCTATAAGATTAAACTCTTTTTTAAAAAATATCTATAGCCTAATTTTGTTTTTCCTGAGGAAGATTGGACCTAAGCTAACATCTGTTGCCAATCTTTCTCTCTCTTTTTTTTTTCTTCCCAAAGCCCCAGTACATAGTTGTATATCCTAGTTGTAGGTCATTCTAGTTCTTCTATGTGGGATGCTGCCACAGCATGGTTTGATGAGCAGTGTGTAGGTCTGGGACCAGGATCCAAACTGGTGAACCCTGGGCCGCCAAAGGGGAGCATGCAAACTTAACCACTCGGCCACAGGGCTGGCCCCTAAGATTAGACTCTAACAACACAGGGCCTCCATCTCTCACAGAGCTGTTGTAAGGATCATATTAGATAATATTAAATATCATGTAACAGCCTTTAAAAAATTGTAAGGGAGAATTCAAGTATTGATTACTATTATTATTGTCTTTAACAATGTTGAAGGATAATGTAATTTAATTTTAAAAAGAGAAGTTACTATAAATGTGTGGTTGAATGTCAATTTATTCTGCTACAAAGGTCTGGAGGGAGAATATTAAGCCAGACTCGAGGAGAGGGAGATTTCCGCCACATTAGCTGAGAGTCAGAGAAGAAGGCAGGGTCAGAATGACAAAAAAGATGGAAAGCAGAGCAGTGGTTACTTGGGAATGGGGCTGAGGGGATGGACTGGGAGGGAGCATGACGGAACTTTCTGGAGCAATGTGAACGTTCTGTATCTTGATGGGGGTGGTGGTTACTTGGGAGTATATATCTGTCTGAATTCACCAAAGCAGACTCTTAAAATGCATGCATTTTACTATATAAAAATTATATGTCAATGAAATTGATTTAAAATGTAAAAATATGTCTGAGAAAGGGAATAACCATTTATTATTGACATACAGTCATAACTCAGGTAGAAAAATGCCAATCAAGATTCATGGCATTTCAATATGCTTTTGTAGGTAATTCTCAAAAAGAAGTTTATTAGACTGTTTCATATTTTTATATGTACTTGGAAAAAGAGAGAAAACATGTATATGTACATACCCTTTCCTTAACTCCATAACTCCTTGATTTTTAAATACTAGGATTAAAGAAAAGAAGGTGGGATTGATAAGTAAGAGAAAGAATTAAAAAAAAAAAATTTATAGGCAAAGTTCTTACCAGTTTTTACTTTCAAGTGTTCATAGTCAAAAATGGCAACTCCAGTAGTTTCACTCCCAGTTCCTGAGGTAGTTGGGACTTGAACAAAATAATATTAATTTTAATAAAGCACCTAAATAAAGGCCAGTGGAGATACTTAATTCAGCCTTAGGAAATAAGGAGCAAAGTTAGAGAAGGAAGCTTTGCTGCCCCTGTTGCTCACCTGATGTCTGTATCTGTGTTAGCATGCACGTACGCCTCACATGTATGCCTGTGTCTGCATTAACATGTATGTGTAACACTATGATACCTGTGTTAGCATTAACATATATGTGTTATGGCAGTGTCTGTGTTAATACACATGTATCACGTTTAACATGGATGACGTCCACGTCTGCATCAACATGTATGCACACCTAACATGCATGTGTGCTTTGATGTGTGTGATACTTGTATCTGTGCTAACATGCATGTATGACGTCCACGTCTATGCTAACATGTATATGTGCCTAATGCATGTATGATGCCCATGCCTGTATTAATGTGCATGTGTGTTTAACACGTACGTGTGATGTCTGTTTCTGCCTTAGTAGTGAGCAGCTTTGGGAACCCCAGGCTCCTCCAGTGCCAGAGCTTAAGCAGCTGCAGCTGGGTATGCAAACGGGGGCTGCTGGGCATCTCCAGTGAGAGAACTCGTATTTGCCATCTCTAAAAGACATCTTTATTCCCTCTTGGCAGCAAGCACAGTAACGCTCTGCCTTTGCTGGGCTCCGCGGTTTTGTAGTTGTGTCAAGTTTCTAAACTTTACTAATCACCCCTCTGTGTGATGCTGACACAGTTTCACCAGAGGGTTCCACTTGCCAGACGTCAATTACGCTGCTCCCTGCTGATTGCTCATTCACGTCAAAGGAGTTCATCTGCCATCAACTCACTCCTATGCCATCACAGGCCCACTCACAATGGGGGCAAAGAGGGGAGAAGAGAGAGGATAAAACTTTAAACTATTTTCCAGTTACCAGTTAGTGCATTTTAGCTATAAAACTTTAAACAGTAATACACTAATAGCCATGAATGAGTGGGAAGAAAAGATCGAAAGATCCCAAGGGCTGTGTGGAACAGACAACAAGCTATTCTGCTTTGGATTTGTGTGTCTTTGCCCCAGGCATCCACAAAGCAGATGTCTCCCAGAGTGAGGGGGCCAGGCCGGCCACATGTCCCAGGGCAGAGACAAAGCCCCAGGTCAGCTGAAGAGCCATTATGTGGAAGAAAGGGTTGAGTCAACACCAGAAAAATAATAGCGAATGTTCCTCTTAAACTCCATAGTGGCTGGCAAAATGGGACCAAACAAAGAGGGGTTTAGAAGACAAACCTGCCAATAGAGAGATCTAATAATATGTAAACAAGGTTCTTCCCGCCTCTACATAGTGACTTCATAGCTAAAACCTGCAAACTTTCCTACTACTGACTCAAACTGTCTCTATCTGAGCAATAATGAAGATCAGAATTTTAAACATGAATGAATTGCTGTTTTGACCTCAAAACAAGGTACTACACTGAAATGAAGAAATCAGAAAGCTTTGGAAACATACACCCTAAAATTACTGGCTTACATCTTTCCTAAGGCCATTTGCCAAATGCAAAACAAAACAAACAAACAGTCTTTACCTGCAATCAGAGGCTTAAGAGGCACAGACACGGGCTTTCCCTTCCCAATGGGGGCATTGACATAATCCAGGAAATCAGAGTGAGGGCTGGATGCATACAGATTAGCAGCTTTACAGGTGTCCATGGTGGAGCCGCCACCCACAGCAACGTAGGCATCAAAAGCCCCCTTTTTGGCAAACTCAATAGCTTCCATGAAGCTTGGAGAAGGAAAAACAAAAGCCATTATGTCATATTTTTCAGAAATAAATAGTCATGCCATTAAACAAGACCTGGTGCAAGTTTTAAGCAACAGGGATATGTGTTGGCTTCCACTTAAAGTAAATAACAACAACAACAACAACAAAATACCTTCTATCCGTTGGTTCCACCCTCACATTATCATAAACCTTAAAGTTGATGCCATTCTTCACTAGGGAATCCATAACCACTTGTACAGGAGGGAGCTGGGAGAGATTCTTGTCTGTCATCAAACAAACATTTTTAGCACCCATGTTTTGCAGGTCCTACAATAACAAAAACAATGTATAAGTTAGGTTTGATCGAACTAGAACTGTAATAAAGTCCTCTGGCAAACTTAACATTGTCCATTTTTAAAAACAGAGGACTCAGCTGTTGTCCATATGCACTTGTTTTAAAAGACATATAATATTTGTAGTAGAAGACTGTAGAAATCTTAAATACTTGCCATGCCTACTTCCTTTGTAACTCCTGCTCCATATCTAATATTTGAAACAGCCATCTAAAAAAAAAAAGATTCAGGTGTAGGGTATATTAGAGAGTTGGCCACTGCACTTCTAAAATCCTGAAATGGTTCCTCATTATTTAGAGAATAAAGTATATATTCCTCAGCATGGCCTTCCAGGTCACCCCCCAGCTGGCCTCAGGCTCATGACATTTCCTTAAGCAAACTTTGGTTTTAGTCACATTGGAATTACTTCTCTTTTCCCAAACACATCATAAACCCTCAATTGTTCCCTCAGCTTGAAATGCCTGCCTTCCCTTGCCTCCACACTTAAATTAACTCTCAAATTTCTTATTTTCCAATTTAAATGTTATTATCTCTGTGTATTTTTCACTCCTTCATTCACTCATCCACCCATTCATCTATCCAACCATGCTTGCATGCATGTATCCATCCATCCATCCTCCCATCCAACCAATACTACTGCTTGCTCTGTTGCAGGCACTGCGCTAGGCTCTGGTAATACAGCTATGAACAAGAGAAACATGGCCTCACAAAGTTTACAGCTGAGAGAAGAGCTTTAACACTGATGCATGATGGGTCCCTTTTGGCCCAGACATGTTTTGTTTGATCCACACTATGTTTAAATTTCTTTCTTTTTTTTTTTTTGAGGAAGATTAGCCCTGAGCTAACATCCACTGCCAATCCTCCTCTTTTTGCTGAGGAAGACTGGCCCTGAGCTAACATCCGTGCCCATCTTTCTCTACTTTATATATGGGATGCCTACCACAGCATGGTGTGCCAAGTGGTGCCATGTCCGCACCCGGGATCCAAACTGGTGAACCCCGGGCAGCGGAAGTGTAATGTGCGAAATTAACCACTGCGCCACGGGGCCGGCCCCAAATTTCTTTTTTTTGAGTTGGATAATTACTTTAAAAATCAAGATTAAAAAAAAATCCAGCGTGACTGTCCAGATTTCTATCTCTCTTGAATAATCGGGCAACAGCAGGCTGGATTCTGGTGTGGTAGCAATCATGTGGGGCTGAGCGTGGGCCGCACCCTTCCGATGGGCCAGTTCTCTCAGAGAACTAAGCACCGTCCTCACCCAGCCTGCTCATGGCCCGTTAACTGTCAGGCCCCTGGCAACATTTTAATTTCTGACTCTTGAACCAGCAGGAGACAGGGATTTAAATAAATAGTTATGTAATTACAGTGTGATAAAAATTCATCGGAATTAATTGTTCCTTTAGTCTTGCTTCAGAAGATTACTAGGACCTCTTTTGGGATTGTTATAATTACAAAACTAAAGACGATTTAGCATGCAACCTATATAAGTTGGAGAGTTTGTAGAACTGGGAATTTGTCCTATTTTATTGGCTGTACACAAGACAGTATTCTAGCCATTACTCACGCTATCAGAAGACTTGTATTCCATTATCCTAACAAAGTACTTTGCTAAATAGAGCCTGACCAAATAATAAGATGAGGGAACATCAATCAATAACAGAGTTCAATGAGATAATAATGCATTAGCAAAAGACTGTAGCTGTAATTTTTCAGGTCATTCATAAAAGGATGGATGGATTAAATCTACCTCAAAGGCATAATCTGTTGTTTTTCCAGAAGCTGGAAGTCCAGGAGCTAGAAATGTAAAAATTAGCATCAGAGTAGGCCTCAAACACAAAGCAAAAATATTGTTGTTTGATAGTAAATTGGTATTCCAGCAGTGAACATAAGCATACCCTTGAAGCCGCAAATATATTTTGCAGGTTCCACTGTTGCATATCCAATCAAAATTAAAACCTGCATTTTAAGAGAATGTAATGCTAACTTGATGCTGATTGTGTGAAAATAAAGTTATTTTAAAATATTTTCTCCACTGAAATTTTAATACTTTTTGAAACTTTTGAAAACATAATCTGTAAAAATATTCTAGAAAAAAAATCCTCTAGACTCTAGAGTTAGGTTATTGTTAGAGAACAACTATCAGCAAATTCATTAATCAGAGTCCTGTTTATACTTCTTATAGCAACTGTAATCATTTGTTTAAGATTTTTTTCATGGAGGTTACTTATCACAGTAAGATATTTATATTTTTCAAGCTTATGCACATGACAAATTTAGTTTTCTTTGTGAAACAAAAATTTTTAAACTGATATTTCTTTGCAAAGCATCTTGTTTTATTATGGCAAAAATGATTTTCTGTCATATTGCAATAACAATATGAATGAATTTTATCCTTGTTTTTATCTACTTATTTGTATTAGTCCTGGTCAGTGGTAATGTTGGAAAAAAGTCTACAGAACAATTTGCAATTCCATTTTTTTTTTGAGAAAAAGAGACTACAGCTAGACAATAATTTACCTTCACCTTCGGTTCCCTGGGGGCAAAGATATCCTTAATCAAAATTCAAATTTCTTTGATCCCTATAGGCTTTAAAGAAATAATCTATTACTCCTGTTACTAAAGTTTAGGAAAAGACATAATTGGGTCTTACAAAACAGTGAGAGTATCTTTTTCTAAATTACTAATTTTATTCCCTCAAATAGGAAATTACTGATTCTTTGTTGACACCAACTAAGAATTGGAGAAAACCAGCTAAAGACAAAATCCTGCTTATATCCATGAGGGCCCAAAAGGCTGGGCTTCTGCCTGGTGGATGGCCGTTAATGACCAGGAGGTCCCTTGGTTTGTCCTGAAGGGTGAGCCACACCCTTCTACAGGCTGGGAAAAAGCCCTCAGTTAGTCAGTCTATCTGTTCTGAGCCCCAACAGGCTTCTCTGTGCTCTGGGGCCTGTAGGGGTAGGCCCTACCTTTCCATCCCTTGCCTCACAGCTTAGATTTGACCTCTTCTTCTAAGAGGTGAAATCAGTTTTTGTGTCAGTAATTCATGTGACATTCTGAGGACACGCTGAAGCCACAATGAGCTTCCTGCTGCTCTGTGGACAATGGAGTTGGTAAAGATTAAGATGTTTGTGGGAAGTGAAAACTTTTGTCATTATTTTTAATTATTTAGAAATAGAATGTTAATTTAAAAAATTGATACAAACGAGTTTTTTCCTTCAAGGAAACACCTTGTTCTTTAGCCTCTTTCTTTTTTGAGATGTTAGAACCTTCCAAAGATTTCATTTTGATTAATTCTATTTGATGAACTCAGACAGTCTTAACATTGGTGTCACCATTTTTAGCTTTGGGAAATAATTCTATTTAAAATAGAAAAACATTATAAATAGCATTAAGCATATGTTTGAGCCAAACACATCATCAGTAGCCTACATTTAGCTAACATCATATAATTAGAACTACATATCAATTTCAAGTGAAAAGGCAACCATTTTCATCAACCTTCCTCTCAGGTCTTGATTTTCTTGCTTTACACTTTGCCCAAATGTACTATAAGTGCCAACCGTGGAAACCGAAATTGTGGCTAGTTCAAAAATACAAAATGTATTATTACCTTGGGAGTAAGTATGAGAATGAGTTGGGCACTGGCATCTAGAGAAAAGAAAAAAAGAAAAAGAAAAAAAAAGAAAGTGAAACTAGAAAACCAAAACACAAGAAGCCTTAAAATAACTTACGTTGCATTCTCCTCTTAAGATGCTATCAGAGTAGTAGCTATTGGCAAACACTGGACAATGGAAAAAAACCCCAGAAATCACCATGGACGAAAAGTTGATTCAATCTTTCCAGGGTTGTAGGATCATTCTTTCAGGAATTATTCAAGCGGCACTTAGTAAGTGCCTGTCTTCGGGGAGCAGAGATGAGCACTCTGGGGATACGACTAAGTTTAAGATGGGCTCCCCGGTCTCTGTGAGGTCTCAGCTCTCACGAGGTTAGGAGCTTTGACCAAACTGACCCAAGATTAACTACTCGCGCCTCATCTCCCATCCCCCACACCCGGGGAACTTTCCTTGTATTTTCCCATTGTCTTCAAGTGGTTTAATTTTTCTTCAAGCAGGCTCTGGGCCCGTTCCTCCAGGAAGCCCTCACTGGGCCTGAAGGCCTCCCTGGTCACCACCTCGCGCCTCTGTCCTTACTCTGCCAAGCTGCAGCGACCAGCGACCAGCGGCCACGGCTCCGCGTGCTGGTCCCCTCCCCGGGCGACCAGGGACCACCATCGTCTCTGCCGCCTAAATTGCTCTCACATCTGTCACCTTCTCACCGAATCCTTCACCTCTCAGTTCTCAGTCCGCTTCTCTACAGACTTTCCATATCTTCCTTTTTTGAAACTTTCCCTCCCTTGGCTTTCGTACCCCTTCCCCGGCCCTGTCGCCTCCTCTTGCTTGGGCATTCCCTTCTTGGGCTATCCGATGGCGACCGTGTCATAGAGGGGTCCGGTAGATACGTGAGTGCATAACCCGCCCCCCACCCCCCAACCCCCAGCCCCCTTCAAATCTGGAATGAAAACATCTGAGGGAGAGGATGGGGAAGGGAGGAAAAGGGTTGAACTCAACGGTGGTCAAGATCTCAAAAACTGAGAATTGCGAAGCCAGCCGTGGGCAGCGGTGCGAGCGCGCCCATGAGTCACGGCTGCCATCTGGTGGGCACCGCTGGGAACGCCAAGCGCTGGGAGTTTCCCAGGGCACCCGCTGCCTACCCACTGCGCCGGCTCCGAGGGGACAGGACAGGCGGCGGGGCCAACGTGCTATCCCTCACAGGGGGGCTTCACTTTCCAGGGCTTTCCCTGCCTCATGTCCTCCAAGGACAAGAAAAGAGAGGCAAGGGGAAGAAGAAAACTGAAAGCTTTCCCACGCGCAGGACCATGCAGCACAGGCTTCTTTTCACCCTTCTCCCCTTCTCTATATTTTTTAAGCTTTGAGGCTACCTCAATTCATTTCTTCTCCTTCTTATTTGTGGCTTGAATCTCATCCCCTCTTGCCTTCTCGGGACCTCCATCTGTTCTGTATTCCTAGTCTTCCCCCTCACTGGATCCTTGTCATCATAGTTAAGAGTTTCATGCTTAAAACTCTTAACCTCTTGTCCCCTCCAGCTTGTCTCCCCCTGGGGTGCCCCCTCCGGCTTGCCCACCCTCTGGTTAACACTCCCAGCCTACACTGGCTGGCTCCATTTCCTTGCCTTCCTCACATTTCTCGGTCCCCTGAAATCTGGCTGCTGTATCCTCACTTCTCAGACCTCCTAGGCCCTTGCTCTCACAGCACTGAACACTGAGCCACCCTTCCTTGCACGGGGGAACCGCTCTTCTTGGCTTCCAGGACTCCCTACTCACCTGGATTTCCTCTAATTATTCTTTCTCTGGCTCCTTTTCCAATCTGCCCCTTCCTTACATGTTGGGTTCTTTCTATCTTGGGCTCACCCCTCACCCTTTATAGCCATGCATCAAGGCCCCAAATATTTCTCTACCGAAATCTACCCTCTTCTCTGGGGCCCTCTGCCAGTCTCTAGTTCCTGTGTCGTCTCTCACCTGGATTACTATGGAGCTCCTAACAGGCTTCTCTTGGCTCCATCTTTGCCACACTGTGGTCAGGGGCATATTTCCAATGATGTCACTCCCTTGTTTAAAAGTACTTGGAGGGCTCCTCATGGATTTTAGGATAAAGTTCAGACCTGGCCCTGCTTCACTGGCCCTGCTGCCCTCTCCAGCCTGGCCCTCCATCTCCCGGGTTGAGCTCTTGAAAAATTAACTCTGTTCTTTTCCTTGACCGGGCCACACTCACTCTCTTCCCCAGAACTTTGTCCCTGTTATTTCCTCTGCCTGGAACACACTCGCCCCCACCTCCCCCCGCCCCCTTTTTCTGAATAACTAGGGTTCTTTTGCATGTCAGTTCAGATGTCACTTCCCCTGTGCCGTCTTCCCTTAGGCCCGAGAGCCTGGTAGACACCCTTTCTCTGTGGTCCATAGTACCCACGCCTCCCTCCCCATTAAAATTGTTACCACACTGTATTGTTGGTGCTGTTTTCCTGTTTCCACCTGCCACTGAATTGTAAATTTTGTGATGGCAAGAGCTGCCGTTTCTCACAACCACATTTGCAGTAGCAGACACAGTGCCAGGCAGAAAGTAAGCCCTTAATATGGACTGAATGAATGAGTAAATAAGTAAGTGTAGACACGTAAAATCCCCTGACCTTCTCTGTTTTCGTGGTGTGCCAAGACACAGAGCCTGGCCCGGGGAAGGAAGACTAAGCTGTGGGCTCCCCCACCTTCTTAGGATGGCCTGAAACCACTGGCAGGCTTCTTTGCGCTCCTCCTGGGAAGCAGAGGAAACCCCGGGGTAGAGCAAGCCCCTCATCCAACCACCTTCTGGCTCTGGCCCAGTCATTTTGGCTTTCCTCCTCGTATTAGGACCCCCCACCCCAGTGCACTAAACCTGAGCCCCGCTCATCTACTCAAGGACATCACTACCAGCAGTTCTGCTTTCCTTCTCCTGCATCATCAAAATTTCCCTCCCTACTAGATCTTATCCATCGGCATGAAAATGTTATATTTCCTATATTATATTAAAAACAAACCACCACCTTCTCTTGTCTCTGTTCCCTCTCCTGCTGCTGCCCCCACCTCTGTCCTTCCCTTCGGCTGACTATACCTGCTCTCTCTAATTTGTCTTCTCCCATTCTCGCTGGAACCTCCTCCAGTCGGCCTTTGCCCCACTGCTCCACTGACAAGCTTCCCAGGTCACTAATGCCCTCCACCTCACTAATACACCGCTCAGTTCTTGGTTCAGTCCTCGTGTCATCCGACCTGCAGTAGCATCCTCCTGTTCACTCCCTCCTCCCTGGGAACAGTGTCTTCCTTTGGCTTCCAGGACACCACTCTCTGGTTTTCTTCCTACTGCACCAGCTGCTCCTGGCCTCATTTCTTTTAATGCTTTTGACTCTGAACGCTGGAGGGTCCCAGGGTTCCGCCTGTGGACCCTTTTCTTTTCTTTCCACACTCACTCCCTGAGGGACCTCACCTGGCTCATGGCCTTGAATACTTTCTGTGTTGATGACTTCCACATTTAGGCCTCTCTCCTGAACTCCAGATTCAACTCAGCAACTCCGCTTGTATGTCTGTTAGGCATCTCACATTTTCCCTGCCTAAGACTGAGCTTCTGTTCTTCTCTCAAAGCCTCCTCTCTCCCAGTTTAACGGCAACTTTGTCCTTCCAGTTGTTCAGGCCAAAAAACCTTGGCATCATCACTGACCACCACCACCGGGCCCCCAATGTCTCTAACCTCATCTCCCCCTCGCTCCCTCTGCTCCAGTCCCCTTCTTCTGAAACAATGCCAGGTATGCTGCACCTCCAGATACCTTCCCAGAGAACCACATGGCTCGCTGCCTCCCTCCACTGGTCTTTCCAAAAGTTACCTTCTCGGTGAGTGTGGTCAGCTGAGCCCCTGAAGATATTCGGGTCCCAATTCCTGGAACCTGTGAATGTTACTTTATACGGCAAGTGGGACTCTGCAGATGTGATTAAGTTTAGGGTCTTGAGATGGAGAGATTGTCTTGGATTATCTGAGTGGGCCCTATATGTAATCACAAGCACCCTCATAACAGGAGTGGGGGGGGTGGAGGGATTTGACACAGAAGAAGGTAATGTGACCACTGAAACAGCTACATTGCTGGCTGTGAAGACGGAAGAAGGGGCCACAAGCCAAGAAATGCAAGGCATGCAGCTCTAGAAGCTGGAAAAAACAAGATAATGGATTCTCCCCATGGCCTCTGAAGAGTGTGGCCCTGTTGACACCTTGATTTGGGCCCAGTAAAACTGATTTTGGACTTCTGTACTCCAGAACTGTGAGAGAATAAATGTGTGTTGTTTTAAGCCACCACATTCATGGTAATTTGTTTCAGCAGCAACAGGGGACTACTGCAGTGAGGTCTTCTCTGGCAATCTTCTCTAAAGTTGCATCCCCTCCTCTAACACCCTTTTACTTTCTCTTTAGTACCTACCCACTTCTAATATACTCTGAGTTTTACTCACTAGTTTATTGTCCATCCCATCCACCCTAGGCGCACACCTAAGTGCCGGGGATGTGAGGCTGTTTTGCTCCCTGCCCTACCCCAGGGACCAGAATGCTGCAGACCTGCAGGGGCTGTGATGTCCTTCCCCGCTGGACTTTCTCCCACCTCTCTAGCCTCCTACCCTTTAATGCTGATTCCTTTTCCTCCATTCAAGGTGCAAATTATTTGCAAATCTAAATGCCTGAGGGGGCTGACAAGTAACCTAACTGAGAGGCCGGAGCAGCTTGCTGTGACATGGCTGCTGTGTCGAGTAAACGGTGGGCTGGCGTGCTTGCCCTGTCCAAAGGAGGTGGCCTCCACTCCCCCTCAGCCCGGGCAGACCTTCCCCAAATGAAAGTGGGCCCAATGATGACATTTCCCAATTTTCTAAGATTTTTATCTGAGATCTCCCACTTTTTATTTATTTATTTATTTTGAGGAAGATCATCCCTGAGCTAACATCTGCTGCCAATCCTCCTCGTTTTGCTGAGGAAGACTGGCCCTGAGCTAACATCCATGCCCATCTTCCTTTACTTTATATGTGGGACGCCTGCCACAGCATGGCTTGATGAGCGGTGCCATGTCCACACCCAGGATGTGAACTGCTGGACCCCAGGCCACCGAAGGAGAACGTGCAAACTTAACTGCTGCGCCACCGGGCTGGCCCCTTGATCGCCCACTTTTTAAATGCTTACCCTATTGAAAAAAGAAACACGTGCAGAACAAACAAAGCACCATTTTGCTACTCCTGCTCTAACACTGCTGCTCCCCAGGACTTCATCCTCAGCCCTTTCTTCAGGGTTAGTTTGCCAAGGTCTTTGCTTCCACATCCACAGTTTCAACTGTCCTCTATACACAGGATGACTTCCCAACTCGCTCCTGAACTCTAGAACAATATATTCAATTATCTGCTAGGAGTCTTCATCTGTCTGTATCTAAGGCGTCTCCAACTCAAAATGCCCAAGACTAAAGTTATCATCTTCTTCCTGAAGCTCACGCTCATACAGGCCCTATTTGAGTAAATGGCCCTACTGTTCACCCGAGGCCCCAGCCAGAAACCTCAACTTCTCCCTCTGTCTCACTAATCAGATACAAAATCCTGCTGATTCTAACCAACTCCTCAATACTTGTCATATCTACCCGCTTGTACCGGCTGCCTCTCCTTGGTGCATGAAGCCAGGACTTTTTAGCTGGAGCACTACAATTACCTCTTGTCTTTCCTCTCCACTCTTCACTAACCCTAGAAAGCTCTAACATAATTCTAATCACGCCACACTCCTTTGTCATGCAACCCTTCCAAAAACACGTGTGACATGACATTGGTTCCAAGGGATATGAATGGTGTTGCTTGATAAAGAGTTCTACGGTGACACAGGTTTAGGACAAAGAGTAAATACAGCTAAACTCTTTGTTAGCACTTCTCAGAGCCCTTCGTGACCATCAGCACACGTGTATATCCTGACTCTCCACAGGGTGATGCAGCAGTGTTTAGTTTCCCAAACTTATTCGGCCATGGGATTCTTTTTTCATGGGGGCATCTCAAGGTATTAGTGTTTCACAGTGGGAATTATTGCTTCAATAGCTTCCCATTATCTACAGGACACAATGAAAATTTCTTAGCAGAGGACTGAGAACAAGGACCGTGAAGCCAGAATATCTGGGTTCAACTTACGGCTGTGCCATTTGCTTAGTATGTGACACTGGACAAATGATTTTTCTCCATGCCTTTATCTCTAACATGAGGATAATAATACAGGGTGGCATGGGGTTGTTGGAAGGACTGGAGTTACTATTAACCGTACATGCATAGTGTGTAGGATGGTGCCTGGCACATGGTAGGTGCCCAGTGTTAGCTATTTTCTTATTCCTTGTCTTTCACCATCAGTCTTCTCCATCCTCACCTGCTCCTAGGAGGGTAGGTCCAGACTTTAATTACTTTTAGATCCTGGAACCACATCGCTTGCCTCTGGTGCCGCTCTTCCCTTTGTCTGAAATTCCTCTCTAGTCTCCCTCCTTTCCCCTTATTTATCTCCACCAGGCAGCTCAAGATTTTCCATATTTTCCTACGTCAACTTGGGCACTTGGACATTCAGCATGCATTTATCAGGCGGCTACTATGTACCTGGCATTGCCGGAGGGGGAGTCAGACATGCCCTAACATTTAATACCCTGCCTCCCTGAACATGCCCGGGAGGGAAGCTCCCTCTCACATCCGTCTGTCTCTTCTACACCCTCTGTCCGCGGTGCTCCGCACAGGCCCGATTTACCCCCGTCTGGCGACGCGATCCCCCGCTAGACTTTACACCGCTCCAGTCTTTCATCTTTGTATTCCCAGCACCTAGAATAGTTCTTGGCACATGACATACAACCAATACACGTCTTGGTCGGGGCATGAATTTGTCTTGGTCACTGTGCCAAGTTCTCCACTGGCTACCGCAACGTGGGACCAGGCACTGTCCTCTCTGGACCTTAAGTTTCCTTAAGGGTAGGACAAGTAAAACCTGCCTCGGCGTGCCGTGCATGGCGGCATGACACACTCTGTGACAACGCCGTCCCGCCCGGGGCACGGCGCCGGCGCGCAGCGGCACCCCTTCCCCAATTTCTGGAAAGGAACCCGAGGAAGAATGCAATGCTGGGGGCCCGGGCGGGTCACGCCCAGGAGGGCTGCGTGGGCACCGAGGCTCCCCGCGGTCCCCCGCCCGCCCGCCCGCCGGGCCCCGCACTCACGCTGCGCGCTGCAGTTGCCTCAGCAAGTGCGCGACCCGGGCGCGGGCGGCGGCGGCGGCCATGGCGGTGCGTCTCCCTCCCCGCGGCCCCGCCCCCCGCGCCGGCCAATCCCGGCCGCCGCCTCCTGCTCCCGCCCCCGCGGCCCCACCCGCCCCGCCAGGGCCCCGGTGGCTCAGGACCATTTTCCCACGGGTCAAAATCTCAAGTGCTCGGCTACAAGTCTCCACATCCACCTTTGAAATTGTCGTAAAGGTAACTCCGTAGGCTCTTGGGTACTTCCTTAAGTCTCTCTCCGTAAAACTCTCTATTTCACATGATGGGGACGTGGGGAAAGGGAGAGAACCGAGGACATTCTTTTTCCGCTGATTCCTTTAAAATGTTATTTTTCTTTCTTAAAGTATTTCAGAATAAATTATTAAGACATTGCATTCAAACTGTTTTAACAGTAAACAAGAACCTTGCAAAGAGCCCGAGGCCCTTTTTTACAGGGCCACTGTTGTGTCCAACTACTAAATCAAGCAAATCTAAACACAAAAAACAGAAAAATCCCGAGACAAAAAGAGTAACAACAAAAAACCCGGACACTCGAGAAGAATTTAAAAGGCGTTAAGTGCTCTATGAATGGCTTGGCTTTTGATGAAGTTGTTCAGGATATCATTAGATAGCTTCATCAGTAGTTAAAAGCTTTCCATGGTTACACTATACCCTGGGAGGGCTTGGGAGCGCCAGGTGCGCCGTGTCCCAGTGGAAAAGTTGATCAGTGATTGCAAAGTTCCACTTTAACTTAATCAGAAAGTATCCTAAGACAGTAACAATTGAACACCT
Organism: Equus quagga; assembly: GCF_021613505.1. Classification (NCBI taxonomy): domain Eukaryota; kingdom Metazoa; phylum Chordata; class Mammalia; order Perissodactyla; family Equidae; genus Equus; species Equus quagga. Next base: position 64,695,356 of record NC_060282.1, on the reverse strand, counting down.
GTGTTTTCAGTACCCTATCATGAAATCCGAATTAATCTTTTCTTTCATAGCAATTTCTAAAATTAACTTATAAAAATGAGACAACACTGAAAAAATGAAAGACAAAGACTCCCAATTTTAATTTTCTGTCACTTGTCAGACTAATAGTGGTTCTCAGCGGTATAATAGCTGCAAAAAAGTCTCCCTGGATTGTCAAATCTACTATAAACCCTTTTCAGGAGGTATTTTTACAAAGATGAATTACTGAGATCAATCAGGGAGAGACCCAGGATAGCTATAAACATTTCACCTCCTAATCAAACTAGCTAAGGTCAATTCGAAAAATGAATCTAAAGATAATAATGTTCCAATTAAGGATTTTGTTGGTTTCTTTCTCTCTTCCCCAGACTCTACTTGGAGCTTTAAAGAAAATTAGAGCTATAAATGTTGAGAAAGAATTAAGTACTTTTTGGATTAATGAGGATTACCACCATTATTTACTGAAGCCCAAATTTATCATCTACAGCAAATCAGTGTTTTCAGTGTTGAAAAGCATGATCTTTTTTTGAAGAGACACCAGTTGTACTACACTTTCAATATTATGATACCAAAAAAGTATGACCTTTTCTAAAAAAGTGAATTTAGCTGCTTTATGTGTTTTGGAAAGTAAGTGAAAATAATCTGTACCAGGTATCTTAGCCACTGGCTTTACTTAAGATTTCTACCAATAGTCAAAAAGTTAAAAGCAACATTAGATACAGATATACTTTTATTACATAACCTTTACAACAGTGACTTGTAACTCCAGTTCTGAAAATGTAATCTTCCTGTTTCCCCCTGACTTTGATAAATACACAGGTTTGTTATAAAAATAATGAATAAAAGAAATCAATCTAAGGCTCAAAACATGACTAACTGTTCCTCACACCATATCCAAAAGTTAAAAAGGAAAAAGATGTCTGTCTGAAAACAGAACTCATTCTCAGTTTCGACCAACTTCTTTCCCTAATTCTTAAGTCCTCAAATACATCCTTTAATCTCCAAAGTCTTGGCTGTGGGAAAAACATTAATTTGGAGAGTCCAACACTTACACAATATCTTGAGGGAAGGGCAGTTCTATCCCTTCAACCTCAAGCTCAGTGAAGGTATCCGTCACCTTCTTCTGCATCTCCCCCTACAGTACAGTACGCAGAACTTAAAATTTAGTATAGTTCTTGGTTTACACGGGTCCGCGGGTGCAATTTACTTCCTCCTCTTTCCTCCTTGATGTTGCCCTCCTTTTCTCTTGCCACCCAAGCCAGGCGGCCCGGAATTCATCTTGCCTCCCAAGCCCCCCTTCCTCTTTCCTCCCTGGCTAGGCGGGCCCCCTTTCCTCTTGCCCCCTGGACCCTGCCGGCCCCCCTTTCTCTTGCCCTTCTGGCTCATTTTCCTCCTCTTGGCCGCCTCCTCCTGGTCCTCCTCCCTCATCTGCTTATTGGTGGCCCTCGTCACGTCCAGCTGAGGCTTTTTGCTGTTCATGACTCGCAGCAGCTCCAACTGACTCTTTTTCTCAGCTGCAAAATCCCCGAAAAGGGGCTGAAACTTCCTTTTCTTGCCAGAGCCCCGGGGCGCCTTCTCCTTGGGCAGGCGCTCTTGGAAGCGCCCCACAGAGGCGGTGGAGACCTTGGCCACCTGCATGGCACGGCCCAGCTCCTCCTTACTTTGATGCCCGGTAGGGTGCATGCCCGCCGCGCTGGGCAGCTGCGTCTTGTGCGCGCGGGCCAGGTTACGCAGCCGGTTCAGCTCGTTCTTGGCCACCCGTTCCTTCTTAGCCTGAATCCGCTTGGCGAACTGGTCCTCCATGGGGTCGGCACCGCCGGGCACCTCGATCAACCATTCCTTGGTGTCGTCGCGGGCGCGCTGGTAGCCCCAGCGGCGCCGCCACTGGCCGCTCACCTCGTCCCACACCAGATTGGTCTTCTTCTTGGGACGGATGCCCTTGAGGCGCGCGAACTGCTGCCAGCGTGTAAGCGGCCGCGGCCGGGGCACAGGCTTCTCGCGCGGCAGGCGAGTGGTGGGCTCCGGCAGCCGCGCCACCAGCGCCTCTTCCACGCGCTCGGTGGGCAGCTGCCACAGCTGGTTGATGAGCAGCTGCGTGTTGTCCCGCGCCAGGGCCCGCAGATCGGCCTCCGGCGTGGGTCCCGCTCTCCGCACCGCCGTTGGGGGGTTCCGGTCCGTGGCCAGCAGGTTACCCAGGTCGAACTCCAGCTCCAGCTCCTTGTGCACCGTGATGCGCTGCAGCTTCTCTGCCTCGTCCCGCTCCGCCTTTGCCAGCAGCTCCTCCACGCTCTGGCCCTCCATGGCTCGGCTCACTCGCTCCGGGAGGACAGTTCAATCACTTCTCCGCCAGTGCCGGCTCGAGCAGGGCAACACAACCACGTGCGGGCGCCCAGACGCTCGTTCCGGAAGAGAAAGCTTCGCTTCCGGAGCGCCCGGAACTGGCTCACAATCCGGGCGGCCCGAGAAGAGGCCGGCAGAGGGCGGTGTTGGAGAGCAGATGGGATTAGAGGCTGCCCTTGCGATCGCGCCCGGAGGTAGGCGGAGCCGGCGCGAGAAGCCCAGGCGACAAATTCCAGGGCCTGATCGGGACCGCGCCTCCCAGGCGGCGGCGGCGGCGCAGGGCGTTGGGGGCGGTGGGGTTGCTAATCTGGGGCCACTGGTTAAGGGGTCTGCAGCGACTGTCTTACAATTTCAGTGTAAATACGTTGTCAGGATGTTTAGCTAATCAGCCCTTCTTAGGACTAGGCAAATTATGTTTCGCCAGAGACTCTACCCGCTCGTGGGGCGTGTGCGTCGAGAAGGACTCTTGTCACAGATATGCAGGAAGCCAAGTATAGGAGAAGACTGGTTTGCATTGGGAGCGAGTGGGGCTGGCAGTTAGACCGCCCTGAGTGGGCGCGGGTGTGCGCCCACCCCAGCTTGCTGATCGCTGGTAGCCCAGAGTCCCGGGTCGCATCCTCTCCTGGCTTGTGGCAAAAGAGCACCCTCTGTGCAGTTCCACTGCCTGGGTTCCAGTCCCGACTGTGCCACTGTTTGACCTTCGGCTGTTTGACTCGTTTGGGCCTGTTTTAAAACCTGTACCCTCCTAGGGCTGGTATAAAGATAAGTGAGTTAATATGCCCCCAAGGGAGCTTAGACTAGGGCCTGGAACATATGAGTGCTCAATAAATGTTAGCTAAATACCAATTATTATTTAATCTTCATAATGGCTCTGGGAATTAAGCTGAAGAGGCAGTCCTGCACAGTGATTAACACCAGGTTCTTAAGTCAGACTACCTAGAATAAGATGTAGGTTTACTGACCCTATCTGGGGACAGGTTGATTAACCTAAGTCCTACTGGTAAGCTGATAAATATGAAACGTTAGTTCTTGGTACATGGTAAGCACTCAATAAGTGTTAGCTATTATTAGTCACCATATTCCACTGGTGACAGCTGAGAGAGGTAAAATGACTTCCCTAAAGTCATGCAGCTGGAAATGGGGGAGCAGAGGAATCTCAACTCACATCATTAAGACTACATACATATTCCTATACTCTCTGCAACGTCTTCCAGGCTCTTGATATTTCACCAGTGTGGTCTCTTGACCAGCATCATAGCGTCACCTGGGAGTCTGTTAGAAATGCAGACTCTCTGGCCTCACCCTAGATGTCATGATTCAAAATCTTCCTTTTTACAAGATCTCTAGGTGATGAGTATGTACAGTCAAGTTTGGGAGGCACCACTGACTGTGTGGGTTACAGGTTTTGTTTTCCTTTAACAGGAGGTTGGGAGTAGTGAAGAGGGGGTAATGCTGGAGAATTAACCCATAGCAGTGGACATAGTAGCTGTTAGGAAATAGATTCAATTGAGTTTCTGCTCGAGAGGGCTTTAGATACAGCCCCCTCTGCCACACCTGCCCCCAGAGTTTGGTCTCAACTTAAGCTCACTATCTTTCCTCAACTCTCCTTTTTTCATTCACTCATCAGACGTGTAATGAGCACATTTTGTGCTTTTGGCATTGTGCTAGAACCTTCTCTCTTCCTTTTTTCTAAAGCATTTTAGGATTTGCTGGGGATTTTCTGAGCCTTTGCCTTAACACTCTGCACCAAGTCTTTAAACCAATCATCCTGTGGGGCCAAGACTAGGTCAAAGGCCATAATAGGTGACTGCCTTGAACCCTAAAGCTTTCAGGATTTGCCGGAGGAGAGAGTTAAGGACATTGACAGCTACTCTGGGCTTGGCTTAGCTTCTGATTTATTCATTCATTTAATAAGCATTTGAATGACTACAGTGTTCCAGACACTAGATACAAAGATTATTGAGACCTTATGAAACAGTAGGAAAGAAAGAGAAGTAAAGAGAAATTTACAATATGGCATGATTGAGCCTTCAATAAGAAATACAACTATGTAAGATTTGGCTCCTCTGTCAATTTTCTGACTTAGGGGAAAAAGAGCAGATGTGGACCGGTGTTGAACAGTATCAATTCTCACTGGATGAAGTGCTATTTGGTTTGAATCAGGCAGGTCAGCTCTTAATTGAACTCTAATTGATTTATGCTCAATGATTTTTTACAGTCCCAGTGGATTTTAATTTCCTTAATGACTGGAGACTGATTTTTTCCTTCCACTTTGCTGAGCATAGTGCTGGATACATAATAAGTAATCAATATGTGATTACTTGAAAAAAATAAGCCTAATAAATAACCTTGTCTGAATTAAAAAAGGATTAATGTTGGCTGTGTTAGATTCAAGGTGAGCACAACTAGTAAGATTGGGGTTTAGGGCTTTAAAAAAATCTTACTGAGGCAAGTTGGTGAGTGGTGGTCTCCAGCTTGCATTCATATCATCTTTATGTTAGGCACGACTGTGCAGTTTCATGAAAAAGAGAGCCTACTAGGGATGTGCTGAGCTCTTCCACCATCCTCTAACCTCAGTATGTCTAAAACTACATAACACATCATCTTCCTTCAAATTCACTTCTTCCATCATCCATCCATCCACTTTTTTCCCCCCCAACAAATGTCTGTTGAAGGCCTTTCATGCCCAAGTTACTGTGCTGGGTATCAGTAATACAATGGTTAGTAAAAATAGGTTCAGTTGATGTTATTATCATTCTAGTCTAGTATATTGGGCTTGAAACTATGACATCATCCTTGACTTTTCTCTTCCTGTTTCCAAATTTACTCAGGCAGAAATTCCTGTTAAATGTATCTTCATTTTGTACCCTTTCCAGTCCCACTGCTATGGCCTTACGCCTAGACTGGGTCTCTTCCAGCTGCTTCTGTAGATCTTCTGTCCACTCTGTTCTCTGCCACTGGCTTCCAGCTGGATGTGGCCAGCAGGAAGCAGTGACAGAAGATCAGAGGGTGTGAAGAGGGTACGGTGAGGGCACATATGCCACCAGCCCTCTGCAGATTGCCATGGGTTGGCTGGTTCGTCTGGAAGTGATAGCTCCAGTCAGGCAGCCCTCTCCAGAGTGGCAGCCACCCTCTCCTGGCTCCTCTGGTTCCTGCAGGCCTGGGGGTGGTTGTGGCTCTCGTCGTTGTACCACTCTTCTTTTCGAGTTTCCTAAAACCATGCCCACAACTTTGTAATATTCCCTTTGTTGATCTTTCTTGAATTACCCAGCTTGACTGCTCCCTGTTTCCTGCAGGCCCTTGGCTGATCCCAGGGAGCTACCCCAGGAGCGTTCTAACAGTTTCCTGCTGCCTTTCTCTCTTCAGGCCAGTCCTGAAGATTTATCTCCCACAGATCTGGCCAAATCACTCTTCTCCTCAAACACTCCCTTCTCTACCTAACAAAATACTGATTGTTCTTGATGTTGGGTGTTCATGATCTGGCCTCAAACACCTCTTGTTACTCACATGGCATGATGGTTTTATGCTTGTTTTCCAAATATTTCTTCCCCACTCCTATTTTCCATCTAAGTTTTCTCTCTAGAACCTTAAGAATATTCCTCAAGAAAGGCAAAAATGAGGTGCAGGACAGAAAAAGCAACAATTATATTTTTGTAGCAACTGTTGGAAATTTTCCATTAACAAAAGAGAACCTATAGGGAGATCCGCACCCCCCCTCACCCCCAAGTAGGGTACAGACATGAAAGGAATACCTTTCATGTTCTTTCAAAGCACACTTTGGTCAGTAAAACACATTTGTAAGCAATGTCTTTCTTTATTGTTTGGATACTGCATTAACTTAGATTTACTTTCTAAATGTTAAAGAACGTTTGCCCCTTTTTGGTAGTGAAAATTATTAGGGATGATTCAACCATTCTTCAGTCCTGCTGTGAACACAGTTATTTTGAGTATTTTGTCTGGGAAATTCAGTGTGCCAGTAATTTGATAAAAAAGAAAAAGACTCTTAAAATGCTTACATTATTTCCACATGGTTCATTTTTACTGATTTATAATTTTAATTTGGAAGTTCTTGAAGGGAAAATTTAATTTTGAAAATTTCTTATTCATAGACAAAATCTGTCGTCATGTGCGTCAGTTTTAGTCAGAAACCCATACAAAAGATCCATTATTTTTGTTTAAAAAGGAACAAAGAAGGTATAGCATTAAGATTTTATGTAGTTAGTGTAGGTAGAAAAATTACCAAACATTGTGCATTTGCCTAGGAAGTACTTTGGATTTTAGGATAGTAAAAATCATAGTAGCATTTTGGAATTGACCTAAGTTGTTTTGCTCACTGTAAAATACACGCTGGTTTCTGTTTTTCAAAAATTGACAAATGCAGTTTTCTACACGTGCTGAAATCTTACCTGTATGGTAGGTAAGCACTGTTCTTAAAACTTCATCACCAAATCCCAAGGGAATGAAATTGGTATTAGGCTTTAGATTTGACTTCTATAAGGAGTTCAATATGAGAATGAAGGATTGATATAAAAAGGAAAACTGAAGTTCCAGAATTTTAGGGATATTTATATTCAAAGAATACAACAACAGAAAATGTAGATCCATTATTAAATTACATTTTCTATTATATTTTAATTTATGAAGTAAGATTGCAATGAGTAAGAAATCTTTTTGTGTTTTTCTTAATCAATAAATCCGGAACACTTTTTGTAAATAACTTTAGATTTATTGCAGATTAGGCAACTGAGTCCTGAGTACTTTTCGCCTCAGGAAAGCAACTTTGTTGCCACGCAGCCTTCAATTTATCTTTGTAATCATAGACCATGTACAAACATTTATTAATCAAATTTTTCTTCTAAATTTCCCACCTATGCAATATTAAGAATACACAGGAAAGTTACAGCTATGCCGAATAAACATTAATTCTTGGCCCCTCTTAACCAAGAATTATTTCTAAACATTATTAACCCATCATTTTTTAGAATACATCTATGAAAAATAAAAACAATGGATAGAAATCTAAAAATATGACCACATATGTGGTAAATTCTATAACCTACACTTTTCGTTTTCTAGGTGTTTTTACTTGCCAAAGGAAGACAGCAAAGGAAAGAACCTCTTAGTGGCAAGTAGGTGTGTCGCTGTGTTCTTGTCAGCATCCCAGGGTCTCCAAGGGACAGCACCGCAGTCTCGTCTAGCTCCCTGAGCCACTTGGTAATGCACAAGATCCAGTTGCTTGTGGCATGTGTACTTTCCCCCAAGGCCTAAATGGGGCTTATTATTTAGAATGTATAAATAATGTTCCTGGTATTTTCCACTATTTATTTCACTTGCCTCATTATTCAAGATTTAGTGTGAATTTTCTTTTTTTAATGACTTTTTATGACTTTTTATGGTGGGTCCTGGTTTCCTTCTCTGAAAAGCCTGTGGATTTCAAAGGAGATAGTTTAGGTCTCAGGCTTCCATTTATTCATCTGGAAAATGAAGAGGGCCCTTACGATTCATCTCTATGATCCTTTTCTTTTGTTAAAAATCTGTGTTCTTCAGGTGCTCCAATATTATTTTCTGATAAAGTGCTTTCTTTCCTGCTTGTTGATTAAAGTTTTTGACTGATATATCCCATTTTACAAACCTCCCCCGGAGTCAATTATCTCATTTCCTAGGCTGAGTGTATGACTCCACATAGTAAAACTGCTCCCCAAGTGCACAGGAGACTGTGACTACACAAGTGCTCATCAGTTTTTAATAATGTGGATGCTGATTATTGTGTTTTGTAGGTTATTCATGATACTTTTCTTTTTTCTTTGCTTACCATTAAATTACTTTGAGTATTGGAAGGTAGTGTAGAGAATGAGCAAGGTATAGTCCATTTTACTATTTGCTAGTTGTTCTGGAAAATTGTCTTATAGGGAAGAAGATAGAAAATATATTTGTAAATATTTATAAAAGTATTTATATTGGTAAAGTCAGATCTGAGAATGAAAGGTTGGGGATTGGACTGATTTGTGTCTCTCCTGGCCCAAGATCTGGAACTGATGATATTCTTTGGTTATTACAATTATAGAAAAGTTTTAAAGAAAGCTTCAAAGTTAACTCCCTAAAATAATAAAATTAGGGCAGCTTTGTGTTTCCTAGTTTGGTGTTGCTTCAGAGAAAGCTAGTGAGAGAATTTCAGTACAAGGAAGGAAAACAGAATGAAAAATAACGTTGCTGATATGTTTAGTCAGTATCATTCTGAGAATGAGTCTTGGTGATTTCTGGCCTAATTACATGGGTACAAATTCCCCAAGCGATCATCACATCATCTGAAAAATGGGTTAACATTATTTCTCAGTTTTAGAGTTCTGTGAGTCAGAGATAAATTATTCAAACACACTTTTGCAAAGAACCCTAGAGGTGTAGTCAGGAGACAGGTTCTGGCTCCATCTCTGCCACTCCATAGCTGTGTGTGGCTTTGGTAAATCGCTTCACTTCTCTATGAGTTAGTGCCCTTATCTATGAAGTGAGCTTCACTAGCTTCTCTATGTCTTCTAGCTCCATGTGGTATTCTGTGCTTTCATTAAGATGGCCTCAGGAGAAAAGACTGGGTGATGGTGAAACATAGACTACAAGACAGGGATTCTTAATTGGGGTTCCATGGGTGAGCTTCAGAGGGACATGAATACCCTGATGTTTTATGCAAACGTGTGTGTATGCATGTGCGTTTTTATGGATAGAAGATCTTTTTTCCCCCATCAGATTCTCTTACGGATTTGTGACTCTCTACCCCTCTCCTACAAGCTTAAGAACTACTGTGCTGTAAAAGAGGGAGATCAATGAAGGCTAGAGGGAGTAATTGGTGAAGGCTTTATGAAAGAAGAGGAATGTGGATTGGCCTTGGAGCCTGGGTAGAGTTTGAATAGATGAGATGAGGAAGTTGGGGGTTCCAGTAGATGGTAACAATATGAATAAAGGCATGTAGCCAGTATTTATGGAGCAAATACAATGTATCAGGCACTTTCTTTATAAAACCTCACAATAGGCCTGGGAGGTAGATAAAATCATTTTATAGATGAGAATGCTGAAGATTGTAAGGGTTGATAACTTGCCTGAGGTCATGCAGTTAGTAAATGGTAGAACCAGGATTTGAACCTTTGTAGTCTAATCCCAATCCAGGTGCGTAATTGCTACACCATAGAGCTTCCTCTCTCTGGTTCATTAATGGTTTGGTTTACCTAGGATAGCTGATTTGTGTTGGGGACAGATAGGAAATAAGCTTGGCTAGATAGGTAGGGCAGGACCAAATGTGGAATTAAACTTTCAGGATCAGTAAGAATTTGGATTTGATGCCAGAGGCAATAGTTGCCGTGGAAGATTTTAGACCGGTGAAGACATACCCAAAATGATATTTTCTTAATTATATTGTTTAAATCCTCCATGTTCTTTTATCTTCTTGATCTATCAGTTACTGAGAGGTATGTTGAAATCTGCTTTGATTATAGATTTATTAATGTGTAATTCCACTAAATTTTCATTCCATATTTTGATGCTATGTTAGTAAAGAACATGAACATTTAGAATTACTAAATCCTCCTGGTGAATTTTTCTTTTTATCTTTTTATCAAAACAGTGACTATCTTTATCCTTAATAATCCTTTTGTTGGTACTGTAGCTATATTGCTGTTTTTGGTTAGTTTTTGTCTGGTTTATCTTTTTCCATCTTTTATTTCCAAACTGTATCTGTCCTTTTGCTTTAGATATGTCTCTTGTAAGCAGTATATAGATGGATTTCGTTGGTGGTTTGTTTTTTTAAATCAAATCTGACAGTCTATGACTTTTAATTAATACATTTAGACTATACTTATTGTGATTACTGACTTGTATTTATTTCTATCTTATTTTATGCTTTCTGTTTATCTGGTATTTTCTATACCTATTTTTCTCTGCTCCTGCATTTTATTAGCTTGATTGAGTTTTATTTCTTTTTTTATTGAGATATAATTGACATATAATATTATATTAGTTTCAGGTATACAATATAGTGATTTTATATTTATATATATTGTAAAATGATCACCACAATATGTCTAGTTAACATCCATCACCACACGTAGTTACAATTTTTTTTTCTTGTGATGAGAACTTTTAAGATTTACTCTCTTAGCAAATATACAATAGAGTATTATTAGCTATAGTCACCATGCTATACATTACATATCCAGGACTTATTTATTTTATAACTGGAAGTTTGTACCTTTTGACCACCTTCATCCATTTCATCTATCCTCTACCACCTGCCTCTGGCAACCACCAATCTGTTCTCTATCAGTTTTTTTATTTTTTTTAAGATTCCACATGTGAGATCATATGTTATTTGTCTTCCTCTATGTGACTGTTTCACTTGGCATAATGACTTCAAGGTCCATCTATGTTGTTGCACATGGTAAGATTGCCTTCTTTTTTATGGCTGAATAATATTCCCTTGTATGTGTATATACCACATTTTCTTTATCCATCGTCCATCAGTGGACACTTAGGTTGTTTGTGTGTCATGACTATTGTAAATAATACTGCAGTGAACATGGGGGTGCAGCTATCTTTTTGAATTAGTATTTTCATTTTTTTGGATAAATACCCAGCAGTGGAATTGCTGGATCATATGGTAGTTCTATTTTTATTCTTTTTGAGGAACCTACATCCTGTTTTCTATAGTGGCTGCATCATTTTACATTGTTATCACCTATGCACTAGGGTTCCCTTTTCTCCATATCCTTTCAAACACTTGTTAGTTCTTGTCTTTTTGATAATAGCCATTCCAACAGGTGTGAGGTTCTCATTGTGTTTATGATTTGTATTTCCCTGATGATTAGTGACGTTGAGCACCTTTTCTTGTGCCTATTGGGCATCTGTATGTCTTCTTTGGAAAAATGTCTATTCAGGTACTCTGCCCATTTTTAAATCAGATTCTTTTTTGCTCTTGAGTTTTATGAGTTCTTTATATATTTTGGATATTAACCCGTTATCAGGTATATGAATTGCAAATATTTTCTTTCATTTGGTAGGTTGCCTTTTAATTTTGTTGGTGATTTCCTTTGCTGTGCAGAAACTTTTTAGTTTGATGTAGTCCCACTTGCTGATTTTTGCTTTTGTTGCCTTTGCTTTTGGTGTCCAATCCAAAAAGTCATTGCCAAGACTGATGTCAAGGAGCTTATTGCCTATGTTTTCTTCTAGGAGTTTTATGGTTTCAGGTCACACATTTAGGTCTTTAATCCATTTTGAGTTCATTTTTGTTTATGGTGTAAGATAGTGGTCCAGTTTTATTCTTTGAATGTGGCTGCCCATTTTTCCCAACACTGTTTATTGAAGAGACTGTCTTTTCCCCATTGTATCTTCTTGCCTCATTTGTCATAAATTAATTGACCATGTTTATTTCTGGGCTCTCTCTTCTGTTCCCTTGATCTATGTGTCTGTTTTGATTGCTATAGCTTTGTAATGTAGTTTGAAATCAGGAAGTGTGATGCCTTGAGCTTTAGTCTTCTTTTTCAAGATTGTTTTGGCTATTCAAGGTCTTTTATGGTTCCATATAAATTTTAGGATTCCTTGTTCTATTTCTGTGAAAAATGATGTTAGAATTTTGATAGGAATTTGAGTTTTCTTTATTACATTTTAGCTCTCTGCTAGTTTGGAAATTGAGCATTCTGTTTTGATCCTTTTAGGGTGATCCTTCAAATGTTAAAAGCGTAATTGTCTTAAACTATTCTAAGGTTAAACAACAACTTTACATTCCTTATATCAAATATATGAATCTTAGGATGCTTTAACTCTGGAAAAGGCCCCCTTTTCCTTAGACAATACTATTTTCCTGAATTTTAGTTCCATTTTGTTTTTATACCCTCCAAATTAATCATCTTAAAAACACTATTGTTTTATATAGTCAAACTTGGCCATATGTATATTTTCTTTGTTTCCCAGTCCTTCTTACATCTCAGCCCACCCTTTGGGGTTCGTTTTTCTTTTTTCTGAAATACATCTTTTAGTAGTTCTTTCAGTAGATTAGTTAGTGGTAAACACTTTTATTCTTTGTACAGCTTTATTTCATTCTCACTCGTGAATGGTAAGTTGGCTGGGTGTGACATTTAGGTTGCCAATTATTTTTCTCTTAGTTCTTTGAAGATATTTTGTTGCAGTTGCTGCTGTCAAGGAATGCTGTCATTTGAATTATTATTCCTATGTGGATAACTTCTGTGTTAGATACAAAGATATGCCTCCCAGATCCTCATTCATGGAGAGACTTGCTGTCCGGCTGCAGGAGCATCACATAGCCTCTACTGTCAGCTCTTTCAGGGCCTGCCTCAGCTGCAGAGAGCTGTTTTGCCTGAGATCACATCCTTCCTGGGGCAGTCTGCGTTCTGTGACCAAGAAGGTAGTCATATAAAGGTCTGCATATTTCAGCCCAATGCAGGACACCCTGAAGGATAATTCTTGTCCCTGAGTCCCTGTTGGGTTGACTGAGGCTTTGTCAGCCCACATCACAGTGTGACTTCTTCCTCTGCTCAATCCTGCTTCCACCCCCTTTCTTTTATTGGAGTTGATCCCTAATAAGCACCTTCTCCCCAAAACTCTGTCTCATTGTTTGCTTCTGAAGAATCCAACCTGCATGACTTCTCTCTTCTCTCATTTAAGTTCTTCTTCTCATTGTCTTTGGTCTCTTCAGTTTCACCACAATGTTTCTGAGTGTGGATTTCTTTTTACTTATTATGCTTAAGATTTCTTTCCTGAATTGGATGGTTCATGTCTTTTATTAACTGTAAAACATTCCTAATCATTATAATTTTGAATATTACTTCTGCCACTTTCTGTTTTTCCTTCTTAGAACTACAAATAAATAAATTGGAACTTATACTATTCTCCAAGTTTTAATCCCTCTTTCTTATTTTCTGTTGCATTATCTGTGTGCTGTCTTCAGGGTAATTCCTCAGATCCATTTTCAGTTCACTAATTCTTCCTAGAGCTGTATTTAAACTGCCTTTAAAAACTGTCTGTTGAACTTTGACTGAACACACTATAGTTTTGTTTTGTAGGAAGTCTAGTTGTTTTGTTTTCAAGCCTGTTCTTTTCACATAGTATCTTGTTCTTTTCATACTTCAAGTTCATTTTTTGACTCTTTAATAATTTGGAATATTTATTTTATAGTCTCCATCTGTTAATTCTATTATCTGAAGTTCCTGAGAGTCTAATATTGCCTTTGTTGTGTCTGCTGATTGGGTTTTCTTGTGTTTGGTAAATTTGAATTTTGCGCTAGTCTTCTTATCTGTGGGCATCCTATGTTGTCTGTATGTAGGGCATGTCCTCCCAGAGAAGTTTTGAATTTGCTTCATCATCATCATGGAACCCTTTCTATATTAATAACTTGGTTTGGGGGCTCCTGATCATTTGGGTTCTATAAATCCAAACCCCAAACCCACATGAGAAGGAATCCATAGCTAAAATATAGTAAAAACATTTTTTTTTCACACTTGATCCAGGCCATGTCAGACAAGATTCTTTATTATAATTTCCTTCTGCTAGTAGTTGGATTTTTTTCTCTACGTTATTCTTTCATCCATGCCCTTCGTAAATCCTCCCTTCTTTGGGCATCTCTGTTTCAATTTCTCACCTCATGTGGACCAAGGCCTTATTCCTTGTGAGCGGTAAAATCAAATCCCTAGGTGACAGAGACCAGTAGTACGCCATCCCTTTCACCCCCCAGGGCTGCTAGCACATCTGCTCTCAAGATGTCCACTCTGGTTTTTAGTTCTTTCTTTGCTTTTGGCTCTTGAGACTATTGTTTCCTTTTCATGAGAGGTCAGTTATGAATTCAAAATTATGTTTGTTCCTTTTTATCCAGTATTTTTGTGTGTTTTGTAGCAGAAATTTCAGGTTATCTGGTCTACAGTATTGTTGGAAATGGAAGTGTGGTGTTTGCCACTTGAAATTAGTGGTGGCATAGCTGATAATGTGTAATATTTGTAAGAATTGTGAAGTATGAAAAGTGATGGGCCAAATACCACTTCCACATAGGAATGCTCCTTGACCATACCATTTAAGAAAAAAGGAGTTAAATCAGGTGGCCAGTCATCCATTTGCTTTGTTTACAGGGATATTCCCAGGTGAAAGAAAAGAAGGCAGGTGATCTGTCTAATCTCCTGGTCAACTGGACATCCAAGTAAATAGACTAATGGTATTTGCCAGGAAGAAGAGCCCTTACCTGCAGAATCTTGTTAATAAGATGTCCCTGGCTAAAGGATTATTTGTAGTAAATAAACTCAGAATGTATGGATACATGTGGCATGGTTACCTGGAGAATGTCATGTAGGCTACACAACTCTCTGGGAGAGAGAATGGGCATGTTTATAATGTGGACATTCCCCCTGCTATGTGAAGTGACCTGTGACTCTCACGTAGAAACCTCATTTATTTTTCTGGGCTAGAGAGTGCATGTCTGTTGTGGGGAGGAAGGACGTAGGCAGCTCCCCTGGATGTTCCAGACTTGTTCTTTTGAGTCTCTTGATTCCCTGTATCCTTGAAATTATTTATAAACCTTCACATTGCATGAAATCCTTGATTTATGATAATCTAATTAGAAAATCTCATTTGTGCTAGCTCACCATCTAAAGAAACCACCCACCTTCACCACATTATCCTGTTTTATTGTCTTTATGGCACTTATTTATTTATTTTTATTGTCTGCTTTGTTTCCCTTCCCCAAAGTAAACTCTTTGAGAACAGCAATTTCGTCATGCTCACTGCTGTAGCTCCAGTGCCCGAAACAGTACTTAGAACATTCTAGAATAGTGACAAATATTTGTTGACTAATGCTCAATAAATATCTGTTGAGGGAATAAGATATCATCCTTGCTGTCAAGGATTTTATGGTTTTGTAAGGAAGTTAAAATAAATACATATAAGACAGGAAAATCTGAGGAATCAAGCCACCATGAGACAGTAAAATAGAATGGTTATGAGTTTAGGCTTTGGAGTCATAGACCTTGGGTCACATCCTTGTTCTGCCAATGAGTGTTGTGGACTGAATTGTGTCATTCCCCAAAGTCATATGCTGAAGTCTTACCTCTAGTATCTCAGAATATGATCTTATTTGGAGATAAGGTCTTTATAGGGGTAATTAAATTAAAATTAGAGCCTTAGTGTGGGCCCTAATTCAACATGACTGGTGTCCTTGTAAGAAGAAGAAATTAGGACAGAGATATACACAGAGAGAAGATGATGTGACATGGACAATATGGCCATCTACAAGACAGTGAAAGAGTCCTGGAACAGATCCATCACTCATAGCCTTCAGAAGGAGTCAATCTTGCTGACACCTTGATTTCTGACTTCTAGCCTCCACAGCTATGAGAAAATAAATTTATTCTGTTTGAGTCACCTAGTCTGTGGTACTTTCTTATGGCAGCCCCAGTGAACTAATATACTGACCAACATAATGAGTATAGTCTTCAATTTTCTCATCTGTGAAATGAAGAAAAATTACAGTATCTTCATGCTCTCTCTTTTTTTTTTTAAACTTTTTATTAAGGTTATGATAGTTTACAACCTTGTGAAATTTCAGTTGTACATTATTGTTTGTCAGTCATGTTGTAGGTGCACCCCTTCACCCTTTGTACCCACCCTCCACCCCCCCTTTCCCTTGGTAACCACTAATCTGTTCTGTTTGTCTACATGTTTAACTTCCACTTATGAGTGGAGTCATACAGAGATTGTCTTTCTCTATCTGGCTTATTTCACTTAACATAATTTCCTCAAGGTCCATCCATGTTGTTGTGAATGGGATGATTTTATCCTTTTTATGGCTGAGTAATATTCCATTGTATACATATACCATCTCTTCTTTTTTTTTAATTTTTATTGAGTTAATGATAGGTTACAATCTTGTGAAATTTCAGTTGTACATTATTGTTTGTCAGTCGTGTTGTAGGTGCACCCCTTCACCCTTTGTGTCCACCCCGTACCCCACCTTTCCCCTGGTAGCCACTAATCTGTTCTCTTTGTCTACATTTTTAAATTCCTCATATGAGTGGAGTCATACTGAGATTGTCCTTCTCTATCTGGCTTATTTCACTTAACATAATTTCCTCAAGGTCCATCCATGTTGTTGCAAATGGGACAATTTTGTTCTTTTTTACAGCTGAGTAGTAGTCCATTGTATATATATATACCACATCTTCTTTATCCAATCATCTGTTGATGGGCACTTAGGTTGCTTCCACATCTTGGCTATTGTAAATAATGTTGCAATGAACATTGGGGTGCATAGGACTTTTGGAATTGCTGATTTCAAGCTCTTTGGATAGATACCCAGTAGTGGGATAGCTGGGTCATATACCATCTCTTCTTTATCCAGTCATCAGTTGATGGGCACTTAGGTTGCTTCCACATCTTGGCTATTGTAAATAATGCTGCAAAGAACATAGGGGTGCATGGGACTTTTGGAATTGCTGATTTCAAGTTCTTTGGATAGGTTGGGTCATATGGTATTTCTGTTTTTAATTTTTTGAGAAATCTCCATACTGTTTTCCATAGTGACTGCACCAGTTTGCATTCCCACCAGCAGTGTATGAGGGTTCCTTTTTCTCAACAACCTCTCCAACATTTGTGACTTTTTGTTTTGGTTATTTTTTCCAGTCTAACAGGTATAAGGTGATATCTTAGTGTAGTTTTGATTTGCATTTCCCTGATGATTAGTGATGATGAGCATCTTTTCATGTGTCTGTTGGCCATCCGTGTATCTTCTTTGGGGAAAGGTCTTTTCATGTCCCCTGCCCATTTTTTGAACAGATTGTTAGATTTTTTTGTTGTTGAGTTGTGTGAGTTATTTATATAGTATAGAGATTGACCCTTTGTCAGATATGTGACTTGCAAATATTTTTTCCCAATTGGTGGGTTGTTTTTTTGTTTCAATCCTGTTTTCCCTTGCCTTGAAGAAGCTCTTTAGTCTGATGAAGTCCCATTTGTTTATTCTTTCTATTGTTTCTCTTGTCTGAGAAGACATGGTGTCTGAAAAGATCCTTTTGATACTGATGTCAGAGTGTACTGCCTGTATTTTCTTCTAGAAGCCTTATGGTTTCAGGTCTTATCTTTAGGTCTTTGATCCGTTTTGAGTTTATTTTTGTGAATGGTGAAAAAGAATGGTCAATTTTCATTCTTTTACATGTGGCTGTCCAGTTTTCCCAGCACCATTTGTTGAAGAGACTTTCTTTTCTCCCTTGTCTGCTCTCAGCTCCTTTGTCGAAGATTAGCGGTCCATATATGTGTGGTTTTATTTCTGGGCTTTCAATTCTGTTCCATTGACCTGTGGACCTGTTTTTGTACCAGTACCATGCTGTTTTGATTACTGTAGCTTTGTAGTATGTTTTGAAGTCAAGGATTGTGATGCCTCCAGCTTTGTTCTTTTTTCTCAGGATTGCTTTAGTGATTTGGGTCTTTTGTTTCCCCATATGAATTTTAGGATTCTTTGTTCAATTTCTGTAAAGAATGTCATTGGGATTCTGATTGGGATAGCGTTGAATCTGTAGATTGCTTTAGGTAGTATGGACATTTTAACTATGCTTATTCTTCCAATCCATGTGCATGGAATGTCTTTCCATCTCTTTATGTCGTCATCAATTTCTTTCAGGAAAGTCTTGTAGTTTTCATTGTATAGGTCTCTCACTTCCTTGATTAACTTTACCCCAAGGTATTTTATTCTTTTTGTTGTGATTACGAATGGGAATGTGTTCTTGAGTTCTTTTTCTGTTAGTTTGTTGTTAGAGCATAGAAACGCTACTGATTTATTTAAGTTGATTTTATACCCTGCAACTTTGCTGTAGCTGTTGATTATTTCTAATAGTTTTCCAATGGATTCTCTGGTGTTTTCTATATATATGATCTGTCGTCTGCAAATAGTGAGAATTTCACTTCTTCATTGACTGTTTGGATTCCTTTTATTTCTTTTTCCTGCCTAATTCCTCTGGCCAAAACCTTCAGTACTATGTTGAATAAGAGTGGTGAGAGTGGACACCCTTGTCTTGTTCCTGTTCTCAGAGGGATGGCTTTCAGTTTTTGCCCATTGAGTATGATGTTGGCTGTGGGTTTGTCATATATGGCCTTTATTATGTTGAGGTACTTTCTTTCTATACACATTTTATTGAGTGGTTTTTTTTTTTTTTAAGATTTTACTTTTCCTTTTTCTCCCCAAAGCTCTCTGGTACATAGTTGTGCATTTTTAGTTGTGGCATGTGGGATGCCGCCTCAGCATGGCCTGATAAGTGGTGCCATGTCCACGCCCAGGATTTGAACCAGCAAAACCCTGGGCCGCTGAAGCAGAGCACGTGAACTTAACCACTCGGCCATGGGGCTGACTCCTATTGAGAGTTTTTATAATAAATGGATGTTGGATCTTGTCGAAAGCTTTCTCTGCATCTATTGAGATGATCATGTGATTTTTGTTTCTCATTTTGTTAATGTAGTGTATCACGTTGATTGACTTGTGGATGTTGAACCATCCCTGTGTCCCTGGTATAAATCCCACTTGATTGTGGTGTATGATCTTTTTAATGTATGGCTATATTCGGTTTGCCAGAATTTTGTTGAGGATTTTTGTATCTTTGCTCATCAGTGATATTGACCTGTAGTTTTCCTTCTTTGTGTTGTCCTTGCTTGGTTTTGGGATCAGGGTGATGTTGGCTTCATAGAATGTGTTAGGAAGAGTTCCATCTTCTTCAATTTTCTGGAATAGTTTCAGAAGGATAGGTATTAAATCTTCTTTGAATGTTTGGTAGAATTCACCAGAGAAGCTGTCTGGTCCTGGACTTTTATTTTGGGGAGGTTTTTGATTACTGTTTCAATTTCTTTACTTGTGATTGGTCTATTCAGATTCTCTATTTCTTCCTGCTTCAGTTTTGGGAGGTTGTAAGAGTCTGAGAATTTATCCATTTCTTCTAGGTTGTCCAATTTCTTGGCATATAGTTTTTCATAGTATTCTCTTATAATCTTTTGGATTTCTGTGGTATCTGTTGTAATTTCTCCTCTTCATTTCTAATTTTATTTATTTGAGTCTTCTCTCTTTTTTTCTTAGTGAGCCTGGCTAAGGGTTTGTTAATTTTGTTTATTTTCTCAAAGAACCAACACTTTGTTTCATTGATCCTTTCTACTGTCTTTTTTGTTTCAATTTCAGTTATTTCTGCTCTGAGTTTTATTATTTCACTCCTTCTCCTTACTTTGGGCTTTGTCTGTTCTTCTTTTTCTAGTTCTGTTAGGTGTCATTTGAGATTGCTTATCTGAGATTTTTCTTGTTTATTGAGGTGAGCCTGTATTGCAATGAATTTCCCTCTTAGGACTGCTTTTGCTGCATCCCAAATGAATTGGTATGGCATGTTTTCATTTTCATTTGTCTCCAGATAATATTTGATTTCTTCTTTAATTTCTTCAGTGATCCATTGGTTGTTCAGTAGCATGTTATTTAATCTCTACATTTTTGCCCCTTTCCCAGCTTTATTCTTGCAGTTGATTTCTAGTTTCATAGCATTATGGTCGGAAAAGATGCTTGATATTATTTCAACCCTCTTGAATTTGTTGAGGCTTGCTTTGTTTCCCAAGATATGGTCTATCCTTGAGAATGTTCCATGCACACTTGAGAAGAATGTGTAACCTGCTCTTTTTGGATGGAATGTTCTATATATATTTATTAAGTCCATCTGGTCTAGTTTTTCATTGAATTCTGCAATTTCCTTGTTGACTTTCTGTCTGGATGATCTATCCATTGGTGTCAGTGGGGTGTTGAGGTCCTCTACTATTATTGTATTGTTGTTGATATCTCCTTTTAGTTTTGTTAATAGTTGCTTTACATACTTTGGTGCTCCTGTGTTGGATGCATATATATATTTATAAGTGTTATGTCTTCTTGGTGCAGTGTCCCTTTTATCATTATAAACTACCCCTCTTTGTCTCTCTTTATCTGTTTTGCTTTGAAGCCTACTTTGTCTGATATAAGTATGGCAACTTTTTTTTTATGTTCATTATTAGCTTGGAGTATTGTCTTCCATCCCTTCACTCTGAGTCTGTGTTTGTCTTTGGGGCTGAGGTGTGTTTCCTGGAGGCAGCATATTGTTGGGTCTTGTTCTTTAATCCAGACTAGAGAGTTCAATCCATTTACATTTTGAGTGATTATTGAAATGCAGGGGCCTGATGCTGCCATTTTATTGCTTGTTTTCTAGTTCTCTTGCATTTCCTTTGTTTCTCATCCCATGATTTTTGGACTACCAATTCAGGTAGGTAGGTTTCTATATTGGCTTTCTTCTTATTTGTAATTTGTGTCTTTATTCTTGTTATTTTTTTAGTGGTTACCATGTGGTTTGTATAAAACATCACATAGATGAGATAGTCCATTTTCTGTTAGCCTCTTATTTCCTTAAATTAAGCCATTCCATCCCTTTCCTCTTCCCCTTCTAGGTTGTTATTGTCAGATTTTTTTTTCTCCCTTCTTGTGTTGTGAGTTTGTGGTTAAAATGACAAGATTATATTTATTCTTGGTGTTTCCCTTCCTTTTATCTTTAATGTTGTATTTAGCCTTTGCTAACCTGTTCTGTTGGAGAGCTGCAACTTTCTGATTTTGTCTTTCTACTTATTTCCTTTGCTCTGGGTTTTGTAACCCCTTTCCTTTTTTTGTTTTTTCAGGTATGAGGGTCTTCTTGAGCATTTCTTGTAGGGGGGGACTTGTGGCGATGAACTCCTTTAACTTTTGTTTATCTGGGAAAGTTTTTATTTGTCCATCATATTTGAAGGATATTTTAACTGGATAGAGTATTCTTGGCTGCAAGTTTTTGTCCTTCAGAGTTTTGAATATATCATTCCACTCTCGTCTAGCCTGTAAGGTATTTGCTGAGAAATCTGCTGACAGCCTTATGGGGGTTCCTTTGTAGGTTATTTTCTTTTGCCTTGCTGCCCTTAATATTTTCTCTTTGTCATTGACTTTTGCAAGCTTCACTACTATATGCCTTGGGGTTGGTCTTTTTACATTGATAAAGTTTGAGATCTATTAGCTTCTGTCACATGGAGTTCCATCTCTCTCCCCAGGTTTGGGAAGTTCTCAGCCATTATTTCTTTGAACAGGCTTTCAGCCCCCTTCTCCTTCTCTTCTCCCTCTTGGATACCTATAATTCTTATGTTGCATTTCCTAATTGAGTTGAATATTTCTCGGAGAGTTTCTTCATTTCTTTTTAGTCTTAGTTCTCTCTCCTCCTCTATCTGCAGCATTTCTATATTCCTATCCTCCAAATTGCTAATTCTGTCTTCTATTTTATTTACCCTACTGTTCAGAGAGTCCAGATTTTTCTTAATCTTCTCCATTGTGTTCTTCATCTCCAACATTTCTGATTGGTTCTTCTTTATAGTATCAAGCTCTTTTGTGACATAGCTCCTGAACTTGTTGAGTTGTCTATCTGTATTCTCTTTTAACTCATTGAGTTTTTTAATGATGGCTATTTTGAATTCATTGTCATTTAGGTTACAGATTTCAGTGTCTTCAGGATTGTTTTCTGGGTACTTGTCATTTTCCTTCTGTTCTGGAGATCTAATATATTTTTTCATACTGCTTGATGGCATGGATTTGTGCATCTACATAGAGATAGAGTTTGGTTACTGCTTCCCCTTGCTTCTGCTGGTGGTGGGAGGTGGGCAGCAGCTGTGTAATCTGCACCGACCAGGATCCCTGTCAGCTATTCCTGACCGAGCCTGGGCCCCTCCTTGTGATTGCAGTGGCCCTGTGGGGTCTCTCGTCAGCTGTAGGGACAGTCTCAAGGGGGCCTCAGGTTGCTGGTGCCTACTCTCACAGACTGCCTAGACACGCTCCCTCCTTAGGGTCTGCAGTGGTGTTATGGGCTTTCACAGCAGCTGGGAACAGGTTCACCTAGATTCACAGCTCTGCCACTGTCAGGTCCTGCAAGATCTCACTTGACCACTGTGGGCCACAGCAGAGTTATAGGTATCTACTGAAGACTGTGGTTAGCTCACCCAGCTGTGCTACTTCTACCTCAGGGCCTTCCAGGCTTGTGATTACTGGGTGGGGCCTCTCCACTAATGCTGGGCAGAAGCTTTCCCTGCAGCTGCTGTGGGACCATGGATTTTCCCCTTGGAACAGGGAGCAGTCAGGCTGGGGTTCCAGATTGTCACTGCTCACTCACATGGTCCCTCTGGGTCTCCCTTGCTCCCTGAGGGCTGCAGCAGGGCTTTGTTTGTTTGATGTGGCCGGCAGGTTGCTCAAACGGCGGAGCCCCTTTTTGCCTCAGGGCCTACCAGCAGTCTGAGTGCTGGCCAGGGCCTCTTGGCTAAGGCCAAGTAGAGGCTTTCCCTTTGGCTGCTGTGGGACCATGGATTTTCCCACTGGGCTAAGGAGCAATTGCGGGGGGCTTAAGGCTGTAGTCACCTGATTCCACAGTCACGCTGCTGATGCGCCGCTGATGCACACGTGCACACCCACCCTTGATGCCATGGCGATGCTATGGGCATATCAGCTGGTAGAAAGTCACTTGTAGGTACTAGGCTGTCTGGGAGTTGGAGAGTTTTCAACTATCTCCACCTCCTCCTCGGGGGAAGTCCATCCACCTTCCAATGTATAGCAGCATGGGTCTCTCAGGCATCCTGAAGTTCTATGTGGATATCCTTTGTTGACCGATGAATGTCCAATTAGTTGTAGTTTGAAGGGAGAGAGACAAAGAAAACTGCTCACTCAGCCATGTTGCTGATGTCACTCCTCTCTTCATGCTCTCTTGAGGATTAAATGTGAAAATGTATTCACAGTGTCTGAAACCCAGAAAGTAGTTGATGCATGTTAGCTTTTATTACTAGTATTGAAAGCAGTATTCAGTGTGGTTGTTACATCCTTTAAATAGCAGATTGCTTTATCTTTTACTATTTTGGGGGTGCCTCCAGGCATTCACATTTCCCTTCATTTTGAGTTATCAAAATCTCAGTTTAATAGAATTGGAGTTTTTAAATTTATGATCCAAACTATTCTCTAAAAATACCTCATATGCAAATTATCACAACCAAAGTGTGATATTTAAAAATAGTTAAGACCATTAGCTTAAGACATAGAAGTCTATATACAGAAAAAGATCTAAAATAGAACATCAATTTTATTTTTAGATTTCATTGGAGGAATTTAAAAGAGATAAAGAGAATTTGAAGGTTGGGGATTTGAATCATATAAGTTGATAAATTACAAACCCCATAATAATATATACTATATTCATGTGTAGGCAAAATATTAAACTTGCTTAGCCAAATACCTTTTAAAGATAAAAAGACCTCCATTTACTTTGCCCAAAGCTTCTTTTGCAATAGTTGATAATGTCACAGACCTCTTAATCTACGAAAAAAGGTAGCAGGAAAACCAGTAGAAAAGTGCTTTAGAAGAGTGTTGATCAGTGGGAAGGATCGGCATCTCCAGAAACGAATGCTTTAGGGAAGAATCACATTTGCTTTCCCCCAGTTAACTCTAGCTGTGCAAGGCTTCTTTCCTTAGAATTTTCTTTAATCATGAGTGTTGGAGGTTGGCCTAGAAGAGAAATCTTTTCTGATAGTGGGATGTAATTTTATTTGTAACACAGGATCTTGAACATTATTGTGGATGCTAACTCTCAGTCTAAGTAATTTGCCAATCTCAGGCATTGTCAGAAAAACGATACAAACAATAAACTTGCTGTCAAGTAATAACGCTAACATGTTGTTCCCCACACAGCACTTTCGGAAAGGCTACCAGTTGGGGTTTCCAAGTTGTGTGAATTGGAGAGTCATTCTCTTAATTTGGAGCTTTTCCATTCGTGGAGGTGGTCATGTGAGGAAGGGAGGAGAGTGGAAGGGAGGTGATAATTGGGGTGATACATGTGAAATGTTGGAAGATTTGGAAGGAATTCTATATTATATTTAAGAAACAATTTTATTTTATTTATTTATTTTTGATTGTTTTTTGTTTTGAGGAAGATTAGCCCTGAGCTAACATCTGTTGCCAATCTTCCTCTTTTTGCTGAGTAAGACTGGCCCTGAGCTAACATCTCTGCCCATCTTTGTCTACTTTATATATGAGACGCCTGCCACTGCATGGCTTGACAAGCAGTTCGAAGGGCTGTGCCTGGGATCCAACAGGCGAACCCTGGGACGCTGAAGTGGAGTGTGCAAACTTAACCACTGTGCTACCAGGCCGACCCCGATTTTATTTTTTAAGAAAATATTTATACAAGTGGTGTACAGATATATGCTTTTGAAAAATTCAAGCAATGTAGAGCATAGAATCCCTTATCATCCTTTTTCTTTTCTTTGAATTCTCATTTCCCCACCTCAGAGATAAAAATTGTTAACCCTTGATAAATTTACATTAATGTGTGAGTAAATACACACACATATAATTTTAAAAAGTATATAAAATAATAAATACTCTTTAAGTTTTGTCCTGTGATTTGTCTTTTTTTCTCTTAATAAATATTGATTAGAATTGGCTAGGTTGTACTGCAGTAACAAATTAAGGCTGAAATTCAAGTAGTTTAACCCAATAAATCTGTTTTTCATTCATATTTCCTGGATTGGTGGAGGGGGCATCTCTGCTCCACAGAGTCACTCAGGGACCTAGCCTGTTGGAGGTTTCACATCCTGTTACTGCATCATCCTTGGTCACTGTCAGAGAAGTGCAACTGGAGAGCCAGTCATGAGCTTTGGAGTCTTTCAGGCCAGAAGTGACACGTGACTTTCCTAAGCTTATTGTCTAGAAATAATAATAATTTTTGGACTCACCTAACTGCAAGAGGTATTAGAAACAGCAGTAAATGTAATTGGTGAGTATTACTATCTTTGACAATATCCTATAGCTATTTCAATTTCAGCATATATATATATGTATAATTTTTAAATAACTGCATAGTGATCCATAGAGTGATTGTTTCACAATTCAGTTAACCATCCCTATGGATGGACGCTAGAATCATTCTCATTCTTATACTGTTGCAATGAACATGTTTGCATATATATCTTTGTACATATGTGGGATAGATTCTGAGTAACAGATTACCTGGATCTGGATCAAAGGGTAATTACAAATGTAGTTTTGATGCATACTCCAAAATTATTATCCAAAGGGCTGTATCAATTTACGCTGTCACCAACTTTGAATAGTATCAATATTTTTATCTTTTGCTAGTGTTGTAGATAAAATATGGTATCATTTGTTTTTAACTTGCATTTTTCTGATTGTTAGTGAAATTAACATCTTGTGATCTATTTATTATCTATCTCTCTGTACCCTTTGACTGTCTTTCTACAGATTTTTGTCTTTTTCCTATTTGTAGGAGCTTTTTATAAATATGTAAGTGTTTATGTGTACATGTGTGTATATTTTTGTGTATGTATGTGTGTTTGCAATATTTTCAGAGTGTGGATTATATTTTACCTTTTTTATAGCAAACTTATAGACAGACTTTTGATTATAATATAGTCACATTTATCATGCTTTATGTTTTACTGGTGATTTTTGTGTCTTGTACAATAAATCTTCTCTACTCTGAGGTCATAGGTACATTAATCTCTATTTTCTTTGAAGATGTTTAAAGTTTTGCCTTTTACGCATAAACATATCTAGAAGTGATTTTTGTGTTTGGTGTAAGATAGGGATCCAATTTTATTATTTCCTTATTGTCAGTTGTTCTAGCACTATTTATTTAAAAGTCCATCCTTTACCCCAATAACCTGCAATGCCATCTCTATCATATATCATTTTAATGTATGTAACATTGTGTTTCTTAATTTTCTACTGTTTCGTTATTTATTTTGTCTATTCCTGTGTCAACACCACTACTGTCTTAACTACTATAACTCCCGGAAAAATCTTGCTTTCCAGTAGGGAAAAATGCTGGTTCATTCTTCTTTTAGAAATACTTTGTCTAATCTTGGGCTTTTGCTCTCTGAAATGTATTTTAGAATTGGTTTAAATTCCTGTAAAAACACTGTTGAGATTATTATTGGAATATTTGCATCAGTTTTGGGAAAAGTCATGACATCTCAACATTATTGAATCTTTCTGTATATTAACATGATTCATATCTCTATTTAGGCTTTCTTTAATGACCCAGTTATTCTCCACAAACATCTTATACAGCTTTTCTTATATTTATTTCTAGGTACTATGTATATTTGTTTCTTTATAAATGATATTAACAGACTATGTTTTTAACTTGCTAGTGTGTACAAGTGCAATTGATTTTTTTAATTAAAAAAATTTGTTTTAAAGATTAGCACCTGAACTAACATCTGTTACCATCTTTTTTTTCTTCTTCTCCCCAAAGCCCCCCAGTACACAATTGTATATTCTAGTTGTAGGTCCTTCTGGCTCTGCTATGTGGGATGCCACCTCAGCATGGCTTGATGAGCAGTGCTAGGTCCACACCCAGGATCCAAACCCGTGAAACCCTGGGCCACCAAAGCAGAGAACTTAATGACTTAAGTGGTTAAGTGTGAACTTAACCACTCAGCCACGGGGCTGGCCCCAAGTACAATTGATTTTTGAATATTGATTTCATATCCAGTCACCTTGCTAAGAACTCTTATTAATTTAATAATTTATTTTTATTTATTATGCATAAAATAATATCGTCTATGAAAATGATATTTCTGTTTCTTTCTTTGCAAACCCTAAATTTTTTACTTTTTCTCTTCTTACTGCACTTGTTAGGACCTCCAGTAAAATGTTGAGTAGATGGGTAATTGTAGGTATCCTTGTCTTATTCCTGATTTTCAGAGGAATCCTTCTATAATGTTTCATCGCAAGAATGATGTCCTGCATAGGGTGAGGAAATTCTATTGAACTCCTAGTTTGCAGAGAACTTTTCTAATGAGTTAGCATTGAATATTATCAAAACTTTTATGTATCAATTAAAATTATCATATAGTTTTTTCTCTTTTAATCTTGTAGTGTGGTAAATTATGTTCATGTATTTCATAGATTTTGCATTCTGGGATGAACCCAGCTTCGTCATGATATATTATCTTTTTTTATACTGAAGAATTTAGTTTCCTAACATTTTATTTACATTTCTGTGTCTATGTTCACGGATGAGGTGGGTCTTTCCTCTTTGTATCCTGATTTGGATATCAATGTTATAGAAACTTCACTGGCTAAATTGGGAAGTGTTCCTCTTTTTCTGATCTCTGGTGTAATTTGTATAAGATTAGAACATCTGATAACTTGGTGGAATTCACCTATAAAATCATCTGGGTTTGGTATTTTCTTTGTGAGGAGATTGTAAAGTTCTGATTCCATCTTATAAGATGAAGTCGTTTTTCTCAAAACAGTTTTGCTAAGATACATATTTCTAGGAATTTGTCTATTTCTTCTAACTTTTCAAGTTTATTGGCATAAATTTTCATAATAGTTTCTTAAAACTTCTCCTCATTATCTGAAGTTATGTCCATCAGTTCATTCCTAATGTTATTTTGTTTTCTCTTTTTGTTCTTGATCAATCTTACCAGAGGATTTTCTATTTTATTAGTTTTTGCAATGATCCATTTTTTGGCTTAATTGATGCTGTCCATTTTATCTTTATTTTCCATCTTATTAATTTCTACTCTTTTATTAATCTTCCTTCAACTTAGATTTTGTTTTGTTATTCTTTTTTCTTTCACAGGTTCAACTTAAGTTCGCTAATTTTTAGACTTTGTTTTTTAATATGTAAATATTTAAAACTAAACCTTCCTTTCTTTCTTTTTAAAAAATTTTTTTTTAAAGATTGGCACCTGGGCTAACAACTGTTGCCAATCTTTTTTTTTTTTTCCTGCTTTATCTCCCCCAACCCCCACCCCCGTACACAGTTGTATATCTTAGTTGCATGTCCTTCTAGTTGTGGGATAAACCTTCCTTTCAAGTAATACTTTCACAGCTTCTCACAACATTTTGATTTGTGATACTTTGGTTTTCACTTAGTTCTCTTTTTTTCCTGGAATATATTTTTTTCTTCCTTTACATTTAACTTTTCTATGTCTTTATAATGTAGGTATATTTCTTGTCAGTAGCATATAGCTGGATTTTAAAAAATCCACTTGACAATCTCTATCTTTTAACTGAGAAGTTTAATCCATTAATATTCACTGGAATTTAGGATATCTTTGGGATTTAATTGTCTTCATGCTTTTTTACTTGTCCTGTTATTCTCCTTTCTTATGTTTCTCTTTCTTTGTTTTGAATGATAGTTTGTTTTTATTCTTCTGTTCTTTTTTTTCCTAATTGTTTAGAAATTAGACACTGTTTTTCTTTTCTTTTCAAGGTTTTACCTATACTTTTTTCCATTTGTATTTAACTTAGTGAAGTCAAAGGTTCATCAATATCTTAACATTCCTGGGCCAGCCCCATGGCCAAGTGATTAAGTTTGTGTACTCCTCTTCTGTGGCCCAGGGTTTCACCAGTTTGGATCCTGGGTGCGGAGCTAGCACCGCTCATCAAGCCATGCTGAGGTGGCATCCCACATAGCAGAGCCAGAAGGACCTACAGCTAGAATATACAATTGTGTACTGGGGGGCTTTGGGGAGAAGAAGAAAAAAAATCTTAATGCTCCCTATGGAATAGTATAAGGTTCTGAACTTTGATCACACTCCATCAAATTATTTACTATTGTTGGTCAGTATTTTACTTTTATCTTTTTTTGAACTCCTAAATTAGACATTACTATAGTTATAGGTAATATGTTTAAATTTACCACTTTGTTTAGGTATTTACCAATATCTTGGCTCATTTTTCCTTCTTGTCTCTTAAAAAATTCTTTTGGGGTCATTTTCTTTCTTCCTGAAGTATGTTCATATAAAATTCCTTCATGAAGTTTTCCTGATAGCACATTCTTGCAGTTTTTGCTTATCTGAAAGTGTCTTTAGTTACCCTAGTTAATGAAAGACAGTTTAGGTGACTATGCAGGTCTACATTGACAGTTACTTTCTCTCAGCACTTTGAAGATATTATTCACCCCATCTTTTGCTTTCCATTCCTGTTCGTGAGTAGTATGCTGTTTTTCTTATATA
Organism: Equus quagga; assembly: GCF_021613505.1. Taxonomy (NCBI): domain Eukaryota; kingdom Metazoa; phylum Chordata; class Mammalia; order Perissodactyla; family Equidae; genus Equus; species Equus quagga. The sequence continues at coordinate 64,665,938 of NC_060282.1, read as the reverse complement.
ATATATAAACATAATACCACCATGTATTTTAAATAACTATATATTTTTCTAGATTCATGGATGACCATTATTTCTTATAGTTTATTTTCTCCTACAGTGAGTTTATTATTTAGATTTAATTTTTTTTTTGATTGAGGTATTCTGTCGTGAATGATTTCCTCAGAAAAGGTGCATAAGTGGTATAAATTCTGAGTCCTTTTCTGTTTGAAAATGCTCTTCTTTGACCTTTTTTGTGGTTTGACCCTGCTCACTGCTGGGCCCACTCTTCCCTTCTTTAAAGGCATTCATGTCAAGACATGCCACACCAGAGCCATGATAGCATATAACTCAAGGGTTTTAGTACGCACTCAGGCATAGACAAAGTGTGGGAAGTAAGTCCCAGAGAGATGGGGCCCACCAATGAGTGGGCTCTCCAGCATCCTTATAAATGATATTCTGGCCAGGCATAGAATTCTTGGATCACAATTCTAGGCTTTCAAAAGTCTCTAAATAGTGTTCACCCCTCCCCCCCCACCCTTTTTTTCTGGATTCTTGTACTATCAATGAGAAATATGATACCAGTTCTGATTCTCTTTTCTTTTTCAATAACCTCATCTCTCTCTGGAAGCTTGTATGATTTTTTCTTTATCTCTGAAATTTAGAAATATCGCCAGGATGCTCCTAAATATGTGTCAGTTTTCATTAATCCTGGCTGGTACTTAGGGGTGTCCCTGCTATTGGAAATATCAAATTTTTTCTCAGTTCAGGAAAATTTTTTTCAATTTGTATTTTTGTCTCTGTCATCAGCTGTTTTCTCCATTTGATCTTGTAGATCTAGCTTACTGCTTTTAATTACTACTTTGTTTTTCGCTTGAGGTTTTAAATTCAAAAGTGGTGTTTATTTTTTAATTTGCCAGAACATATTTCTTCCCTTTAAATAAATCTACCCAAGAATTATCATTAGATTTTTATTAAAGTTCTCTTTAGGTTTTTTTCCCTCGTTCAGTCTGTCTCAATAGGAGCCACTTGTTCAGGCGTGGTCCACAAACTCTTTGCTGGCTCTTGTCAGCTGGTGAGTTAGATTCCATAGGGAGCAGCGTGGTTCTCAGTGCTGGGGAGAGTCAGTGCGCTCTGGCTCTGGCTCCCCCTCTGGCAATCTCATCATCACCCCAGGCTTGGTGGGGGAAGCCAGTTTTCTCTGCAGTGGCTGAGTCCTCCTGGAGTTGTAAACAAGACTCCAGATGCGTGCGTCCTCCACTGGCTGCTCTGCTCAATTTCCTTGGGAATTAAGTGTTTCAGATGTGAGTAGGGTTGCCTCTGTCTTTAACAGTGGGCCACCCTCCACACACACACACGCACGCCCATTCCTCTTCCCCATTAGCTGTTTATTTTGCTTGTTAAATGATATTCAATGAAGCATGACGCATGGATGTATTCATAATACAGCCCAAACCTACCTTTCTGGCCCTTTTCCTACTCCTCCTCCATGCACAAAGTGTTTCATATGTACTGAATTGTTCTTCTGTTTCCTGAATACATGATATACTTACTCATTTCCAGATCTTCTGTTGGAAAGTGGGAGAAATAAGAATGAGAGTATTAAAAACAGAGACCCAGGTTGGCATCAGCCCAGAATCTGTCTCCCAACCACATTTTTAAAAACAAACTGAATTTTGTTCAGGATCACATAGCTAGTTTTAGTTAATATTAAGATGTGGTGGAATATGAATCTTGGACGGAAGGAGTGAGACTGGGAGGACAGTGTTGACAGGGGAGTCCTGCAAGTGAGATGCAGGAATAGAGGCAAGGTGCCTGAGGAGAGTTATTAGTTCATTCGTTCATTTAATGCATATCAGTCTGAACTTCCCCAGATGAATCAGGAGATGACAGGATAGAAATGGGTGAGGAATGTTTGCAATAGGGAGTAGCTTCATCAAAGATCAGAGATGTGAAAGTGTATCATGTGTTTGGGAAAATAGAACAATTCAGAACTGCTGAAACATTTGGAGAGAGAGCAGGAAATGAGGCTCTGAAGATCAGGTGGGGCCAGGTTGTGAAGGGGTTTGTGTTTCACACTTTGTGCTGTATTTATTCAACCAACATTTACTGAAGACCTACTGTGTGTCAGGAGCTGCTAGCACTGGGGATATAGGAGTGAGAAAGACAGTGTTCCTGCTCTCCAGGAGCTATGAGAATTAAGGAGCTGATAAAATGAAGTGACTTAAGCCTGTAGATTGAGAAAGTTCACTCTAGTGGCAGTGAAAGGGAAAGAGACTGGAAGCAAGGAGTCCAGATAGGTAGGAGACAGCTGCCTTAGCTCCAGGGAGAAATGATGTGAGCTTAGACTATAGAGAACGATGGCCCTTGGCAGAGAAAATGTAATAGAGAGACATGCATGGGGCAAGGAGAAGGTCAAGGAGGCAGGACCTGGAGAGGAAGGCATGCCAATAGCCTCTAGCTGCATCTTTCCTTGTCTGGCCTAAAGATGGTGGTGATGTTGCTGCATTCACCTCCTGTTTTTGCTTCGTATGGGTTCTTGGAGAGAGAAAGTCCAACTGCCCATCTTGCCCCACTTGGCTTGAAGCATTGTATCGGTATTTCCAGTAAACACAGGATGTTGTTAGCTAGGTTAAAGTTCACAGTCAACTAGTTCATAACTGACTTGTTGGAAATGCTCTTATGGGGGAATTCCGTTATTTTCTAAGTTTTTGTTAGAGCAGTTAGAGATCCCTTTGAGGCAATTCTGTGAATTATCTCATATAGCTGTTGTAAAAATAATTATTAAAGAAGGCAATATTGTATGATTGTATGTATAAATATATGTAGTTTGAAATATTTAGAGACTGTTAGTTTTTGTTATCTTCATTACTTTTAACAACTATAAAAATAAAGGGGAAATGGCAACTACCATTTTAACAAAGGATATTTTACCACATATCCTTTCTCTTTTCTTTCCTTCCTCTTGGCATCTTGTTTAAAGCTATTTTCTTACAATATGCAACAAAAGGGCTTATTCCCTTGACAATGTATTTAATCGCAAATGATTTAGCAGACACTATGGATACCTTCCAAATAGTAATTTCTTCTAAGCAAATAAGTGTTGAGAACATTTTGTTACATTATATTTTTCTCCCTGTTTACAGCTCCCAGGTCAGCCATATGTGTAAACTGTGTGCTGCAGCTTTCTACCAAGCCTCGGTGACAGCATCTCATGCTATTTGCAGCCTTGAAAATGGACACATGGTACGATATCTTTATTTTTTCCCTTTTCCAGTTTGCATAAATAAGGAGTCAACAAACACTTGGTGAATGCCTAATGTGACAGAATATCAAGTGCCATAAAAAGACAAGAGGATGCCTGAATTGCAGGGAGTGTTAATTTAATTGAAAAGACAAAATGCCTTCCTGGGAAGAATATAAAAAGTGTGGCAGAACTTCCCAGACATTGTGATGTACCCTGGCACATGTATTTGCTCCCTTCCCATCGTACCCCAATGACGGGTCCCAATCCTCTTCACGGCCATGTGCTTCCTAGTTATCATGTGTAGAAAAAGAAGGGAAATCATCTACCTCAATATTTTGGGAATAAGATCCAGTGCCTCCCAGGAGAAAACAAGATCTGAATGAAATACCATCTAAATAGTGGAGAATAACAGTTTGAAAGGATATCTCAATATTTATGAAGTCCTTTCTAATCTGTTAACTAGTGGGAACAAAAAACGATAACTTACAAACTTGCTGTCTGCCAAGAGTGATAAAGCATGAGTTTAGTTAGAAAAAGCCAGTGTTTCCTCATTTGATGGTGCTGCCCCTTCTAGTTTATGTTCAGAGAAAAGGAGTGACTTCCCCAGGGAACCCTGTCCTCTGACTGCTGTGTTTGGACTGGGGCCTCTGCTGTGCTCTCCTCCCACCAGCACCAGAGTCCAGGCCAGACTGGGTACTTAGGATAATGCCAGAGAGTCACCAGAGCTGGCACTTTCTGATTCTGTACCAGTTGCCCTCCCCTCTCCTGGGTCCTGTTCTCTTTAGGTTACAAACCTCAGGTCTGAGTCCATTTCAGAGATGCTGTGGACCAGTGACCTCAGACTCAGGCTCTCTCATAATCTTGGTAAGCTTATTTACCAAGACCAAGACCTTGATTTAATCATGTCTGGAAGGAAGGCTTGTTAAAATTGTACTGTCTGCATGATTTGATATTAGTTCTTTATATTTGTGTGCTAAGGGGTGATTAGCAGGGAGGGAGATTTCAAAGTTATAAAACCAATGTCCTCAGACGAGATGGTTAGAATTTCAAATTGAAAAAGTGCTTTGGTAGTTATCTGATTAATGCTTCTGACATGGAACGTTGACTGCTTTTATGTCCTTTGAATAAAAGGAGTATAAGGAACTATAGACAATTGGTGTATCTTTCAGACCATCACACATTTAGGGAGTCTTTGTAAAGAGGATCTGGAATCATTTGTTTTTAAATTTATTTTAATATTAGTTTCTTAAATAAAAAAGGAATAAATGTAGAGCCAGCGCTGGTGGCCTAGTGGTTAAAGTTTGGCACTCACCACTTGGGCAGCCTGAGTTCGCTTCTTGGTCACAGAATCACACCGCCTGTCTGTCAGTTGCCATGCTAAGGCAGTGGGTCACATAGAAGAACCAGAACGACTTACAGTTAGGATATACAACCATGTACTGGGGCTTTGGGGAGGGGAGATAAGAAAAAAAAGAGGAAGATTGGCAACAGATGTTGGCTCAGGGTGAATCTTTACCTAAAAAAAAAAAAAGCCTTTCACTCAAAAAAAAAAAAAAAAAAGGAATAAATGTATAAGATGAAAAAGGGATAAATGTACAGTAAAAAGGAAGTCATTTCCTATGCCAGCCCATTAGGTTCCTACTCTCCGAACTTCCAGTGCCTCTGCCCACAAGCAACCCTCTCTTACCAGTTTCTTGTATAAGGAGTCATATAAAACTGGTGAACCATATGAAAACGAATGCTTGTTTTTATTGTTAACAGTGAAAACTTTGATTTATAGGCATTAAAAGGAAGAGCAAGCTCAAATGACACCACCTTTAGGAACTCCCTCCTTGGTTAAGCCAGGCAGATGTTGTTGTTACTGGACCAAACATGGGTCCCTTCTTGGGAGTTAAATCAAACTGCACCAGAAGTAGTTGTTTCACAAAGCAGAATTTTTATTTGCGGAATGCAACAAAGAAAAATGGAGATCATAGGGAATAATTTCACAAAGCTATGACCCCCCCAAGCACGAGGAGGTGGGTATCTTTATTTGGGGTAGGAAATGAATATTCGCAGGGGAAGTTTCATCATTGCACGTAGAGGTGGGCATAAGCTTGCACATGTGTGGTTTGAAATCATGCTTTTACATTCATTGCATGATCTAAAAATGACTGCTTTACCCCTCCCAGAGGAGGGGAATTTATGATGTTAATGAGGGCAGATTACTTTAGTACAACTCTCTGCCCATCTGTGCAGGTGCCAGTCTTGTGGTTGCGGTCTGGGCTGGTCTGGTCCAGTTCAGAGTGGCTGGGTCCAGAGCGGTTGTCACTTAGAGCTTCTTTCTGGAACATAGCTGAAAACTGCAGAAGCTCAAGGCCCCAAGGTTTTAGATAAAGGAACACCTGCACCTTTCAAGAAGACAAGAGAATTATGTCAAACACAAAAGTTAGAGTTTAGGTGGGACAAGAGAAGCAGGTTAGGGTCCATGTCTTGTGACGTTGTCACTGCCTCCCAAAATCTTTCATGTCTTTTTATAAGTATCATTATCTTTTTATTGTGGCAAAACATACGTAACATAAAATTTTCCATTTTAATTATTTTTAAGTGTACAGTTAAGTGGCGTTATGTACATTCACATTATTGTGCAACCATCACCACTATTCATTTTCAGAACTTTTCCCTCATCCCAAAGAGATACTAACTCCTCACTCCTTCTCCCCACAGTCCCTGGGAACCACCGCTCTACTTTCTGTCTCTGTGAATTTGACTGTTCTAGATGCCTCATATCAGTGGAATCATACAATATTTGTCTTTTTGTGTCTGGCTTATTTCACTTAGCATAATATCTTCAAGTTTCACCCATGTTGTAGCATGTGTCAGGATTTCCTTGCTTTTTAAGGCTGAATAATATTCCATTGTATGGATATATGACATTTTATTTATCCGTTAATCTACTGATGAACATTTGGGTTGTTTCCACCTTTTGGCTAATGTGAATTAAGCTGCTGTGAACATGGGTGTACAGATATTTGTTTGAGTTGATGCTTTTAATTCTTTTGTGTCCTTCGTGTCTTTTTTCTTAACATACTGTAGTTTATTGTAGTTGATGCATACATGCACAGATGCTTTAAATTCCCAGTTAGATTCTAATCTCTTGAGAGAAGGGCTCATGATTTTTTTTCATTCACAGAGTCATTCATTTGGTCATTTAACAGTTATATATTGAGCACTTGCTGAGTCCTGGGCACTGTGCTAGACTTTGGGGACACAGAGTGCAATGATGAACATGACCTCTGTCCTCTTGCAGCATAGGTCCAGTGAGGGACATTTTTTTTTCTAGTTGCATCTGGAACAATGCCTTGCAGTATCCAACAAATGTTTGTTGACTTGGTTGACTTATTGACTTCACGTGTCCTCTGTGGTTCCTGAGAGTGTCGTATCAGTGATTGGATAGCAGTAAAAATACTTGGAACAAATATAAGCTCTGTGAGTCTAGGAATCATGTCTTTCTTGTTCACTACTGTATTTCTAGGAAATAGGATGGTGTTGAGCACACAGTATGGGCTTGACAGTTTTTAAATACATGCTGATGATGTAATTTGTCCTAATGAACTCTGCCCATGTATTATGGGTGGAAAAACTGAGGCATTAACAAAAGCCAGAAAAGTAGTGACCAAGTCAGAAATAGAACCTGCGTCTCCTGACCTGCAGTCTGATGCTCTATGCTCTAGATCACACTAGTGTGTAAAATTGGAACTGATGTTCCACCTTTCTGCGAAAGATGTGAACTTTAATTAGGTGTAATCACACAGTATGGAGCAGGTTTAAGGCCTTTACATTTCCTAAGAATGATAATGAATCTGATTCTAAAATAAGCTTGTTAAATGCTATTCTTAAATAAAAAAGATAGTAGCGTATGATGATGAATTGCTATTTGTGCTGTGAGGGGCGAGGTGTGACTAGGCTGCCCAGTTGGGAAGGCCTCCCCAAGCCTTAGCCAACTTTATATGTATTTTCTCTGCTCATTCAGCCCAGCCTCATTCTTGGAGTTTGGAAATGATGTATAATTCTTGACCGTCAATGAATTATTTAAGCCTTTTGGGTCTTTTTGAGCAATCTGGTTTGGAAACATTTAATCCTGTGTTATATGAGTTGAAGTTCAAATCGCTTTATTTCATTAGGAATTCTGGCTCAATTTTTCATGAGGGAGAAGGTTGAGGTACTTCATTATTAAAAAGTTTTTGGATTATTTGTGAATCTTAAAGCCAAGCTGTTCTAAAAGTTTAAGATATTTCAGTTTCAAAAGAGTCTCCAGTATTTGAAGTGTGTAAATTCATTTTGTAATAAATCCTAAGGAGGGCACATATTGGAAACCCAAGGAGAGCATAGACTAAATTCACACCCAACTTCAGCTGATCAAGTCCTAAAACTATCATTAGTCTGCTGGAGTAGATGACCTTAATTCATAAGGCAAACCATTTTGTGTCTATAAATGTAAAGCGTTTGACATTTTAAGAACAGTGAACTGAGCAGAAATTCTCCAGAACAACTTGAAGAGAACAGAGTGCCACCAGTGCTGGCCCCAAACTTAAAAAGGACTTGGATACTGTTGGAAAAGGAAGAAACCTGAAGGTCAGACTGGTCTTCTCTTGATGCTCAGGCTTTCTAGATAATGAAATATGTTTTTCCCTTTGTGACAATAGGAATGCTCTGAAGCCTTCAGATGTACTATAATTTGTCATAAGAATTCAGATATTCCATCCATTTTGTTGTGGTTGTGGTGTGTTTCCTGTCGTATACTTTTCTAGAATCAGGAGTAGGAAGATAAAATGACCAAGTGGTAGCCCGTGATGTTTGGTCCTTTACTACCAATCTTATGTGATTTGGGCAAAATATGTACAAGTGTGTGTTGTGATAGGAAGAGTCAGAGCAATAACTAGAGATCATATGGTGAAATCAAAGAAATGAAAATAGATTTTTGTCGAAAGTGCTTGTCTTGGTGACTGATTCAATTTTGATGTGTTGGTTTCCTTGGTGCTGCCCTGTCTGTGTCCCAGAGAGTGACGGGGCTCTTCCTCCAGCAGGCCACCTTTCTTCCCTACCCAACACATGAGAGACCCGAGCTGAAGTGAGAGAGCCTCCTTGTCAATGAGCTTCTCCCCAGATCTTGCCAGACAACTGTCAGAGCCCATGGAGGACAGCTCAGCAGTTCTCATTGTTTTACATTGTCACTTACATGTATCCTTCAGAAGAGGGTTTCACATTTTGTAATACAGGTGAAGAGAGGCAACCAGAGAGAACTGAGAACTCTCCTCAGGGAGAACTGATGCTGGAGGTAGGAGGAAAATGTGGGAGGACAAATATAGGGTTGAATCTTCTCCCCAACATCTAAAACAGTGAACAGAAAGCTAACACCGTGGCAGTCCTGGCCTCCAGCAACATAAACAACTTCTTGAGGGCCCATGTACTACGCCAAGTGCTTTGCAGCTAGTACCTCGTAAAATTCTGACAGCATTCCATGAAGTAGGCATTATCCTCTGTCTCTACTTTACAGACAAGAAAACCAAGGTCCACAGAGAGTAACTGTCCTGAGATGATGCAGCAAGAAAGGGCAGAAATCAAAATTTAAACTCAGGTGTGATCTGACTCTAAAACCGCTCTGCCATTCTGCATCTCCAGAATAACGTATGCCCCTTCTCCAGCCCCAGGACAGCTCCACAAAGAGTCTGCATATGGGCTGAAAACTACCTCCTTAAGATTAGTTAAGTGGCTGGCTGGAGCCCCCGGCCACTCCTCTGCTTCCAAAGGAGTTTGGCAGAAATGATGACTAGGTATGGATCCTGAATATCTGAATTTTCTTCCCATGATGGGAATTGCTTTACAGAATATTTAGGCTCCTATTGTCCAGCAGAGATTGTGCCACTGTAAGAAGAGAGTTTGCCAGCCCTCTATTTTTACAGCTCCACATATTCGTATGCAGTTGCCATCAAGTTGTTACTTTAATACCACAGTCAATCATATATAACGTTACTGCAAAACACACCTGACATGCTCATTAAAACAAATATCACATTTGCATAATCACTGTCAATAGAAAGATACACACACAGAGGCAGCTGGAAAACTAATGAGGTTTGTTCAAGCAGCAGCCACTGTCCTCATGGTACACATACAGGAACTTTCATGGGACTTCTCAGCCCCCTCTAGCCTTCCTGCTCTCACTTCTCTTAGAAGAAGGGTCTAGACTAGTATTGTTAACTGGAAAATTGTAGAGGAGAATGGAAGGGAGCAATCTGATGAAAACTGAAGCTAGCAGTGAGAGAAAGTGACATTACTGGAAAATAGGAGTATTTCAGAGGGGGTATTACTAAATAGGAGTGAGGCCAAAGGAGGGCCTCAGGCAGGGCCATCACCTGATGTGATATGATGGTTTCATGTATTTGAAGAAGGGAGCGATTTATTCAGTGCTGCTCCCAAGGGCAGAATGGAGCCTACCAAACCAGGGCCTACAAACAGTGGAACAGGTGTGACAGTCCAAACCCTGTAATCTGACCAATGCCCAGGGACAAGGAGTGCAGGGAGGTCTAGGATATGCAGAATATTCCATGATTTCCAAAGTGCTTTCAATGAGTCATCATCTTTGATCATCCCTCCACTGCGAGATAGGTGCTATTGTCCCCCTTTTTGCAGATAAGGACCTCAGGTGTGCAAATAATAAGCAAGCTACTTGAGCTCACATATCCAGGAAGTGTCAAAATGGGGACTGGAACTCAGGACTTCTGACTCTAAGACCAAAAAAGTGGACATTCTAACAGATATGCAGAGCATTGCCTTGCTTTGGTGGGAGGGAGAAGCTCTAGCAGCAGGAAGCAGAGGCCCTGTCGTGGAACTAGGATTTAGTGGTAGGTCTTGAGTGTCTAGAAGGACCCCTTACTTGCCCCTAGTGGCAAGTAACCATCCCAAGATCTCATAACCAGAAGATCCCGAGGGCCAAGGCAGGGAGAATGGGGACCAAGACGGCAGTCAGTTTGATAAAGCACTGTGCTGGGCTCTTTTCAACAATCTGGGGGAGGTGGGATTATGATATCCATTTAAAAGGATTGGGTCAGCATTGGGGCAGGGCTGGATCTACTGTGGGTAGTAGTAAAGTGGACTCTGCCAGAGGGGCAGGGACAGAAGCAGATCATCCCAGGACCGAGGAGAGAGATGGAGGTGGAGGCTAACCACCGTAAGACCACTGTCCAGCAAGGAAACCGGCTGTCTTGTGAAACAGGTGGTTGCAGGGGATGCAGCAGAGGGGAGCCCTATGTTGGGGAAGTAGTGGGAGATTACATGACACTGAAGGTCCCTTCCAAATTGCAGCATCTATAATTCTATAAATAAAGTGCTGCTGGTAAGATCTTCTTTATCAGTGGGCTTATTGGATACCTACAAGCTTCCTCACCACACCATGGTTTTTCAGAGGCTCTCACTCTTCCCCAAAACAGTTCCCATAATGGCTGCAGATGGATCCTGATCCTAAACATAGCCATCTATCAAAAGCTAATAGCCCCACCCTCTCAATCACAGCTACTCACCACTCAGCTTTGTGCAGGCTAGTATGTCCTGAATAGGGATGTCCTCCATCTGGTAAGTTTCTCAAGGGCAAGGACCATTCTCTGAATTCCCAGTGCAAGTGCTAGAGCCTGGTTCATAGTTGAATGACTGGAGAGTGATGAATGAATGAATGAATGAATGAGCGAATGAACATAGTTGCCAAAGAAGACTTGGGAGAGGAAGGTGGCGTTATCTCCAGGATCATTTAATCCTATTCAAGGACCTAATTGAACCAAAATCCAGTGCTTCTAAAATACACGATCATCTCCCATTCAGCCTATATTGTGAACTGGGAGAGAGTAATTGTGAAGTCATACCTCAGAAGGACCCCCCCCCAGGGTAGTCCCTCCATAGCTTTAAACTAGTCTACAGACTTTTCTTTGGACTTCAGCACCTAGCATGGTCCCTTTGACATAGAATGTGCTCTGCAAATGTCTGTGATAGTGACTAAGTGCTGAAAGTCCTTGCAGTAAGTCAGTTTCATGTATTCAGTGGTTTCCTTGCCCGGGCTCTGAGAACCCGATATAATAAGGCTCTACAGTTTGTGGGAATTGTGAATCGTGAAAGCTTGTCCTATACTTGAATGGAATATAAGTTCTCCACTTAGGGACACTGCAACTGGGGTGCAGAAATCCACCGTAACTTTATTTACAACGTAGTTTGAGTCTCTAACAGATCCATGCTCAGAATCTGATGTGTTTTTTTTCCTTTTTAAACATGATTCATTCAAGTATTCTTTTTGTGACTCCCCTTTATCTAAGATTCTTTTAGGGTAAATTGTTATGTGCAAATAAACTTTTAAAAATTAAAAAAAACCCTCATACTAATCTTGCTTCTGAGCTCATCACTGTTTCACTAAGATCACCAGTGACCTCCAGTCACTAAATTGAGTGTTGAATTCTCCCTCCCAGAAAATACTTCCCCCCTGGCTAACGCTATATTCTGGTTTTCCTCTCAGTTATGTGGCTTCTCCCTTCCCAGTATCTTTCACGGCTTATGCTTCTATATTTAGAGGTTAAATTGTTGGAATTTGTGAGAGCTTGGCTCTAGGCCTCTTTTTTTTTTTTTTTTTGAAGATTGGTCTTGAGCTAACATTTGTTGCCTTTTTTTTCTTTCTTCTTCTCCCCAAAGCCCCCCATTACATAGTTGCATATTCTAGTGGTAGGTCCTTCTAGTTCTGCTATGTGGGATGCCGTCTCAGCATGGCTTGATGAGGAGTGCTAGGTCCGTGCCCAGGATCTGAACCGGAGAAACCCTGGGCCGCCGAAGCGGAGCACCCGAACTTAACCACTGGGTCACAGGGCTGGCCCTCTAGGCCTCTTCTTTCCTAACTCTACATTTGTTCCATACCGTGGCTTCAATTGCCTTCCATACGCCAATGACTTTCAAATTTCTATCTTCAGCTCAGATCCCTTCTCTAAGCTCCAGACCCATTTACTGCTTTGACATCCCAATTTAGATATTTTACAGCACTTTTAACTCAATTTGGCCAAAACTGAACTAGTAAAATTTTCTTGCAGTGTATTCTATTCCAGCCAATGGCGTCATCAACTAGTGTTTACATGAGCTATCAGCTTTGGAGCCATTCTTGACTCTTTATTCTTCTCCCTAACCTCCAGACAAAGTCCTGTTGATTTTACCTCCTAAGTGCTTTTCAAATCCATTCCCTTATATTCATCTTCATTGCCATCATTCTAATCTAGGTACGTAGCATCAGTCACCTGGGCTACTAAAGTAGTTTACTGATTGGTTCCAATTTCTCTACTCTGATCTCCAATCCAGATTCCACAGTGAGCTTCCTAAAATGCATCTCTGATCACACCACCTCTTTGCTTAAATCCCTCCATGGATTCTATCCTACTGATCTTAGGATAAATATCAGAATCTTTGAGGAAACCTACAAGGCATGGTCTGGCCCCTGCCTACTTGGCCAAACCTCATCTTGCCTTATCTTTTACTTCTCCTCTGTGCTCTAGCTACACTGATTGGAGCCACAAGCCTTCCTGTTTAGTTCAATCTTCGTATATTACAGAAGAGGCAACAGACTAAGGGATACTAAATGATTTGCTTAAGGTCAAAGCAGACTCTTATCTTCCTGGTCAGTGCTCCTTCTACCACACAGCCTGCACTGTTCTTGAGTGTTATCCTATTCTAATGTGACCAAGAGAGCCCCACAGAAAAGAAGGAAACAAATAGTGTGTGACTGCTTATTCAACTCTAGTGAAACCATTGATTTTACTTAATTAAGTTCTTTTTAAAAATCCGGGATATAGTCGGAGTTTGTAAAGCTAATAATAGTGTCTTTCTTTGGATGAAAAGTCTTTAGAACTCTACAGTCCGTGAAATCATATTTGAAAAATGCTCATGTATTATTCTTGGCTAATGATAGGATGATAATGTGAAATGAAGATTAAAGGTCAGTTGTCAAGTGTAGCTATTAGCCAAAAAAGTCTTCCAGGCAGTGTTTCCTGAAACCTTTTGAGCACTGACACGGTTGATGAACAGAATAAGTTTGAGCTGTGAATCATTAGAGCCTCCTGTCCAACAAGGTTTCCTGGGGTAGCAGTCTGGATGTGTTCAAGTCCTGAGTTATCTGATGTTCCTTTGTTAAACTGCCTCAAAGTGTACTTTGTCACCCTATTATTGATGGAAGGCCAAAATGACAGTGCTCAATTGTGAAAAGCTTTGGGGACTATTATGGGAAAGTGCTTATTTCGAGAATTAATTCCCTTCACTGCCACGGAGACCGAGTTAATGCTTTCACTCAGTTGGGAAGATATGGACAGCCTATAAGAATGATCTTGACGTGGGAAATGATGAAGTGATCATTGTGAAAAGTGTAATGGATGTCATATTGTGAATAGCTGAGCTCTATTCAATGAGTCTGTGGTTGGGTATTGAAGAGAGAAGCATTTTCAGCCTCTTTATCCTCTAGGATTTTCTAAAATTTTAGAATTTTAAAAACAAGCATTAGAAATGACCCCTCTGAAGTACTTTTTAAGTTTACCAAAAGTTACCATGGCAACTAAATTACTGCATGACTAAAGGAAGTGTGTTTAATGACATTTTTCAGTTCATTTGCAAGTTCCCTGTGTATTAAAAAGAAAATGCCAGGGATTGAGACTATCATGCTCTTTGTTAAGGAAGAGAATGAACATTCTCGGGAGGAAGTGTATACTCTTAGCAATATGAAGGAAGTATGTCAAAAGCCTCCACATTCATCTTCATGTAAGCACCTGATGATATTAAAAGAATGAAATTGTTCAATGGGACACCCTTACTCCTTGCAAGGGAGTCAGAAAGGCAGAGTTTTAACTACAGTAATGGCTTTGGGATGATCTGGCGGTAGCTTCTTCTCTACAGACATTTTTGTGTACACCTAAGTTCTATGCATTGAATTTCAGACCATACTGGGTGATATTTTTCATGATCCAAAAGTGGAAGCGGGAACTAAAGTCAAGCCTTATTTCACGTTTTCAGAGGATGTTATATAATTACTGCCCTCGGATTTTACTTCAAGTTTTATAGACTAAGTTTTTTGTCATTTATATGTATATTCTAAGAAAACTCCTTGTCTTTGTAATGTACTGCAAGCATTTATCATTAAAACACACTAGACTTTGGTGAAGAAAATGGCAACAAAGCTATTTGAAATAAGTGTTTATAACAAGTGCAGATGTGTATCATTTCAACCTGGATTCATTTATTTGTACATCCAGGGGATTTTTTCTTCCTTGACTCCATTTGAAATTACCACGCCATTATATGCTTAGAAGTATCAATTCTAATGGTTGGAAGGAACTTTAAAGATAATCTAGCTTGACCCTTCATACCCACCTAGCCTCAATTCTAATACTTCTCGTCTAATAGGGCCCGCACTATCCCCAGAGACAGCCCAGTCTTTAGACTTTGCAACCTTGAAGTGACTGGTAAGTAGATGAGATGTTCAGAGAAAGAGACTCCACAGAGTGGAGAAGCATTAGAGGATTTTCATTGATTCATAGACCCTCAGGTAGTTCTGGAACTTCCCACTGCTGTGAAATTCACCATTTCCTGTGGCGGCAGCTTAGCTTTTGAACCACTCATTGAATAGTTCTTCCTATGTTGAATGAAAAACCATTTGTCTCCCTGTAACTTGGACTCATTGGTCCCAGTTCTTTCATCTGTGTGACAACCTTCAAATATTTGAACATACCAACCCCATGTTCTTTTCAAGATGACTCTTCTCCTAGCTAAATCTTCTCAGTTCTGTTAATAATTTTTATATGAAATAAACGCAGAGAAAATCCATTGGCCTGTGTCCTTCATTGTGCTTAAAAATGTTTAAATCATTTTTTTTTGAGAATCTTACCTTTGCTAGGCATTGTGTTTAGCATTTTGCCTTTAGAGTACAGTAAATATTACTAGGTGTTTTCTCATTGAATTCTCACAATAGTCCCATGAGATATGCATTATTAATGTCTCCATTTGGCAGATAAGGAAACTAAAGCCCAGAGTGGTGAACCAACATGCCTGAGTTGCTGAAGTTCCAATTCCCATCTTTCAAACTCTGAATTCCATGTTTTTAATTATCACAATAGATTGGTTCTAATTTATTAATGGGCCTATTTACGGGTCTTGTCTGGAACCAAATGCATGACTCTAGGTAAGATCACACCTGCATAGAGCAGAGTAGAACTCTCTTTATTTTGGAGACTTTGCTTCTGATAATGTAGCCAAAATCTCATTAGTTCTTTGGCAAGCACATCATGCTGTTGATAATTGAACAGTCCCTTGGTTCTTAAAATATGTGCTCTTATCAGAATATGTCCTCCCAATTATACTTGCATGATTTATGTTTTGGACATGACTGTAGGAATTTTCAGTTATATTTATTAACTTTCATCTTGTTATACTTGGCTCATCATTTAGGATCTAAATTTTGGCATCTAACACCATTAGCTTTTTTCTTGCTTTCCCATCATAGGCCAGGGTTCCTTAGAAGTTTCAGTGGTAGATTCTGTATTGTATTTTCATTTTGATGACAATTTAAGAAATAAGAATAAACATTTTCTGGCCAATCTGAATTACCATCTTATTATCAAATACAGATACACAATTTCAAAACCAGCTTTTGTGCTGTTACTTTAGTTGTTATAAGCTACTGAGAATAGACTAGAGGAAAACAGTACACAAGTGATGCGTTACACTCCAGGAAAAGGTCATAGCCATCATTGTGCACTGAGCAAATGCAGTTTTCCTAGCAGTTGGAATATGGTAGGTAAACTGAGTCATCATAGAGATGGTAGTATGATTGTGTGGGACTCAACCTGTGTCATAGCTCAGTTAGTACCACTTTCATGTTGGCTATTTGGTTTCAGCAAGATATAATGTATCACACTATATTAATTCAATTTGCATTTTATTTGATTTTGTAATAAAAGCAATAAATCCTATAGCTAACATTAACTGATCATTCATTAATACTTTATGTGGATTATTTAATTTAATCTCAAAGCAACCTATGTAATAGGAATTATTATCATTTCTGTTTTATAGATGAGGAAACCAAAGCCTACACAGTTTAAATAACACTCAAGGAGACACAGTTATAAATGGTGGAAATAGAGTTTGAACTCAGACATTCTGATTTTAAGTGCCCAATCTCTTAGCTATTATTTTCTATTTATTTTGTTTTTATGGTTGTACAAGAACTAGAAATGTAAGGTATATATAGTTATTTTTGTATTTGTGTATATTTAAGTAATGTATAATAAAAGCAATTTAATTTAGCTTTAGGCATTTGCAGACACTTTCTTTTTTTTTTTTCAAAAGAGGTCATTATATATATTTGATAAACTCTGTCAAGGGCATATTTAATCAAAATTATATGACAAGCAGAGCTCAGTGTGTGAGACTTGAGTGGGTTGGAAATCCCAGGGCCATGTACTGTGGAGGAGAGGGACTGGCCGTGGCTGGAAACCACGCTGTCCAGGGAGATGGTCTATTCACTAGGCCATGAGCTTCCTGAGGCTAGGACCGTTACACCAGCGAAGTGCTAGAATGAAGATGGGAATTCTTGGCTGACTGATCACTCAGAGTCAGTAAGGAAAGACTTACTCTATGTAAGTTATGAAGACATGAAATATGTTTTAGAAAGATTAAATAAAAGAGAGTAAAACATTTAACATTTTATTAATGAAATAAAATTTACATATACAAAACAACTTGGTCCACCAAACTCCGTGTCCTGCTTCATAGCATGCTCTCTTTGGAAGAAACCCTGGAGCTATTGTAGTGGTGTGATTCTCAGGTTCACAGCGTTGGGTGGGTTTCAGGCTAGCCTCAGTAGGGTTACCTATTCCCACCTTCTGCTCTGGACATTCCAATTTTGTAGATATGGGGTGAGTCTGGGAATTTGTACTGAAATCCAGAACTCCTCATGTGAGTTAGTTGTGTAGCCAAATTTGGGAACCACTGACCCAGACCGTCTCCATCACTATGTGACTGAGATTAGTACAATTCATCAAATATTTTCAGTTCTTCCTCCTGTCTAATCACATGGTAGGTTGCCATCCTGGCCTTTTTGTGGTTCTGGCCAGTAAGCCGTGAGCAGAAATGACCTGTGTCTCTTTAAACCAGGAGTATTTAATTGTTGATACTAGACCCTCAGGGCGCTCTCTTTGCCTCTGGCATGGGGATCAGAAACAGTCAAAATGACGACTGTTTCATCAGTCCAGGTCCCTGAGTGACCACAGTGAGCAAAGCCACCCTGACACCTGCAGAGGACATGAGTATGGGCAAGAAATACACCTTTGCAGTTTTTAGCCACAAGGCATAGAATAAACCTATTATGACCGACAGATCATAATATTTATTTTTATTTTATTGAAGTAGTCCATGTATAATTAAAACATCAAATTGTGCTAAAGACATTTATTTAAAAAGTCCTTTGTTCCTCCTTTCTCAATTCCCTAGTTTGCTTCCCAGAGGCAACCGTTTTTAATCTTTCACCTTGTTATATCAGGGTTATTTTGCATCATATTTCTTTCTTTTTATTTTTATGGGATGAGAGGGAGATAGGAGCCCTTGCAGGTATGTAAGTGAGGATGACCTGGATTTCTAATACTTCAGAGTGTGACACCAGGGACCTCAGTGTGACTCACCTGGAAGGTCATCCTTCAGGGAAGCATTAAATAAGGCTTTCCAGTTAACCTATGACCTGCAGGATCATAAATCCTTCCAGAAAATCCAGGGAGAGGTTTGCAGATGCCAGTGAAGGGAAGAAAATCCCATGTAAGGATAGCATAGTAAATAGAAGGGTTACCTTAGATGTAGACCTCCCCAAAAAGGGAAGATGAGACCAGGAAACTCTGAAGAGAGAAAGTATTTAGGCCACTCAGATCCAACCATATTTCTAAATAATACAATTGTCATGTTATTTCTTGATTTATCCTGTTAGATGTTAATTTCTTGTTTTGGTGGTTGAGTACTCTCTTACACCATGATCATCTAATTTCCCTGACCCTAAAATCCAAATATTATATTTTTTGATTAAAGAATGAGTTTTACATTATTATGATTATGTAAAATGATTCACTCTTGAGCCAAGAAGTGTTCTCCAATTATGTTTCCTTTCTTAAACAACTGTGTTACTTTCCTAGAGTTGATAACTGCCTATGTTTTTTCAGTTTTTCATTTGCTTAGTTTTCTGTATATCTATCACTATCCCTGCCTTCTCCTCCACCCCCCGATATTCCATATATTTGGCTTAGCAATAGTTTTTCCAAAATCTCCAACATATCACATGCTATATAAGGTCTATCTGCCCTCAAGCCCCCTCTCTCACAGTCTCTTGCCCTCTTGCTCAGATAGGACTGGTGTGCTCTGGATCTGGTCGACCACAGTCAGCTTGGGATTTCTTTTGTTATTTTCTTGTGTTAGATACCATATCTTCGTTTTTCTTAGAACTCCCTTAAATTTCGGAAGCCCTTACTTCAGTTGCTTCCCAGAAAAGGGTGCATGAGAGATAATTTTTTGAGTACTTGTTTAAAAATGGAAGGGCAGAATAAAGACATTTTCATATGTTTGGCTGGATATATAAGTCTAGGCTAGAAATGATTTTTTCTCAGAACTCTGAAGGCACTTTCCATCATTTTTGTCTAGAATCTAGTCTCGCTATTGAGCATCTAATGACATTTTGATGATTCCATCCCTTTGTATATGACTTTGTAAGGAAATTTTAGGTATCTATGATGTTCTCAAATTTCGTAATGATGAGCTGTAGTATAGATGTTTTTATTCATTGTGCTGTGTGCTCTCTGGTAGGCTTATGTCCAATTCTGGAAATTTTTCTTGTATTCTTTCTTTGATAATTTCCTGCCTTACTGTTTTCTTTTGGGAAAGAAAATTTTGTTTCTTTTTGCTCTTCATTTCCAACTCATTCTCTTTTGGTCTCATTTTTTATTTTCTTGGAGATTTTCTTCTTTCAATTCCTCAGTTAAAATTTTCATTTGGTTATAATTTTAACTTCTATCTTACTTTCTTATTCTCTAATGCTTCCTTTTTCATAGCATCCCAGTTTTGCCTTATGAGAGTGATGGATTCTTTTATTTTTTGAAGATGATTATAGATTTTAAAAGGGTTTGTTTATTTTCCTATATTGCTGTGTTTTCTCCAGTCTCTTTTCTCTTTTGTTTGTTTTGGGTTTTCTTTCATGTTGGAAACTTTTCCTTAAGTGTTTTTAATCCTCGGCTATTCATTCTTTTACTTAAAAGTGAGGCATTAAAATGTTGATCAGAAGCTCTGGGTGCTTTTGGAAGGCTTGCCAACTGATGGGTTTCATTGGGAGAGTGATCTCCAAATGCCAGTCTGTTAAAATATCTTGGGAGGGGACCTTCAGTTCCCTTAGAAGAAGGCTACAATCTCTTCCTCTCTAGGGGGTGTGTACACGTGTGTGTCTACCTGTCTGTAGGTATTCTAGGAGTGAGTTGGGGGAAGAGGACTACCATTATCTGCCTTCCGTCCTGCCCTCTTTTTTTCTGTCATATTATTGTGTCCATGTTCTCAAGATTAGAGCTCCCCTGACTCAATTTCTCTAGAGAATGATCCTCCTGTTTTCTGTGGGGGAAGGGTAGTCCCTGATCTGGCTGTGCAGTGGCTGTGCAGTGAAGGAGGCTGGAGATCACCCGATCAGTATGGGCTTTTAAGGTATCTACCTGTTTTAAGCCTCACTCCCTGCTCTTGATTTCAAGTGCTAGCTTCTCAGGGGCTGTGCAAGGTGCATGGTTCTTTTCTTTTCTGGCCATATTCCTTTTCTGCAGGCTCTTAAGTTGGAACACCGTCTAATCTTTTAGGACAGTTACTTTCCACCTGATTTCCATCTTCCAAAAAATATGTTGAAACCTCCCATCTGCTGTTGTCTTTTCTCCCTTTCTCTCTTTCTTTCTGGCTAGATAGTATTTTAATTTTTTTAAAAAAATTATTTTTATGGGTTTTGAGAGCGAGCGGAGATAGATTACAATCCTCCATGTTTAACTGAAAGTCTACCACACCCTCAAATTCCAGAGGAAAAGGAAACTTTGGGAGGTTGACAGACTTCCTCAAGGTTATAAACTGTAGCAGAATGGAGACCACAGGTTCTGGAGTCAGACAGCCTGATTTTGAATTCTGGATCTGTGGCTTACTGTTTATTTGACCCTGGGAAACTTATTTAACTACTGTAAGCCTCAGTTTCCTCATCTATAAAATAGGAATAATAGTACCTACTCTCTAGGTTTATTGTGAGGATTAAGTGAACTACTTCATATGAAGTGTTCAAAATAGTGCTTGATTGAATAATATGTGCTGAATACATGTTAGCTATTATTATTATTACTATTATTATTGTTATTATTATTATTATTTGGTCCTGCCTTCCTGAGCTCAAAAGCTACTGTTATGAATGTAGAATTCATTGGACATCATAGTTAGTCCTTTTTCTACTGCTAGTGTAAGCACTATACCTGTTGACCATCTTTTTTATTTTGGTGCGTGTGACTACTCATTGCATGTATAACAAAGCTAGAGTCATTCCCTTTTGTTGAGCTGATTATAATTAATTCAGACTTCTATTTCATGAATGTGTATGAGCACAGATGGATAAAATTGCCTTCATAATGCAACCCAAATCAAGTGTGATAGAAGGAAAAACCAGCATTGGCATGGAAGGACTTGGGTTTAAACTACCCCTGACTATTAAATGACCATGAGCAAGCTGGGAGATCTGGCCTGACCTCCTCCAAGTTCCATGGGAAAGAGGTTGTTTTCTTGTGCAAGCCGTCTCCAGAACTGAGGAGACTTCTTTCTTTCTGGGAAGCGCTGAGGGTGTTGTCATCATACTTCTCAGAGAGCAGACACAGGGAGTGTGCTCTGATGTTGGGCGCTTGAACTCTAGGGGTCTAACTGAGGTCAGAGGACATCCTGGACACTTGCCTGGGAGGGTTTATCCAATGTTGGTCAAAGATGTTTCCTTTCAGTAGTGAATCCCTGACGTATTAAATAAGATGCTCAAAAAACCACCCTGCTAGGGAATGAAAGTGCTTGGGAGAGGCAGAAGAGAACAGGTAGGATTAGGAAATCAGAGAATCACCAAGGGGAAAAGCTGGAGTCAGGGTCGGATGCTTTTTACTTTTTATTCTGTTTACGTATGCTCCCATAGCCTGAGCTTCAGTCAACTCTCCATAGTAAGGAAGCACAGGAACAACCAAAGCAAGGAAGAGAAAGCCCAAGATACACAATGCATTTGGAAGGACAAGAAAATGGTCCCTATGTCATCTACTACTTAACGAGATTACTTTCACTTTTTTTGTTGGTTTGCTTTAATCTCATGGTTTTGGCATGGTTATGACCGTCTCAGTGTAGGAATGATTCTGTACTATCTTTAAGTTGGATACCTAATACCTCTTTTCTTTGCTTGAACACTTCCGAAAACCAATGATAAAGTTCTAACAAAATCAGAACCCATGTGTTATCCATGTTCTATATCTTGGTGCATTATATGTAGTGCTAGTATTTGATTCTTGACCCTTGAGGTCAAGCCATGAAGCATTGGCCCATTTCTCATCAAAGAATCTCTGTGGACATTGACTCCTTCTTTCCTGATGGTGAACAAAGCCAGCTGTGGTCTCCTTGTCAGTGAGGAGACAGAAGTCAGAAGTGCCTTGTTTAAACTCTCCCGGTAAACCATAGAGAATGGATAGTAGCACTACCAGCAGTTGTTCCCCTATTTGAATTATTATTATAAATATTAGAAATGTGGAATCCAAAAAATTCATGTGTATTAAAGGATAAGTATTTTTGAGGATCTCACCAATAGGCTGCGCCATAAACATGAATTAGTGTCCAACTGGCAATCCCATTAGAATTTGGGAGGCATGTTGGTGTTCCCCCTAGGAGCTTGTGATACCGGGAAAACTCTCTGGGAACTTCCACTTGTCCTTTTAGCTTTTGTTTCTAAGTTGTCCCATCAATATATTGCAAGAAAGCAGAGAGAGAGTGAGAGAGAGAGTGAGAGAGAGAGAGAGAGAGAGAGAGAGAGAGAGAGAGAGAGAAAGTGAAATTCACTTTTGTTTTCTTTGTGTGCTAGCATTTTCCCACAGAAAAGTTAAAAGTTATTTGAGTAAGGACATTGAGTGTGTAATCCGCCATTTAGAGTGATTGGAAACCTTAAAACTTGTCATTGTGCCTACATTTAGCCCACTTTAACAGTGGCTAGTGTAAGATGAACAGAAGGAGAGAAAATCGTATGGATTTGTGAGTTGATTATAGAATTAAGAATAATGAATAGGTATATTTTAGTGTATTCAAAAAGTAGAAAACTATTTTGGGGCTTGATATTGGTGTAGACATTAGCCAAGATCTCAGTTTTTCTTTTTTTCTCTTTCCAGAATTTGGACCAAAACGTGGCACAGTGTTGCTTAGGCTTAACCATTCTAACAGATGTTTGATAAAAGCAGAGGCAGAAATATAGAGCTAAGATGAGGTTATGGAATGATTCGCAGGTTTCTTTTTGTCTATAGTTCTACCTGGGAAGATAGTGGAGAATTAAGAGTGAGGGCTGTGGAATCAGATGACTTGGTTCCAATTCTGGTGTGGTGGGCTGGGGTCTTTGGATGAAGTTTGGCATGCAGGATATTTATACAGATTGACCCCTGTGGACAGGAGAGGGGGGCAGGCTGGGCAGAGGAAGGAGTGGAACTACAATGCAGGTCCAACAGAGCCTCAGCCCACCCCACGGGGTGCCTGGAGTGTGGACAGCAGGTTACAGCTGTCCCTCAGTGAGCCCCAAAGGCCAGACCTTTATACCTCAGCAGTAATCAGCCACTGAGTTTGGGCTGCCCTGGGAAGGGTGTACTCTCGGGTGAGATGCTCTTTGCAGCTGAGGAAGATCCAGAAGGAGCTCACAGCTTGAGGCTTCACTGGTAGCACTCCCAGCAGCTGGACAAGTCCCTCCTTGAAGAGGGGTCTAGGTGCCACACCTCCGTGTCTGCCACACCTGGCTCCCTAAGTAACCTTGGATATGTTACTTCAAATCTCACTGGGGACTCAGTCTCCTTATCTGTAAAATGAGGATAACAACAGTACCTATCTCGTAAAGTTTGTATGGGGATTTAGTGAATTATTGTAAAGCCCTTAGAACTATGCCTGGCACATAGTAAGCATATCAGTGTTAGCTATTATTCTCTTAGGTAATCTCCTCTCCCCCAACAGTAGCCATTTAATGGAGAAAGGTTGTAGCATTTTCAGACTTTGCAAGATGCAGTTCACATTCTGGGGAGAAGGTCATGACGGGCTTTGTAAAAGAAATCATAATTGAGATACTTCATGTTCTCCCCTTGTCACTTGAAATTATGTGATCTATACTGCTAGCAGAATGTGCTAATGACTTCTGAGTAATAGAATATTAACAACTCCTAATAAGCTGAATATAGTTAGAGAGCTATTTAGAAGTGATTTGTAAATTACATGATTCTGTTCTTAATGTGTGTGCACTCCCCTCATAAAATAATCTTTAAGGATTGATAATTAAAGGACTCAGTCTTTAACCCTGTAATGCTTCATAAATGTTCATTTCTACTGTTTTGTAAGAGTCTAATAGAAGTTTAAGCCCTATTGGAGTTTTTCAGCTTCTATAGCTTTGAATTTTTCAAGTTCTCTTTGAAAACCACTAGATATATCAAATAAAGCCCTTTAAATTCCATTCATGACTGAATTTGAAAGGATTATGCTCTCATTTGAAAAGTGGAAAATTACTGATGATGATGATGCTATTGAATTATCAAATGGGGAGAACTATTGAAGAAAATGGGTGGGGGCTGAGGAGATAGGGAAAATAGAATCTGCTAGAAATAAAGACCAGTTACTTCTTTCCATCTGTTTGTTCACTGAAAAAATATTAATCTAGCACCCACTGTGCCCTAGGCAGGGTGCTGGGTACTGGGATGAATAGAACATGAATCCTTCTCTTGAGGAGCTTATGGTCTACTGGGGTTGCGTTTGGGGGTGTGTGGCAGGAAGATGTGCACAATATTACAGATATTGCAATAAAGATACAAAGTGATATTTAGGTGGGAGACCTGCGATTAGAGACTGACCTTGGGAATGACAAAGGAGGAAGTGATGCCCTGTGGCGTAGTGGTTAAGTTCCATGCACATCACTTCAGTGTTCTGGGTTTGCAGGTTTGGATCCCAGGAGTGGACCTACATGACTTGTCAGCCATGCTGTGGCAATGACCCATGTATAAAGTATAAAGTGGAGGATGATTGACACAGATGTTAGCTCAGGGCTAATCTTCCTCAAGAAAAAAAAAAGAGGAGGACTGGCAACAGATATTAGCTTGGGGCTAATCTTCTTCAGCAAGAAGAGGAAAAAACGAGAGAAGAAAAGGAAGTGATGTCAGAGATACTGCAGATGAAGAATAAGAAGTACTTGACCATCCATCTGCCAAAAGAATAAGACAGAGGATTACTTAACTAGAATTAGTTTGAAGCCTGGGTGGTAGGGGGAATGGGAAAATCCTTAGAAAAAATAGGATATTTTGGGAAGATGATAAATTTGGTATTAGACGTGTTAGTTTTAAGTGCATTGGAACATCTAAGTGGGAATACCTATGAGGTAGGTATGCAGGCTTGTGAGGGAATTCATGGATCAGAAAAGAAAATAAAGCTGAGGTCGCAAAGATGAAGTAAAAAATATATTTATCCAGTTAAACAGTTTGAGATAAAATGTGTACTGCATATTCCAAAGTAAAATTTTCATAATTCTATTATTTATTACATTGAATTTTATTCAATTGAAATGGCTGAAATGAACCGTATAATTATATGCTTCAAGCTTCATTTCCCAGTGTGTCTGTATCTGATTTGCTTAATTTCTTTCTGAGTGGCTAAGCTC
Source organism: Equus quagga (assembly GCF_021613505.1). Taxonomy (NCBI): domain Eukaryota; kingdom Metazoa; phylum Chordata; class Mammalia; order Perissodactyla; family Equidae; genus Equus; species Equus quagga. Next base: position 64,640,724 of record NC_060282.1, on the reverse strand, counting down.
AAAAGCATGAGGCCTACTAATCTTTTAAAAAATATAAAATATCACTTGCTTGTCACAATTCAACTAATGGAGAACTACATACAGCACACAGTGAAAGGTTGCTCTCCCCAAGCCCCAGCTGGGCCTACTCCCCGGAGCTCATGACTGCTAGCATTTGATGTGTATCATGCTGGTCTTTTAAATGCAAATAGAAACATGTATCTGTACATTTTATATAAATGAGTTCATACCAAATATACTGCCTTGCATCCTACTTTTTTGCACAGAATAAAATGTTGTGGATTTTCTTCCCTGTTGAAACACATATATCTTATCTTTTTTACTCACTGTATAGTATATACCTTTGTATAGATGAATTCATTTAACCATTCCTCTGCGGATGCATGTTTACTTTGCTGTTTTTTGAATTAAAAAATGTGCCTACAAACATCCTTCCATATACATCTATACACTTGTTCTAATAAATGTCCTAGAAGTGAAATCACTAGGTCAAAGGGAATCTACATTTTAAATTTTGATACATTTGACAAATTGCATCCAAAGAGGTTGTACTAATTTATACTCCCTTAAAGGCTTCTTTTTTCCCCCAATAATTACAGCTGATTTTTGCTGAGTTCTTCCTGCATGCAAAGGAATTTGTGTACATTATGTCATTTAATCCTTAAAAGAATCCTTTGAGGTTGTAGTTATTATTATTTTCATTTTGAGATAGAGGGAACTGAGGCTCAGAGAGATTAAATATGATGCCCAAAGTCACATAGCTAGTAAGCAGTCGAGCCAGTAATTGAAACCAGGTTGATTTTGGAACTCATGCCCTTACCCCCTGTCCTGTCCTGACTGTCCAAGGGGCAAAGATCACAAATTTGCAAACTACAGGGACCTCGAGAGTACTGGGCTTAAGCCTCAAATTTGTTTCTGATCTTCCTGGACGCCAAAAAGAAAGGGAAATAGTTACATAGAACTAATGTTAAAGGCTTCTTTTGAATCAGATTGTCATTTCTCCATGCCTGTAGCTCTCCAGCCATCTTGTCTTGCATCCTGCTTGAGAGAAGCCATGTCAAAGACCCTTTAACGGAACCAAGTCCCTAAAGATCCAAGTTCCTGGGGGCAAGTGCTCAGGCCAATGTTGGCCGCACTTCCTGCAACTGTCTTCAGCATCTGCTGGTGGTGGCAGAGTTTGTGTTCATTATTCTGATGCGACAGGTTATCTGGGCAAGGGGGACAGGGAAGAGGAACATGGCTGAGACTCAGCGGCTCTCCCTGTGAATATTTAAAATCCATTTAATAGCTTTCTTTTTATCCCCTAATTTCCTATTGATGACAGCACTAAAACTGCTTGTCTCATTTTTCAAATCAAAGCTTCCTAAAACAAAATGGTCTGGAGACTGAACAGCTCTTGAGACTCTATTAATCACAAGGGTGGGGGTGGGGAGCCCAATAAATTGTTCACGGAGTGGAAACGTACTTAAGACTCAAGACCACCTCTCCTTTCAGCCAACGTCTTCACACTGCTGCTTTGAGGCTGGTTTCTTGTGAGGAGTCTTTCTGGTTTTTTTCCTCAGAAATGATGTCGTAAGTACCTTCTTTCAACACACACCTATCTGACCCGTCTGGTGTGTCTGCCCCTCAGAAGACATAACTCTGAGAGGCATCATGAAGTCCAGAGTGATGTGGGTTGGAGTCCTGCCTAAGCCATTGTTACCTGTATGACATTGGGCAAGAGACTTCTCTGTTTGCTCATCTGTAAAGCCTCGCTTCCCTATTGGGATGATAATACCTGTCATCCAGGGTTGTTTTTAGGATGAGTGATAATTCTCCTTCTGTTTGTCATTTGGCAAATTATGCACCAGCCTCGTCATTCATCTATTGTGCTAGCTGCAGAATTTCCCCAGAGCAGTGGCTGGGGCGATCACCTGGTTATGCTGTGCTGGTTTGGTAGGTGTTAGAGCTTTGAGGCTGCTCTCCAGGGCTCTTTACATAAGACCAAGAAAACACCAATGACTCATTTCAAAGCGTGGAGTGGGATGCTGATGGAGATGACATGGGTGGGGCTCTAACACCCTTATAGGCTCCTTGGTGTATCCAGTGCTCATCAACTTTAGCTCCATAAAACCTCGCAAGTTACTTAACCTCTCTTTCTCTCAAATTTTTTTACTAGTGAAAAGAAGATAATAACAGTCTCTACATATAGTTGCTGTGAGGATTAGTGAAAACTTCATATCCCTGTTGCCTGGTTTATTTTTCTGTTTAGGTGCCTTTCATGATCTCACTTACTTTACAGTTTCCTTGTTTATCTTCCTGTGTCCACCTGCACCAGCGTAAGCTCCACGAAGCCAGAGAGTTTGTTTTGTTCACTGCTCTGTTGCCTAGCACAGTGCCTGGCACAGAGCAGATACTAAATAAATATTTTGTTGAATGAATGAATATGGAATGCATAGAACAGTGCCTGAAACATAGTAAGCACTCCATAAATGTGAGTTCCTTTTAAAGAAATCATTAGCTTCTATCTATAAATTGGGGATAATAAAACTTCTACCTCATAGAATAGGATAAGAGATCATATAAATAATGTACCTGGCACGGCATCAATAGGCCCTCAGTCAGTGGTAACTGGATTATGTATGAATGATGGTCAGTCGTTTTCAGCTAAATTATTTTGTGAAGAAAGCACTTGTAGTAGTTATGTTCTCTCCAACTCTGTGTTTGACCTCATCAATTTTTAAATATTTGACTTCATCCTTGCGTGAGGGCTGAGGAAAAGGGGTACAGGGAGAGGCTTGAACAGGCAGTGGGTGTTAGGAAATGGTAGCTTTTTAAAAGTGAATTCAGTTCATGCATTCAGAAAGTATTTAGTGAGTTCTTAATTATGCTCTTAACACTGTGCTGGGCACCGAGGTCATGACAAAGAAAGATGAGGATGGCTGTCCTCTCACAGCCAATCAAGAATCAGCAGCTTTTCAAATCTGAAGAGCCAGTACTCATGGGCAGCTTTTGGAGGTCCCCTTTCAGAAGGCTTAAAGTGATCCAGCAGTTCTCATGTTGGAATTTATGCTCTAGATGTTATCAGTGATACATACGAAGATATACACCTACCCATCCACTCATGAATGGTCACTACAACATTAAAAAAAATTTAAACAAATCTAAATGTCTTGCAAGAAAGGGTTGTTTAAATAATGTGTTCAAATAATGGAATACTCCTTGACCATTAAAGATAATATGTGGAAGTATCTTTATTGATAGGGAAAGATATTCACAATATATTTATTTTTAAAAAGTTACAGTATGATCTAAATTTAGAAAGAGAATATTTAGAAATAATTGATTTACATAGACACTAAAATTTTCTATTTTATTTATTTTGTTTTATCCTAATGTTTTAGATACAGATGGGTATTAGTTTAAGCACAAAGAAATCTGGAATGATGTACACCTAAATCTTAATAGTGTCGGAGGGATAGCTCTATTGTCTTCTTAGTGGTTATATGTATTTTCTAAACTAAATTTTTCTTTATAATGAAATTTTTCTTTTCTTTTCTTTTTTTTTAAAGATTGGCACCGAGCTAACATCTGTTACCAATCTTCTTTTTCCTTCTTCTCCCCAAAGCCCCCAGTACATAGTCATATATTCTAGTTGTGAGTGCCTCTGGCTGTGTTATGTGGGATGCCGCCTCAGCGTGGCCTGATCAGTGGTGCCATGTCCATACCTAGGATCCGAACTGGTGAAACCCTGGGCTGCTGAAGTAGAGTGTGCAAACTTAACCACTCGGCCAGGGGGCTGGCCCCATTAAATTTTTATAAGTTGTTGTCCCGTAATTTATCTCTAGGTGATTATACAAGAAACTGGTGACATTTGTTTCCCCGGAGGGGAGCTGGGGGTTGGGAACAGGGATATGAGGAGGAGTTTTCACTACATACCATCTTTGCTTTTGGATTTTAAAATACATGAATGTAATACCTATTGAAAAAAATTAAAAAATTATAAATAATGGCCTGAGAAATGGCAGTGAGCACTTTGACTGGATTCTCTCTGTGGGTAAAGGAGCTCTTTTGGGCAAGTGGCAGCTCCACAGGTAGGAGACGGTGGCTGGGACCATAGCAGCTGACATGCTTCTTATGGGAGGAGAGACCCAGCAAACAGACACAGCAATTGCCTTAAATAAAACTGCTGTTGACTGTGCTAGTCTCTTCCTTCGCCCTGAAGAATCATACAGAACTTGAGTGTGTCTGAGAGCCCAAGATATTTACTTAATAAATATATTAGTTTTTTTCTTAATATAAAAATAGTACATGTTCATCGTAGAAAATTTATAAAATGCAAACAATTAAAATGACTTGTAATCCAATTATGAAGGTACTATTTACATTTTGATGACAGTCCTCAATTATTTATCAATGTGTATAAAATGTGTGTATTGTGTCTGTGTGCATGTGCGTGTAGGAGATTACACAATGCATACTGCTTTGTGACCTGCCTTTTTCCAGTGAATAGTTCTTTTTTGAGAGGGCTGGATAGGCAACAATATAAAAAATGTTTTAAGATTTCTTCTGTTAATGTTGCTTCTGAAAGATATAAATTAGCACAGAGAATTGTGGTTATTGAACAGACTCATTCATTCATTCATGCATGTATGACCCAGTGTTCCTCCATCCTCATTAGCCAGTGTCGGTAGTCTGAGGTCTCATTTACTTAATGAAACTGAGCCCCTCAGCACCTAGATTGGCAGTTAGCCCAAACTTTGCAACTATGATGCCTCTTAGGATTGATTGCTTCTTTGTTATATATTTTCTATCACTTCCTCTTCTCTGGATCATTTCCATCAGCATTCAAACATGTTCAAGTCGCTGTCATCTACCTATCACCCTCCTAAACCTGCTCTGCCTCCAATATTTTCCATTTCAGTAAATGCCATCCATACTGTTGCTAAGGTCAAAAAATTAGGAGTTATCCTTAATTCCTCTCTTTCTTTCTCCTTCCACATTCTATCCGTTAACAAGACCTGTGGACTTTAGCTCCAAAATGTACCCCTAATTCATCTACTTTTCTTCATCTTCTCTATCATTATTTGCCTGGTTACGGGCATAGTCTCCTTAACTTATCTTCCTACAGTGCATTCTCCACACAGCAGTCAGTGAGACCTTTGGAGACAAATCCAAATCCGGTATCTCTTTCCTCTGCATAAAGCCCATTGATGGCTTCTTCACATTTAAAAGAGTCCTCCATTTCTTCTCATGGCCTCCAAGGCCCCCTGTGGGCTGTCTCTGTTCGCATCTCTCACCTTGTCTCATCCACTTTCCCCCTTTAGCCACTCTGGCTTTTTCCTGTTTTTTGAACACTCTTGTTTCTTTTGCAGCAAAGGAAGCTTCACCAAGGCAGATAACACAGCTGTCTTCTTTATTGCTGACTCCTCAGTGTCCATCCCAGTTCCTTGAACATAATAAGTACTCCATACGTATTTTTGAACAAGTAGATGAATTTATGAGCTAGTGAGGATGATACAGCCAAGTGTATAAACCTCAAAATGCAAAGCCAAATGTGTTAAGTTTCACAAGAGAAGCTTGAACTCAGTGGTCTGGGAGTTCGGGAGGGAATACTTGTTCTGGCTGAGGAGGTCACTGAGGACTTATGGATGAAGAAATGTTTGTGCTGGACATCAGGGATATGTAAGACTCTCCAGGCTTGAGAAAAGGAGTAGAGTCTGAAGAGAATGATGAGTAGTAATCTTGTTGAATTGGGACATAAGGTATATGTAATGGACCTGTATGAGTTAGGCTGGAAAGGTAATTTTGGATCTGATCATGGGGGTTCTGTAATTCCAGGTTAAAGTATTTAGACAGTTGATCTGACAAAGAAGACATCCCCCTACCCTCCAGGGAGCAAAATGATCGGAGCCGTAGGAAGATAAATTGGTTCATGGTCTTAGCTGGTTGACAGTGGAAATGAATTAAAAAAGAAGGAATAGTTATGAGGATTGTCCTAAAGAAACCGTCAACAGAAATTCCTAATGATAGGAAGGGACTGAGTATGAGATGAGGAACCAATGCAGATTTAAGCTTGGGTGATTCAGAGAATGGTGGTACCATAAATAGAAATAGAAAGTCATGAAAAAAGGATATTTTTTGAGGGGGAAGATGGTGAGTTTGGTTTGTAACCTGTTGAGTTTGAAGTACTAGTGGAACATGCAGTTTGTGATGGAATTTGGGACTAAATGCAAGATTAGAGATGTGGTTTCACTCACTCATTCATTTGTCTAGGGAGTATTTATTGAGCATCTAGCATATGCTATGCACTGTATCAGTGATTGGGAATACAGAGATGAAAAGCATAAATCCTGCCCCTGTGAATTTCCTTTTTGCTATATCCAGCTTTTTGACCCAAGACCAAGAGGAAGACATTCCTCTATTGATATATAATTGTAGATGATCAAGATCAACAATATAGCTATTGTAATGTACATGAATGTTTATATTTTTCAGCTCCTCTATGATTATAGGCTTGTATTAGAAGGGGTTTCATCATGCAAACATAATTGCTTATAATTTATAACCTCAGAATCAAAGAAATCCTGATGTGATCATGAGAAGAAGAAGTTTGAAGATTTATATGTGTCTTTGACCCATGATTGGGTCATCTCATCTACATGTCTAACACAGTGAAATGGCACTGGAAGAGGAGCCAAAAATACCAATTCCAATATGCTGGAATTTGGAAGTCTTCTGTTTCTCACTGAGGCTCATCAAAGGGGTACAAATTCTGTGGATAGTTTTAGCAAGGGTGTCAGTCTGGAGCCATCTTCAAAAGAGAAACAATACTGCTTACCCTCAGCCTCAGAAGAAGCAAGCATAACTATTTAATGAGATTCTTATTGCTGTTTTTCTGTTGAGAGAGGATGGAGGATTGAAGGCAAGTTGAGGAAAACTGTGGGGAGAAATTAGGAGGCAGAAAAGCAGGGCAAGTGGGGAGAAGAGTCCTAAGAAAAAGGGACAAGACATGAATTTAATTATAATCATGCACTTTAACTTCTTCATTATCCTGTTTTATTTGCACAGTAGCATGCAAGTGTGAACAGTAATTATCTTTCCCACTTTATAGAAGGAAACTGAAGCTCCACAAATTTAAGTGACTAAGGTTATATGACTAAAAGTTAGCAAAGCTGAGACTTGACCCATGGCTTTGGTTCCAAGTCTAGGATTCTTTGCACTGTACCGAACTGTCGTGAGATGCTGTATGCTCTGGTGCTCTGTCTCCTCGCTGCATCTTTGCTCAGGCTCAAAGCTGAGCTTAAGTGTCCTTCCTTCCCTCTTCTAGATTCAAACCGTACTCATCCTCACGTGCCAGTTCTCTATGAAACTTTATCAGGTCCTATCAGCTAGCACTCAACAGCTCTTTCTTTACCTCTTTTATGGAGGCTCTTTTTCTCTATGAATTGTGTCACACTCTCTCCTGGCATTATAGCATTTATTTATATGCATGTTTCATCTCTACTGGTAACCAGTAAACCCCTTCAGGATAAGCCCTGGATCTGAATCGTCTTTATTTTCTCACAGTACTTAGCATAATACCTTGTAGGCCTTTAATAAATGTATATTGAAGGAATGAGTGAATGAGTGACTGAATGAATGAGTCTTCATGTCCCCTGATGTGAACCAGCTGGATAACTGCCAGGAGCCCCCTTGCCTCTCCAATTCAGGGCAGGACTGATGTCATCTGAGTGTTACGGAGGAGGAGAGCCAGATGGAAAGAAGAGGGCAAGGTTGGTTTTACTTTATGCAGACAAAAGATAGGAAGACATAGAAGTAGTGAATGGATTGACTTAGAACTGAGATGTGCTCTGTACAATTGTCTGAAGGTCTTACGAAAAAACTTCCAATGCCTTAGCTCATGTAAATTGGAATGATTAGCACTCTGTGCTATGTAGTTGTGTTATTTGGCACAAAGAGAACAAAAATGTATTAAGTATGTTTTAGGGAAGTCAAAAAAGACCAAGGATAAATTGAGACCATGGCTTTTTCCAGTCAATTTCACATTGGGCACACACCTTAATGGGCAGATGTCTGGATTATTCATTTTGGAGTCACATGATTCTGTCTGCTGCTAGATTGTCTGGTGTACTTGGCGCAAAGTCAGTTAATTCAGTGGTTCCTTGGCTCACTTCCAACAGACTGTACTGAAGATGTTCAGCATAGTAGTGAGAACTGGAGGTTAAGGGTAAGGAAGCAAATGGAACTGCTGCCACATCCCTGGAGGAAATCACCCCTCTGCCAAAGAGGTATTCATCACTCTCTCAGCCATCAAGGGAGGAGGCCAGGAGAGCAACTCGACCTTAGTCTCTTCTGTAACGCTTTGAAGAGGAATTAAAGAGTGCTCAACTTTAAAGCTTGGAACCAAGTGATGTGGGTTTAAAATATGGGAACATGGTGACCATGCATTTAAGGAATCCATATGTGTGTTGTGCAATGCCTGTTCTGGCATTCTCTTTCACTAACAGTTTCCTGAAGAAGTAATAATTAGTTCAGCTATTGCAATGAATGCAGAAAGTAGAAATCAGGAAATTCGGACTAAAGTCCTTTAATGCTATTTTGACCAGGTAAATTATAATTAACAGGACCTTGGAATTTAAAAAGCTAACTATTTGAAGGCAGTGGTTATTTTTGGAGCAAAGCATTCTTGAAAATGGCATTGTAGACAGATTGTTGTAAATCAGATGTTTTCCAGTAGGAGCAGTGTTGTACCTGGGAGTTTTATCACAAAATAATAAAAGCAATGGTAATATTAAATTTGGATATTCTACAGTAATTGAGTCTGGAAAAATTGTGGTACAGATTAGAACACCTAGCGTGATCAAGTGGGGTTATACGTTTTAAAATAGTTTATAAAATATTATATAAATTCCAGCTATTATTATTAAGCATGGAAATAAGGGTGTATTAATTCAAGAGGGCCGTCCTATAAAGCCTACACTAAATAGAGCTTGATTATGTTAAACATACAGTTTAACCCACAGTTATTATGCTACTTAGAATAAACAATATTAAACATCTAATTAGTGACAGTTTTTCTTGGTTTTCCAGAAATTCTAAGCTTACTTTTCTTTAAAAAGAGGGGTAATTTGAATTATTCAGGTCATTGCCAAAAATTACAATTGCTGTTTCCTTTCTTTCTTGATAGATTTCTGATGAGAAAGTGGATAACTTAAAATAATTTGACTAGGGCTGTAGTTCAAGTAGCCTATGCTCAGTTTATATGGTTACTTCTAATGATGCTTCCCCCATTTTCTGAAGTAAAAGGCAGACTCACTTCCTACTACCTGCAGTCTTTTCAAAGGTACAGGTGTTATCTAGGCTAGTGTATTGAGAGGACCTTCATTCAGCAAGTATTTTATTGAACATCTACTATATACCAGACACTGTACATAATAGGATGCAAGAGTGAATAAGATGGACAAGGTTCCTGCCTTAAGAGAGCTTGTGTGTCGAGAAGGAAAAAATAAGGTAATGAGAGAGAGAGTGACTGGGTATGGGGAAGATGTGTGTGTTGGGAGCCATGTAGATTGGGAGACTAGAGAATGACTTTCTGAGGAGGTGATATTTGCTTTGTGATTTGAATGACAAAGAAAAGTCAGTCATATGACAATGATCTGGGAGTACCGGTCTCCAGGAAAGGGAACCAGAGCAAGCTGAAAGGTACTGGGACAGAGATGAGTTTTGTCAGATAAAATACAGGATGCCCGGTTAAATTTGAATTTCAGATAAACAATGAATGTATATATTCTTAGTCTAAGTATGTCCAAAATATTGTATGGATCATACTTACACAAAAAATTATTCATTTTTATATGAAATTCAAATTTGAGTGGGCATCCTATAATTTTATTTGCTAAATCTGACATCCCTACCCTGGGGTGTTCAAGCAACAGAAAGAAGGCCAGTTCTGCTGGAAAATAGTAAGTGAGGGGAGGGCGGTAGGTGATAAGTTTGGAGATATTGGTAGCAGCTGGATTGTGTAGAGCCTTATCAGCTGAAGTAAAGAGTTTGGATTTATCCTAAGTGGAATGAGGAGCCACTGGAGAATTTTAAACAGGGGGGTAACACAGTTTGATCTGCATTTTAACAGCATCACTTCTGTCCCTGTGTGAAGAATGACTTGTGGGGAGCCAGAGAGGATGCAGTCAGACAGGTAGGCTATTATTGTGGAAATCTGGCAGAGGGAAAATGGTGCCAGAACTGAGATGATAGCAGTGGAGGCAGGGATAAGTGCATGCATTCAGAGAGAAATAAAGCTGTCAGGACTTGGAGGAATGGATAGGAAGGGTGAGGGAAAGAGAATTGAAGAGGACTCATAGGGTTTGGTTTGAGCAACTAGTGGAAGGGGTTGACATTTAAAGATTTGGAGAAGATTAGGAGAAAACAGGTTTGTGGGAAGGAAAAATCAGTATTCTGTTTTGAACCTGTTAATTTTGAGACACATTACACATCTAAGTAAAGATATCAAAAGGCAGTTGCATTAATAAACTTGCTCCTCTGGGGATTTGTTAGGGGCAAGATATAAATTTTGGAGTTTTCAGCATATATATGATTTTAAAAGCCACGGCACTGGATAAGATGGTCTTGTTATTTGTGGTAGTTATGTTCTATAAGGGTACTGTGAATGCTGAATTAGCAAATGCTGAACCATTACTCCTAGAGCAAATACAGAGTTGGGCTCCTTTGAGCCTGTGGTCACAACATTTTCCTTAAGCAATCAACGCATAATCTTGTTTTATTTGTATTTCTGTTTATAGACACTTTATTTAATATTTCTTGTTGATTCATTTACATTGAGCTCACAGCCAATAGCACTATAACTCATGCTTGAATGAAGCTCATCTAACACTCATTTTCTCCCTAAGGCACATCAGAGCCATCATGTGCTTAGGAACACTACACAGTGGTTATTTTAAACAGTGAAATCACCAACAAAAAGCATACAAATGTGGTACTAAATAGACTTGTCAAAAGGACACTTGTTTAGGGGCTGGCCCCGTGGCTGCGTGGTTAAGTTCGCGCGCTCCGCTGCAGGCAGCCCAGTGTTTCGTTGGTTCGAGTCCTGGGCGCGGACATGGCACTGCTCATCAGACCACGCTGGGGCAGCGTCCCACGTGCCACAACTAGAAGAACCCACAACGGAGAATACACAACTGTGTACCGGGGGGCTTTGGGGGGAAAAAGGAAAAAATAAAATCTTAAAAAAAAAAGAAAAGGACACTTGTTTACAATATGAGCTAGAACAAGAAAGAAGAGAGTTGCCTTGTTCTACCTCAACTCAGAAAGTGTGTGTCAGGGGACTCAAAGTTTTTGTCATTCTGCATATGTCCACAAATGACCATGAAAGTGGTTTTGAGCATTTCTTTTGGGGTTACAGGTAATTTTAGTGAAAAGGCTAATTTGCAAATACTGAATCCATGAATAATGAGTAGTGATCGTAGACGGAGAGGACAAAGGGCTCAGGCTTCCATTTGTTGTATACCACTTGCACTGTGCACCTGAACAAAACTGACATACCTCTTGACCCTCTTACTTCTGAGTACCTGCTGTATTTGCTCTTCTATGTTATATCTAGGAAAATAAAAACAGTTTTTAGCACATAAAATAATATCATTCTCTCAGTAATTCATTCATTCCTTCAGTGCATATTTGTTGAGCACCTCTTCTGTATTAGACTTAGGATGTACACACTTTAGACATACTATTTTTACTATAGATCACTGCTGATTAGAATTATACTTACTCAGTGAGGAATAAGCAGAAAAGATTCAGCATGAGATCTATTCACAGACACCACAAGAAAGAGAAGAAAGTAATAAAATACAGAACAAAGATTATATTTCAGTTAAATTATTCTAGTAAAGAGAAGAAGATTTCAAGAAAATACCTTCCCTGTGCTTTCAGAGAAATTAATGGGAGGATAGGCTCTTTGTGAAAAGAAGGTCAAGGAAGAGATAATTACTCAGAGACATAACAAATGAGCAGGCAAAGCTCTGGAAAGAAACTGAAAGTAAAAATAAATCCACTACAAAATTTAAAACTCCCTCAGAAGCAGCAAGAAATAGGATACTGCTGGGAAAAAAGTAGGTCAAGGACATATAGAATAGTCTTAGAGAAAATTTCACAAAACAAAAAGAGAAAAAAAGAACAGCAAAGTAATATCAGTGATTAGAGAGAAGATGATAGCTATGGAAGACAAAAAAATGATCCAACAGAACCATAACATAATTTATTTGAACAACTAATTAGAACAAAGGGAGAAAGAAGAGTATGAAAGGTCTAATAGCAGAAAAATTTCCTGAAATTAAGGAAACATCTGATATATAGAAAAAATTGAATATGTAATGATTAATGCTGAGAATATCCTGGTGAAATTATTAAATTTCAAGGTCAAGAAAAGTCTCTCATGACCAACCAAGCAAAGAATGACTGTACCTAAAAGGGAGAAAATATCACACTCACCTCAGACTTGTCCACAGCAATATTAAATGCCAGAAAGAAGTGCAGTCACTTTATAAAGAGTTTAGAGGTGAGAATTTTATACTCAGCTAAGTTATTTTCACAAATAAGTATAACAGAAGATCATTTCCAGTATGCATTGTCTCAGGGTATTAAAGAGCCCTGCTTCAAAAAAAATTTGATGATGAACTATGGACAACTAAATGATACATCACAATTTAAAAGAATTAGGAATGGGAAAGCCATGGTATGAACTGACTAATGGTGAGCATTTAATATATTTACATAACCTACTAAGGCTTTAAAAGTAATCCTTCTGAAGGAAAATCAAGGTAGCAATTGTAATTTGACTTTCAAAAGGGAATTGGGTGCTGCTTATAATTCTTTAAGCAAGGGGTAGATGAGATCACTCAGTGAGTTATGTTAACATAATTCTAAATCTGTTCTAGTTCTGTTCTGAACTTTATATACTAGTTTTTTTTAATTTTGAATATTTTGAAAGTAAATATAATGAGAACCAAAAGAATGAGAAATAGAGAATAACAAAAGTTTCTATTTGCCAAAATTTCTTAGAAGAATGATTTTGAACCTATCTTTAATGCTGAAGCTGACTCTTAGAAGTTCACACTGGAACCAGGTATGTTTTCATACAGCCACTTTTCTCAATCCCCTACTGCCCCTTAGTGACATAAGCCCCAGTGAAGTTTATATACAGGGCACACACCTGTGTGCATGTCCAGGGTTGTGTGCAATTTCTAACTGAGCTGTAAATCTACCCTTCCTCCACTTCTCAAGACAGCTTCTTGCAATGAAGTGCATCACTTAGAGTGCTTTCAGCTGCAAGTAACACTCAAAATTGCTCAGATAATGAGGATTTATTATTTCACAAAATTAAATCCAGAGTTAGAGTGGGTCCAGAATTGGTTAGTTTAGCAAGTCAACAACATCAAGACCAAATTCTTTCTGTCTTTCCATTCTACCAAAGTGTTTTCTTTTGTCCTCTTGTTTATCCCCTCGTTGCCAAAGATGGCTATAGCAGCTCCAAGCCTTACATCCTTATAGAGCTGTGCCTGAAGTATAGAAGACAGGACATCCCTTTCTTGTCTCTTTTTGAGAGTGCAGAAGAATCTGCTGGAAGCTCCCCGAAAAGACTTATATGTCTCATTGGCCTGAATTGTGTCATGGGCCAATTCCTAAACCAAACATTTGTTGTGAGGGAAATGGCAGAGGGGCTCACCTCCTCTGAAGCTAGAGTTCTACCAGCAGGCAGGATGGGACAGGCAACCAACAGTGTCTGTTAGAGTGACAGTGACATTTTAGGACTAATTTTCAATTGGCTATAATTTATCTAAATATATGAAAAAAGTGTTCTTTGCACCACAATAATTGTTGTTACAGGCAAGATCCACTGATAAATGCTAAAATCAGTGGGTGAAACTTCAAGGAAAAAACAGGACATTTGCATAGCCTGAAAGGTTTTCCCAAAGATATTTATTAATTACTATGGTGTTTTTGACATATATCCACAAATTCTCCTGCCAAGAGGTGGAGTTTAATTCTCCTTCCCTTGATTGTGAATTCCCTTGAGTTAGAAGCTTGCTTTTAAGGAAAAGAATATGGAAAAGGCAAAATAGTAACTTCAGTGGAGAAATCTGGCAGATATCATCTTACCCAAATGATCAAGGTTAACATCACCAGTAATAAGTCACATTGAAACCAAGTACCCCTGATATGATGTGATAAGAAGGGTACATCACTTCTGTGGTATTCTTCCCCAAATCTGTAACCTCAGTCTAATCATGAGAGAACATCAGACAAACCCAAACTGAGAGACAGTCTACAACACCTTAAGAAGACATGCAGTCTAATGCAACATGGTATCCTAGATTGGATCCTGGAACAGGAAAAACACGTTAGTGGAAAAACCAGTGAAATCCAAGTAAAGTTTATAGTTTAGCTAATAGCATTGTACCAGTGTTAATTTCTTAGTCTTATAAATGTACTGAGATTATGCAAGATGGTAACATAAGGGGAAACTGTGTGAAGGGTATACAGGAACTTCCTGTCTTCTGTAAATCTAAAAGTATGTCAAGATAAAAAGTTTTAAAACATTTCAGTTATCAGAAAAAAAGTTTCTTTGTTATTGGAACTAATTACTTTCAACATATCTTATAACAGATGATGGCACTCCAACGTCTCCTGACACCTCATTTGGCTGAGAAAAACTGCTTTTTTTGTTCATTCAACACATATTAATAGGCACCTACTGTGTGCCAGGCATGATGCTATGCAGGAATAAGAGTGCTCAGCTGAAAAGATACTGTTCCTGTCCTCCTGCAGCTCATTTTGCATTGATCCAAATTGGAAAGCAAAGGTTTTTCATGCCTAACTCAGTAGTGATTTGCAGAGAATCTTGAATGTTTGAAAATAAGCTACATTCTGTATGCAGATTTTTTTGTTGTTGTTGAGGAGGATGTGCCCTGAGCTAACGTCTGTGCCAATCCTCCTCTATTTTTCATTTGTGGGATGCCTCCACAGCATGGCTGATGAGTGGAGGAGGTCTGCATCCAGGATCCGAACCCAAGAACCCAGGCTGCCCAAGCCGAGTGCATGGAACCTCAATTACTCAGCCACAGGCCTGGCCCCAGTGTATGCAGAATTTTTATTTTAAAAACTTGCTACTAACTTTATAAAATATGGGAAATCTATGCTATTTGTTTTTTAATACTAGAAGTGAAATTAGAATCTTTTTAAAAAGGTGATATGAGTTAGGAGTTTTCCTTATGCTGAAACAATGTTTTACTCCTTTTGTCCAAGACTAAACATGGACCATTTCAGCTAAAGGATTTGTTAGATTTACCAGTGACTGAAGGCAGGGTTGGGAGAGACTTTGACGAAAAGCCTTATACTGTTTGACTTCTTGCATTGGCATATCTGATTGTAATATATGTGAGGATGAATTTTTAAAAAGTGAGTGGAAAATTTAATAAAGAAGGAACAGAAGACGACAAAATATCAGAATGCAAAATAAAGACAAAACAGGATAATTTAAAAGGGACCCAGGACTTCACAGCCTTATTACAGTACTTTGCCTCATGCTTGCTGAATTTTTTCTTGCAATTACCTGAAAGAAGGATGACCTTAAAATAAATGAACAGGACATTGCATCTTTCCCAAGGCAATGTTGCAGCTATATCAGGAGATGTGTAGGAGGTTGTAACAAGGCTGCTGGCTGAATTTTAATTCAAAATTTATTTAAAAGTATCATGTTAATTCTTCATAAACAACAACCAGAATAACATAAAGCTATTTTCAGGTTTCTGGATATTTAAGAAAATTTTAAGAGTCATGTACACACAAAAAAGAAATAAAATCACTAAAGACCTTTTTGTTTCAAAAAGTTGATTGTGATCAAGGTTCATCCTATAGGATTCAGAAAATATCTTCTGGAGCTAAATGAAATAGAAAAGTTTAATTTCAGTCGGTTTCAAGAAATAGTAATTTAATCAGTGAGATGTGTGATTTTTGTGTTTGATTTTCTTCATCATTGAGTTTTTTTCCCCCAAGTGAACTTTCACAGTTGCTACTTGGCTGTATCTCTTCTTCCTTCTCTTGATGATATTGAGATGATATCAGTTGATACCTCAATATTTTTTATTAAGGTGATTTTCATAAATAGTGAAATGTATAGACCTTAAGTACACAATTCAATGAGTTTTGACAAATGAATACACTTACATAACTGCATCCCAATCAAATAAAGAACATTTCCATCACCCCAGAAAGTTCCTTTATGCCCTCAGCACGTCAACTCCCAACCCCCACATGCAGTGTTATGATTTCCATCACCACAGATTATTTCGCCTGTGTTTGAACTTTATATACATGGAATCATTCGGTATGTCTTTCTGTATGTTTGGTTTCTTTTGCTCAACATATTTTTGAGATTCATTAAGTTGCTGTGTGTATCAATAGTTCATTCCTTTACATTGCTAAGTAGTAGTCTATCTTCTGAGTAGTAACCACTCTTCTACTGATGGCATTTGTATTTTTTCGGTTTATTGCCTATTATGAACAATATTGCTATAAACATTCTTGTACTAATCTTTTATGGACACATGTTTCAATTCTCTTGAGTAAATACCTAGGAGTGGAATTGCTGAGTCATAGGGTATACTTATGTTTAACATTATAGGAAACTGACAAACTATTTTCCAAAATGTTTTGTATCATTTTACAATTCTACCAGCAATATATGGCATTTCAATTTTTCTATATCCTTGTCAATATTTGCCATTGTCATTTTAATTTTAGCCATTCTAATGGATATGAAATGGTAACTCATTGTGGTTTTAATTTGCATTTCCCTAATGACTAAAGAGATTTGAGGAGATTTGAGAACATTTTCGTGGCTTATTGGCCATTTGTATATATTTCTATGTGAAGTGTCCATTCAAGTCTTGCTTTTTAATAACTTTTTTTGTCTTTTTGTTATTAATTCATAAGAGTTAAAAAAATTCTGTGTGTTAGTCCTTTGCTGGATGTATGTCTTGTAAATATTTTCTCCCAGTGTTTTCATTATTCTCTGGGCATTTCTGGATTCTAGGGTGTTTGCATATTCGATTTGACTAAGTAATTCCAGATTGCTCTTCAGAATGGTAGTAGTCTGTACTCCTACTTGGAGTGCATATTCCTATAAACATTTTGTATTATTCAGCTTTCAACTTGTTACCAATCTAAAAGGGTAAAGTGAGCACTCGTTTTATTTTTCATTTCTCATGATTACCAGTGAACTAAAAATCTTTTCTATGCATGTTAGCCTTTTCAGTTTTCTCTTTTGGTAAATTGCCTATGCATATCCTCTGCCCATTTTTCCTGTTGGGCTTGTTTCCTTTATCTTATTGATTTGCCAGAGTAATCATATATTCTATATATTAATCACTTAGGTTAAGAAACTGAAAATGTTATTTGTAATTTATCATCTTTATCCATGTTATCCTCTGTTGAGGATAATGATTCAAAATATTATCAATTTTAATATTATTGAAAAATAATTAATTTTGAGGTAATAAAAACTGATTTGTTATATTGATCATAAAGACATTTTCTTGTGTTTTCTTCTATTAACTTTATATTTTATCTTTTATATTTAGGTCTGTAGTACATTTGGAGTCTATCTTTGATTAGGATGTTAGCTAGGAATCCACTTTTATTTTTCTCCACATAATTAGCTATTTTCTTAAATAAAGAACTAAGTAATCTGTCTTTCTCAATGATTTTTGGTGCTAACGTCTATTGTGTGTTAGGTTCCTGACTGAGTTTTCTGTTCTGTTCTGTGGGGGACTGGAATTTGCCACCCCAAGATGTGTCTCTTTGGCATGAGGATTATTTTGGGCTGGTTACTTTTAAAAACCGCATACAGGAAAGCAACTCTGAAAAGTAGAATTTTCTTACCCTTGGTTAAGAGACATTTACATTTGTAAGGGAAATCTCCATCTGTAAAGGTGTCTCCCTCTCTATACCAGGAAGAATGAGGGATGACCTTATCTCTAGAAACTCTTAATCAATGTGGAAGGCAAGGACTTAGATCTGCATAATAACCTGACTCTTGTTTACTGTACTTGTCTGGTAACTTCCTGTAACTGACTCCCCCCATCCCCAACATCCTCCTTTGTCTTTAGCTGAAGATGATATTTAAGGTGGTGGCTTCAGCCATTTTGGTGAGTTGCTCAGGTTGCCTGAGCCTCTCCCATGTATACATGTTATAGAGCTTTGTTTAATTTTCTCCTGTTACTCTGTCTCATGTGAATTTAATTCGTTCTCTGCCCAGAAGAACACAGAGCGGGTAGAGGAAATATCTTCCTCCCCTACAGTTCCATTAACGTTAGTTTTATATGTTTTTCTTGTGCTAGAACCAACATATTTTAATTAATATGGCTTTGTAGTATGTCTTGTTATCTGGTAAGCTCCCCTATTTATCCTTCTGATTTTAGGCTGACTTAGCTATTTTTGGATTTTTAAATTTCCATATAAATTTGGAATAAATTTTACAAGTTCCTCAAAAGAAATCCAACTGTAATTTTCATTGGGATTGCATTAAATTTGTGTATTCACTTGGCTAATGAGGATATCTTTATAATATTAAGTTGTCACTTTCAAGCCTAGTGAAGTGACTTTTCATTTAGTCAGTGGTTCTTCTTTTTTTTTTATTAGAATTTTAAGGTTTTCTCCAGAGTTCTTGTGTATCCTTGTTAAGTGAAATACTAGATATTTTAGAGTTTTGTTGCTATGCTGAGTGGTATCTTATTTTTTATTGTATTTTCTAATTGGCTATTCCTGGTGTGAGAAACTATTGATTTTTTATTGATGATTTTGTATTTGTTACTTTTGCTGTACTCTTAGTTCTAAGACACTCATTTACTGTCTGTTGATACATTTGTATGTTCTAGATTGATGATCTTCTGCAAATATTTTTATTTCTTCCCATCCTATCATATCTCTTACTTGTTTTTCTTTCCTTTTAAAGTTAACCATAACCTCTAAGACCATGTTAAACCATAGTGGCACTCTGCTTTTATTCTTTATCTTAAAAGGAATATGTGTACTTTTGTTTCATTATATGCTTGCTGTAGAGTTTTGGTATAACCTTTACCAAGTTAGGAAAGTTCTCTTTGATTTCTAGTGTTACTAAGAACTCTAAATAGTCAAAAGTGTTCAACTTATTCAAATTCTTTAAAAACGTTTTTTTTAATTGTGGTAAAATACACAAAACATAAAATTTACCATCATGACTGCTGCTTCAGCTCCTGACTGACAGGGCAGCTTTTCTAGAGCCCGGTTTTGGTCGAAGCACCCCCCATCTGCTGCACAGTCACGATCGGGAGGGAGACTGCTCAGTGCACCTGGGCAGAGCCGCTCTCATTAACAAGGGAGGGACTCCTCAGCCTCCCACGGCGCAGGAAGGAGGCAGAGCCCAACTGCACTACATTCCGGCTTCTGCTCTGTCCTTAAAGCTGGTTCAGCGGTTCATCGTTTCTGTGTGATATACATCACTTCCCCTACCAGCTGTGAGGGCAGGAGGAAAAGCAATTAAGGGCATTATTAATCAAGTTCCCACTGAGAACGGTCGGACTGCAGCAGGGTTTGACAAAGCAACAACAATTCTATCACCACTGGAGTTATAAAAGTAGGTAGCTCAACATCTGAGAGCTATATTTGGGCTTATTCCTTCTTAGCCCTAAAAATCTTTATTGAAAGTGAACATCCCAGAGGTGATTAAAAACTTGCCTTTCTTTGAGTTTTGGAATTGTTTGAGTTCTAACAATATTTGAGTTTGGCAAGCTTTGAGTGTCCTTTAGGAGGCTGCGGCAAAAATGAATTGGAAAATGTATCTATGCTTTTACAGGAGAGAAGAGAAGGGGTCTCATTGCCTTTTATTATAACCTTTATACTAGAATTTCTTTTCCACTGCAATCCATGGAAAACCAGGAAAACATTTTATGGAATTTGTTATGTAAATGCATTTAAAATACCTATTACAAGAATAGTACTATTAAAAACTTGGGGGGGCCAGGCCTGTAGCAGAGTGGTTCAGTTTGGCACACTCCACTTCAGCAGCATAGGTTCGCAGGCTCAGATCCCCAGTGTGGACCTGTATCGCTTGTCCGCCACCATACTATGGCAGCAACCCACATACAAAATAGAGGAAGATCGGCACAGATGTTAGCTCAGGGACAATCTTCCTCAAGCAAAAAAAGAGGAAGATTGGCAACACATGTTAGCTCAGGGTGAATCTTCCTCAGCAAAAAAAACACAAAACAAAACAAATAAATAATAATAATTTTGAAGTGGCTGTGTTTCTTTTGTGACTACAACCCTTCGCCCCAAACTAACACTCATGCAGGGGCCCACTGATCACTGCCCCTGAGTAATCTGACTGCTCTTCATGCTGTACTTTTCTCTGTATGATTCCTATATATTAATTTACTAACTTAGTCAAGAAATATTTGTTAAGCATCTATTATGGGCCAGGGATACAGTAGAAAATAAAGCAAACACATTCTCCTCGTGAAGTTTATAATCCAGCAAGGAAGACAAATACTAAATAAATAGAATTATTTAAACATAAATTATAGACATCACATCATTTTACCTTTAAATCCATGAGTATGTACATCTAAAAAGTAATCTCACATTTTCTTACCTGTGCTGTGAATTATGGTCAAACATAATTTGAACAATTATGTTACAAACAACCGATCACCTCCCAGTTATATTACTGACGCTGACACGCTGCCTTATTGAGGGTAGAAGCTTTGAGTAGCAAGTTTTGGTTAAGATCTGTTTAGAATGTTTTTGTAAATTGCTTTGGCTGAGATGGTGGAATGGGGAGTGGGAAGAAGGAATAAAACTAAGTATAAAGAACTTTAATTTTATAGCTTCAACCCAAATATCCTGAATGCAGTCAGGCAGGAGGAAACACAAGAAGGATGGGAAGAGAAATCCCAGGCAGGACCAAACACAGTGTTCACTGGGGCAACTGTAGCCCCAGGCAGGGAACAGGTGGCTCAAATTTCCCATTCCCGTGACATTTTCTTTCATTTACACCCCAAATGACTCTTTGTTTTGGTCTCAGAGGGAGCCTCCTTCACAGGGGACCAGAAGTGATTAGTGTTTAAATAGCCTTTTAAGATCTACCTCCGGAAACTGCAAAGTAGAATGTAGTGGTTTAGGGATGAGATCAACCGACAACTTAGCTGGGTCACTGGGGCAGCCACTGAAAACGGAAATAACCAGTTACCCAGCAAGGAAGAAGTGTTAGCAGAATGCCTAGGGAGAGACTCAAAGAATAAAGGGATAAATGGCTATTTTCAAGTCCTAGGGCTATGCCTAGATTAATACTTTCTTTCCGTACTGTCCCAAACCACTTCCTTCTTTGCACAATGCCCTGGCCGTATAGGGCCAAGCAGAATAACTCATCCAAAAAGTACAGAAAGGTGTTCTGAAAAAATATTAAAAGGTATATTAGTTTTGTTCAGAAAGATCAAAGCTGCACATCACCCAGCAGAAGTGGTTAAGTGAGATGAACTAAGCCTGTCCCACACTATGGTTGTTACCAAGAAACTTTGACCCTTTGAAAAGATTGGCTCCTTTAAGTCATTAATAATCAATCAAAACTTGCCTATTTCTTGGTGAGGAGGTCAGTGCTTATGAGGTGGGATTGATCACCATTTATATTTCATATATTGGTTTGATTTAAAGACAGTATGTCATAGTGATTAAGGGCATAACATGACCTGTTAAGAGATAAACTGAGGCATATTAAAAATGTTTATTTGAGCTTATTTGAGCAAAAATGGATTCTAATCAGGCAGCAGCAATCCGGAAGTGGTTAGGAGAGCTCCACCAACAGGAGCTTGAGGAAAGATTTTTATAGACAAAAGGTGACAGCAAAGTAAGGAAATTATTGATTGGCTATAGCTTCAAGCCCAGCTGGTGTTTATGATTGGTTGTCCTTAGATTTTGATTTCATAACCTCGAGGCATTTACTGGCTTAGATTTTGGTTTGCTTAAGAAGGCCATAGGCCACCACAGCATTAGAATCACCTTGGTCTAGTGGCCTCCTTGTTTAATTAATTTAACAGATCTCAGAGCAGACATGGCTTGCTGACTGGGTGCACATCTGATTCCACTATTTCCTAGCTCTGTGATCTTAGGAAAATTACTTAACCTCTCTGTTCCTTGCTTTACTCATCTGTTAAGATGAGAGTAGTTATAGTACCATGGTATAGGGTTATTTTGAAGATTAAATGGTTTAGAACAGTGCCTGGCACATGGTCCATGCCCAATTAGGGTTAAGTACTATTATTTGAGTTGTTTAGGATAACTTTTCTGCTCTTGGGAACAGATACGATCCAACTTTAATTTGGCTGGCAGCTGTGACTTACTTTTGTCAGTTGCACTGATGGGAGAGCATGAGCGTGTGGATGAATCTTTCCTTAAGTCCATTTGTCTGGTTTGTAATAAAGTAAATGTAACCCTTGGGTCCCTTGAAGGACCCCCCCCCGGCAACATCATAATAAAAACACTTATTGCGTATTAGGTACTTTATATGCACCATTTCCTTAAATCTCCACAAGGACTCCATGAAGAAGCACTATGATTATTCCCCACTTTACAGCTGAGGGAACTGAGGCACAGAGAAGTGAATGAGGAAAGTGCCCAAGGTCAAGCAGCTGGTAAGTGGTGAGTTTTCAAGCCCAGGCACTCTGACTCCAGAGCCTGAGATCTTAGCCACGTTGCTGTACTGCCTCGACCTCTTCCGACTCAAGCCTTTGCCCAGAAATTGGAGAGAATACCTTCCCTGCACCCTGTGAGAAGCCAGTAGCAAGGCCTCCACTTGCAAATAAAATGCTCACAATATGGCAAAAAGAACTTTTGCTGTATGATGGAGGAGAATCATGCATTGGGCAGATGCAAGGACTAGATGATTCCTAAGGTAACTTCGAAAATTTATGAAGACCTGAGATGGTATGCAACAGATTTCAGTCATCCCAATCCTTCAAGTAGTCATCAAGGTCACTTGCCCCTGAGCTTGGGGGTGGCCTAACACAGGACTTTCCAAGTCTCCTACAATATCTCCTACTGCTTGGAATCCTCAGATTCAGCTTCTCCAGAGGTATTCATTTACTCTGTGCTCAGCTGGTCCCTTCCAGCTATTTCCACACATAGTTCTCAAGCTAGTTCTGTCAGCCTTAAAAATAAAACATTCAGGGGCCGGCCTGGTGGCGCAGCAGTTAAGTGCGCACGTTCTGCTTATTGGCGGCCCAGGGTTCGCCGGTTCGGATCTCGGGTGTGGACATGGCACCGCTTGGCACACCATGCTTTGGTAGGCGTCCGATATGTAAAGTAGAGGAAGATAGGCATGGATGTTAGCTCAGGGCTAGGCTTCCTCAGAAAAAAGAGGAGGAGTGGCAGTAGTTAGCTCAAGGCTAATCTTCCTCAAAAGAAAGAAAGAAAGAAATCCAGGAATTGTACTCAAAATAAAATAAAATAAAACATTCAGTTATTTTACCAGTGAAACAAGTTAATTTGGGAATAGCCAAAGAATTGCAGTTTGGGAAGTGCAGGCTATGGGGGACCATAGGCAAATCCAATCATCAAAGGAGAGGAATGTTATTTTATAGGGAAAAGTAAGAAATTGGGAGGGGTTGTCTTGAACGAAGTTTATTGGAGAAAAGCAAGATTTCAGGGTGGTGATGATTTCTCATTGGCTGAGTTGCTGGAGTGATCATTTCTGTTTGGGATGCAATGTACATTTCTTCCTGTAATTGACGATTCTTTCCTGTTGACTTCTTTCTGTTGGGATCTGTAAATAACTATCTTTCTTATAATTGAGCTCAAGTGGTACTGCACGGGAGCTCCCCCTTCTGGCTTCCCGACTCCATTTTAAGTGAAATTCACTTTATTAATTTTCTCTCATTAATGTTTTAATGAGAGATTTTAGGAATTCCCTTTGAGCAAGGCACTGATTAGTAATTGTATTATGACACAAGTGTGTTATCTTACAGTTCTGGAGGTTAGAAGTTCCAACATGAGTCTCCCCTAAGCTAAAATCAAGGTGTCGGTAGAACTGCATTCAGTTCTGAAGGCTCTAAAGGGGGATCCGTTTCCCTACCTCTTCCAGTGTCCTTGGCCCGTGGCCCCCACTTTCTCTGTCTTCAAAGCCAGCAATGGCCTGTAGAGCCTTCTTCATAGGGCCTCTCTTTGCACCTTCTTCTGTCATCCCATCTGTCTCTGACCACAGCAGGAAAGGCTCTCTGCTTTTAAAGATTCATGTGATTAGATTGGGCCTGCCTGGATAAGCCAGAGAATTTCCCGAGCTCGGAGTCCTTAAGTTTATCACATCTGCAAAGTCCCTTTGCTGTGTAAGGTACCACATTCACAGGTTCCAGGGACTAGGATGTGGACGTCTTTGGGAGGCCATTATTCTGCCTCCCACAGGAATGAAACTGAAACTGGGCTGTCTGACTTCATCAGTACAAATGGTGTCATCCCGTAGTGGTTTTTAAAACTGCTACCACCAGAGCCCCCACTTGCCTTTTTAGCCAGAGGTCCTGGGTCTGAGGTAAGAGTGGAAGGGGGCCCTCCTGTGATCAGTCCATGGACCCCAGGGACTTAATCCAGGAGATCAGCGTTGGTTAATATTGCCTTACAGGGAGGAAAGTGGCCTGTAAACCTAAGAGCACTGTTCTGCCTGCTGCTGCTGCTCCAACCCCCTGGTGTCGTCACTGCCCTGACCTGGGCATCCAGTCGGCTCATTCAAGGGCTATGCCTCAGAAAGCACAGTGGTATCGAGGTAGCCAAATGCAAAGCTTGCTGCCATTGCCACTGCTGCTCTGGCAGAACCAACTTGGGGCAGCATGGGGAAGGGGAATGCCTCCTTCACCTGTGCATGCCCCATGCCCAAGCAGGCCCAGGTTCAAAATGATAACTTCCTTTAGTGAAATGGACTTTCCAGTCTGTTCGTGGATCAACAGGCACTTCTCTGGGGTTAGCTGCCTCCCAGTCTTCATGAGAGCCCTTTTGACTGCCTGACCACTGACCTCAAGAGTGACCCTGAGGAGTATTGTTAAACTCATCTGCCTCCCCACACAGGTCAGGTGACAGTTGTAATAACTTAGAAGCAAGAAGAAAAGGAGGTGGAATTCTCAGTTTCTTCCTCTTGGCCCCCAGCCAAAGCACCAGGGCTTCTTATGCAAATTTGCAAATATGCCCACCTCTCTTGGGGAATCTTTAAGCTTATTCTGCCAGTGGGAGATATGTGGGGACATGTCTGTTGAGTGACTCAAAGACACTTCGGTTACTTGTCCAAGAAGAATGAAGGCTTCACGGCAACTCCATGTTGCTACCAGCAGAAGCCAAACAACAATTAGCAATTGTTTTAATCAAAAATATTTAAAATTTCATTTCACTGGGCATCACACTAGGGCAACAGTCTTCAAACTTTTTTGTTTCGGGACCCTGTTACAGTCTTTAAAATTATTGAGTCTCCCAACTTTGCTTGATGTGGGTTGTATCGATTGATATTTTCCATATTAGAAATTAAGACAATTATACATTAATTCATTTAAATTCATTTAAAAATGTAGTAATATAATTGATACATTTTAGCGAAAACTAACTATATTTTCCAAGACAAAAAAATTTGTGATGAGTTGTTTCCGAAACTAGGTTTGTTTTTGCCCATTGCCCAGAAAGCCAAACACCGAGATGACGAGATTGCAGCAGAGAGAGTGTTTAATCACAAGGCAGCCAAGTGAGGAAGCGAGAGAAGGAGTCTCAAATCCACTTCCCCAAAAATAGGGACTCAGGGATATTTATGGGGTAAGGGGGCAAGGTGGTCTGAAAGGTGGAGATAAATGATTGGAGGTGAGGAGAGGTGAGGTAATTGATGATCTGCGCAAGTGTAGTCAGACTTCATGTCTCTTCATAGGATGCATGTTCACAAAATGGTGGCATTAGCATGATCTGAGGGTGGAGTTTTTAGCCTCTTGACATCAAAAGGTCACTTATCGGACGTCTGCACAAGTCCAGTTGATGGGTTGGTGGTCTCAACTGGCCTGAAGTGAACAAGGGGTCTTAATTCCTGAAAAACAGCACAAACGCCCATTACCATGGTGATCCAGGCTCCAGGGAGATGTTATCTATAGGAACCTAGTGGGAGTCAGATAGCACATTGCCTAAGCAGCACAGTTAACAATGGGTGGTAAACAGCTTAAAGCTATAATCAGTAATTGCAAACAGGAAAAAACCTTTAGTTCCTAGCTACTTAATCATCAATGGCTAACTATGTGCCGGTTTCAGAGTCACCTTGTTTTACATTTTTCCCATTTTCTTTTATATTGGCTTAATAGAAGACAGTTCATTTTTCGTGTCTGCTCCTGCCTTCAATCTGTTGTGATATCACACTTTGGAACGGGTATCCTGGGGTAATTTCAAATCATATGTGTGAAAATCCTTTGGAAATGGTAAAGCGTTGTAAAAATGCTAGGTGTTTGCTGTTTCTGTACAGTACTGCTAAAACAGGAAATAACAGGAAATTCCTCCTTTGAGGCTCATCACACCTCTTTGACTTAAACACAAGAACTCAGCCCACCCAGAAATGAGGTGTTTGTTTCCACATACAGAATTTCAGAAATAGCATTCTCGCAGAAACTTATATGAAAAAGTCCATTATTTTACCAAATACCAAAGCAAATCTGACTCCATGCTAGATAAACTGTAGTTCCAAGAATTCTGTGAGATATAGTTGGGACATCTGCATATGACACTATACTACATCAAAAAAAGAGTTTCTACTTAACATTCTTTCAATCTAACCCGTATACCTTTGAGAGGTAGGTATTTGGAAGCTCAGAAAGATTAATGGAAAAATGACTTGCCAGATGTCACACAGTTCTGATAAGCGGTAAAACTGGGAATCCAGCCCAGGTTTTCTGATTCTAAATTCAGTAGATTTTTCATTATATTACAATGCCTCTGGGTGGTTTATCAGCATCTAGCACTACTTTTGGGATATGTTATAAGTGACCTTGGGAAAGGTATTTAACCCCCTGTGTCTTTCAGTTTACCAGACTGTGAAATGGGACTAGAAATAGTACCTATCTCACAGGGGTGCTCTGAGCACTGTTCATATATTTAGAACTTAGGGTGGAATGCTCATGGGTTGCCTCGATAATCACGTCTAAACAAATTCTGTCATGTAACTTTGGAAACCTCCCACCTCAGCTCTCAAATCCAGTACAGAGACATCAGAGCCCAGTGTTAATACATGGATTCTGAGCCAGGCTGCCTGGGTCAGATGTGCATTCCTCTACTTACTGGCTGTGTGACCTTGGGCAAGTTATTTGACTGCTCAGTACCTTCTGGTTTACCCAACTATAAAATGGCAGTAGAAGTTGTGTCTACCTCATAGGGTTTTTGTGTCCCTGGCACATAGTAAGGGCGTTATAAGTGTTTTTAAATAAAGTAAAAAATATAGAAAGGAAGAGTGAGAATGTGCAGACATTTGGTACCATGGGATTATCAGTGACAGCTGATGTGGAGTGACTTTCCTCTGGATTATGGCTCCCAAACAAACTCCAGAGCAGGCCAGCTTCAGTGGCTCATTTATCAGCTGCCCACACTTGCCACTGAATAGTTTCCAAGAGAAACTTCCTAATGAGATGCAGCCTGTTCTCTAGGGGAGTATGATGTCTGTGAAGGGGCTGCATGACCACTGATGACTTTCAGGTCAGGATCCACATAATTGCTACAATATCCAATGCCATTTAATGTGAATAAATGGCAGCAGGTGGAGGAGATAGAATAGGTTTGAAGGGGCCACCACAGGTGGGCTCTCCACAGATGTGAACTTTGTGTCTGGGGTTTGACAGACTTTGGGATTGTTTCTGACAGTGGGAAGAACAATTACCCTTTGTCTAAACTCTTGTCACACTAAGTCTGAAGGTAGAAGCTGACATATTTGTGGTGGCTTAGTTCATTTACCTTGGAAAGCACAAATGTTCATAATTAGCCCCCAATTATTCAACATGTGGCTTCTCTTCAGTTCTCCCTACTACTGTTTAGCTTTTGACAATTTCTATATGAAGTAGCTCGTGCATAAGAAGGCATTAAATCAAATATGTTCATCTGACTGCTCACTAACAGCCCTGGCGAAAGAATTTTAGGCCAGGAAACTACAACCATTGGCCCAAACAAAGAATTTGGACTAGCCTTGTATAATGGATTGAATTGTGTCCCCCCTAAAAAGATATATTGAAGTCCTAACCCCTGTACTTCAGAGTGTGATCTTATTTGGAGATAGGATTTTTATAGAGGTAATAAAATTAAAATGAGGTTATTAGAGGGGGCCCTCATTGACTATGACTAGTGTCCTTCAAAAAAGGGAAATTTGGACACAGAGATAGACATACATATAAGGAACACCCTATAAGCAGATGCAGGGAGAAAACAGCCATATATAAGCCAGATAGAGAGGCCTGGATCAGATCCTTCCCTCACAGCCCTCAGAAGGAACCAACCCTACCAAAACCTTGATTTTGAATTTCTGGCTTCCAGAACTGTGAGACAATACATTTCTGTTTGTGGTACTTTGTTACCCTAGGAAACTAATACTGGATTTAAATTTCTGCTTAGGTATTTATTGCTCCTGGTACCACTGTTACTTTTGTCTCCCTATCTTTCCCCAGCTTGGAGCCTGGGTGAAGATAATTGATGGATGTGAGTAACAACAGTGATATTTGGTTCCAGCCTCTATTAGCAGAATTGCTAGACTCTAGTCTCCTTATCTACTTCCTTTGGTAGTCATTAAAGAGCTCTTGCTATAATTCTTGGTGCTCATTTACACTCTTACCTGTGTCTTTAGCCATTGCTATTGACCTAGCCAGGTTCAAAAAAGTCCTGTATAAATGGAACCTATATATCTGTTTGACCAAACGTTTATGAAACTTATTTGAACACGGAACAGTTTTGTCATAATACACATGGAGCATCCTTTGGGAATTACTACCCACAGTATTTTTGATCTCCTGGGAAGAGACTAAGGTGACTTTTCAGGGATAAATCAGGATTAGGCACAGGGTTAGGCGACAGAGGTCTCATCATCCCCCGCCCCCCCACCCCCGCCCTGGCCCTGGGATGGAAATTATAGTCTTCAATCTAAGACAGGTGACATTTTAGACCAGACAATTGTTTGTTGTGTGGGACTGTTTTGTGTATTGTAGAATATTTAGCAGTATCCCTAGCCTCTACCCACCAGATGCTAGTAGCACCCACCTCGCACTCCTGATAATCTAAATGTGTCCAGGCATTGTCGAATGTCCTTTGGGGAGAAAAATTGCTTCTGGTTGAGAGCCAGTAATCTGAGGTCACTTAGAAATTAAAAGTACCAAGATAGAGGAGTGAGCCAGCAGATTGAATTGTGTGTGTGCCTTGGGGAGGGAAAAAGTAGAGAGGTAGGAGGCTCCATGGGGTCATTTTCAGAGAGATGCAGAAAAGGGACACAAGACAAAGCCAGGCCCCATTTATTTTGAGACCTCTGTGAGATTAGTGAGATCTTAGTAACTTTCCCATTTTTGCTGATTTTGTTATTGCTTGGTTATTTCTCCAGATAGCAAGTGTTAGTAAAACTCTTCTGGAAAAAGGAATCTGTGTTTTAGGGAGCAAATATTATGAGAGAAGGTAACACATAAATGGAGTCTAGACTTGAACCAAAGCAAGCTTTTTTCTGCCTCTAGATCTTTGGAGAAGGTACTCGTTCTACCTGGAATGCATTATCCTAGGATCTTCTCAAACATTGCCTTCAAGGAAAGACTTTTCCTGACCCTTCTCTTTAAAGCAATGCTCCTTGGAGGAGTTTGGAAGATGGAGGCACAGGAGGATCCTACCCTTCCCTCCTCCCATGAATACAACAAACCTACAACTACCTGTGGAACAGTTTCCCCTGAAAGAGATCTAGAAACTGGATGAAAAGAACCTCCACAACAAGGGACAACTCAGAGAGGGTTGGAAGAGGCAGAGATACAGTCCTGATGAGGAAAAAACCCACACCCTAACAGCAATGCTTCATGGTCGGGAGCAATTTCTAAGTTATGGAGCTTTTCCTGGAGGAGTAGGGGATTCAAGCTGCACGTTAGGTCTAGCCCTTAGATTCATCACAAGAGAGATGAGACCCCAAAACACCTGGCTTTGAAAACCATGGGGAATATGCCCAGGAAAACTATAGAACTTTAAGGAAAGGAAAACCTGCTCTTCAAGGGCCTACATACAGACTCATTCAACCCGGAAACTAGCATGAAAACACCAGATAGAAAAGTGTATGGTCCATTGGTAAAAGAGACTTACTTATTAATCCTAGAGTACATCCCAGAGAGGCAGGAAGTAGCTTGGGCCCTGTGCCAGGGACTGAGACACTAGCAACAGCAATTTTTGTGACCTAGTTCAGCTGTGCTGACACAGACAGGCACCGTTTTGGAATCTTCCCTCTAGCCTGTTGGTGCAGGGGCCTTCCCTGCCCACTAGAGCACCTGAGGCAATTGAGTGCAGCTAGGCAGCTCAGGCAGCCCACGCTAGGGAACTGCTGTGCCCACCGTGAGCCTGCAGCAGACTTGCACAGCAGGCCTCACATCCAGCCGTACAGGGGGCCTGCTCTGCCACCAGCATGCCCAAGGCTGTTGTACATTGCCTGGCTGCGTAACTAGCCTGTGCCTGAGGCTTGCCATGCCCAAAAGTGAGCTACCAAAACTGCCACCAGCCTGCAAACCTAGCCACACTAGGGGCCTGCCCTGCCCATCAGTGAGCTTTCAGCAGTCATGCACCACTGGACCCTGTGAGTAGCTACAGCAGGAACCTGACCTGCTTATCAATGAACCTACACTAGTTGTGTGCTACCATTCCTTGCAGCAAGCCATGCCAGGGCCTTGCCCCACCCTTAATGCACCCATAGCAGCCACATATGGCCAGGCCTTGCAACCAACTGGCCCAGGGGCCAGCTCAGCCTACTCAGCCGTAATAGAAGTGTGCATGCAGTCCGCATAGGGGACACCCCTGGAGCACTTGGCACAGGTGACAAGAGAGAAGCATGCTGCTGGGCCCTGTAAGACATCTCCTACATAAGACTACATTTCCAAGATCAGGAGACATAACCGATCTACCCAATACATAGAAGTAAGCACAGAGAAGTAGGCAAAATGAGGAGACAAAGGAATATGTTCCAAATAAAAGAACAGGACAAATCCTCAGGAGAAGAACTAAATAAAACAGAGATAAAGAGTCTTCCTGATAAAGAGTACAAACTAATGGTCATAAGGATGCTTACTGAACTCGGGATAAGAATAGATGAACACTGAGAACTTCAACAAAGAATTAGAAAATATGAAAAAAGAACCAATCAGAGCTGAAGAATACAATAATTGAAATGAAAAATTCATTAGAGGGAGTCAACCACAAAGTAAATGACACAGAAGAATGGATCAGTGATCTGGATGACAGAGTAGAGGAAATCACCCAGGCCGAACAGAAAAAAAGAATTAAAAATGATGAGGAAAGCTTAAGAGACCTCTTGGGACAACATTAAGCATGCTAACATTTGCATTATAGGTGTCCCAGAAGGAGAAGAGAGAGACAAAGGAGCAGAGAACTTATTTGAATAAATAATAGCTGAAAACTTCCCTAACTTGGGGAAAGAAACAACATTCAGGTGCAGGAAGCACAGAGAGTATCAAACAAGATGAACCCAAAGAGGCCCACACCAAGATACATTATAATTAAAATGTCAAGAGTTAAAGATAAAGAGAGAATCCTAAAATCTGCAAGAGACAAGCAACAAGTTATGTACAAGGGAAAGCCCATAAAGCTATTAGCTGACTTTTCAACAGAAACCTGACAGGCTAGAAAGGAGTGGCACAATATATTCAAAGTGCTGAAAGGAATAAAACCCTGAAACTGA
Source organism: Equus quagga (assembly GCF_021613505.1). Classification (NCBI taxonomy): domain Eukaryota; kingdom Metazoa; phylum Chordata; class Mammalia; order Perissodactyla; family Equidae; genus Equus; species Equus quagga. The sequence goes on along the minus strand of NC_060282.1, from coordinate 64,608,731 downwards.
GAATACTCTACCTGGCAAGGTTATCATTCAGAATGGAAGGAGAGATGAAGAGTTTTCCAGAGCAGCAAAAACTAAAGGAGTTCATCACCACCAAACCAGCCTTACAAGAAATGTTAAAGGGACTTCTTTAAGTAGGAAATAAAAGGCCAAAAATAGAAATAAGAAAATTATCAAAGAAAAAAACCGCTGGTACAGGAAAATATACAACAAAGGTACCTGGTCAACCCCCCTGTAAAGCTAGTATGAAGGTCAAAAGTCAAAAGTAGTAAAATCATCTATATGTACAATAAGAGGGTAAGAGATACACAAAATTAAAAAGAGGTAAAATATGATGTCAAAAACAAAATGTAGCAGAGGGGAGTAAAAGTGCAGGACTTTTAGTAAGAGGTCAAACTTAAGAGACCATCAACTTAATAGAGATTGCTATTTGTATAGGTTATTATATGTGAATCTCATGGTAACAACAAAGCAAAAACCTATAATAAATACACAAAAAATACAGAAAGGAACCAAAACATAACACTAAGAAAGTTATCGAATCACAAGGGAAGAGAGCAAGAGAAGAAGAAAGGAACAGAGAAGAACTACAAAAATATCCAGAAAAAAGTAACAAAATGGCAGTAAGTACTTACTTATCAATAATTACTTTAAATGTAAAATGGACTAAAGGCTCCAATCAAAAGACATAGGGTAGCTGAATGGATAAAGAAGAAGCCCAATATATTTACTGCATACAATAGACACACTTCAGACCTAAAGACACTCACAAACTGAAAGTGAAGGGATGGAAAAAATATTTCATGCAAATGGAAACAAAAAGAAAGGTGGGGTAGCAATACTTATATCAGACAAAATAGACCTTAAAACAAAAACCATAACAAGAGACAAAGAAGATAATGATAAATGGAACAATCCAACAAGAAGATATAACACTTGTAAATATCTATGTGCCCAACATAGGAGCACCTAAATACATAAAGCAAATATTAACAGACATAAAAGGAGAAATTGACAGGAACACAGTAATAGTAGGAGACTTTAACACCTCATTTACATTTCAATGGATAGCTCATCAAGACAGAAGATCAATAAGGAAACATTGGCCTTACATGACACATCAGACCAGATGGACTTAGTAGATATATATAGAACATTCCATCCCAAAATTGCAGCGTACCCATTCTTTTGAGTGCACATGGAACATTCTCCAGGATAGATCACATATTAGGCCACAAAACAAGTCTTAATAAATTTTAGAAGACTGAAATAATATAGGTCATCTTTTCTGACCATAATGGTATGAAACTAGAAATCAATTACAAGAACTAAAATCAGTAGAAGGAAGGAAATAATAAAAATATGAGTGGAAATAAATGAAATAAAGACTAAAAAGTCAATAGAAAACAGCAATGAAACTAAGAGTTGGTTCTTTGAGACGATAAACATATTGACAAACATTTAGCTAGACTCATTAAGAAAAAAGAGAGAATGCCCAAATAAATAAAATCAGAAATGAAAGAGGAGAAATTACAATGAAAGCACAGAAATACAAAGAATTATAAGAAACTACTATGAAAGCTATACACCAACAAACTGGATAGCCTAGAAGAAATGAATAAACTCTTAGAATTGTACAACCTTCCAAAACTGAATAAAGATGAAGTAGAGAATCTGAGTAGACCAATCACTAGTAAGGAGATTGAAAGAGTAATCAGAAACCTGCTAGAAAACAAAAGTCCAGGACCAGCCAGCTTCCCTGGTGAATTCCACCAAAGATTCAAAGAAGGTTTAATACTTATCCTTCTCAAACTCTTCCAAAAAATTGAAGAGGAGGGGACACTTCCTAAGTCATTTTACATTACTCTGATACCAAAACCAGACAAGGAGAGTACAAAAAGGAAAATTACAGGCCAATATTGCTAATGAATATAGATGCAAAAATCCTCAACAAAATATTAGCAAATTGAATCTAACAGGACATTAAAAGGATCATACACCATGATCAAGTGGGATTTATTTCAGGGATGCAAGGATGGTTCAGCATTCACAAATTAGTACATGTGATTCACCACACTAATGAAATAAAGAGTAAAAATCACATGGTCATCTCAATAGATGCAGAGAAATCACTTGACAAGATTCAGCGTCCATTAATGATAAAAACTCTGAATATAATAGGTATAGAAAGTACCTCAACATAATAAAGGCCATATATGACAAATCCACAGCAAACATCATACTCAACAGTGAAACACTGAAGGCTATTCCTCTCAGAATAGGAACAAGACAAGGATGCCCATTTTTGCCACTCCTATTCAACATAGTGTTGGAAGTCCTAGCCAGAGCAATTAGGCCAGAAAAAGAAATAACAGGGATCCAAATTGGAAAGGAAGAAGTAAAACTATCACTACTTGCAGGTGACATGATTTTTATAAATAGAAAACCCCAAAGAATCCACCAAAAACTATTAGAAATAGTAAATGAATACAGTAAAGTCACAGGCCACAAAATCAACATACAAAAATCATTTGCGTTTCTATACACTAACAACAAAATAGCAGAAAGAAAAATCAAGAATATAATCCCATTTATAATTGCAACAAAAAAAGTAAAATACCTAGGAATGCATTTAACCAAGGAGGTGAAAGACCTGTATGCTGAAAGCTATAAGACATTGTTGAAAGAAATCAAAGAAGACAAATAAATGGAAAGATATTCGTGCTCGTGGATTGGAAGAATTAGCATAGTTAAAATGTCCATATTTACTAAAGCAACTTACAGATTCAATGCAAAGTCCTAATTCCCTACCAAAGTGCCAATGACATTTTTCACAGAAATAGAACAAAGAATCCTAAAATTTACATGGAGCAACAAAAGACCCCGAATAGCCAAAGCAATTCTGAGAAAAAATAACAAAACTGGAGGCATTATACTCCCTGATTTCAAAGTATACTACAAAGCTGTACTAATCAAAACAGCTTGGTACTGGCAGAATGTATGATGGAGAAAGGAAAGTCTCTTCAATAAATGGTGTTGGGAAAACCGGACAGCCATGTGCAAAAGAATGAAAGTAGACCACTATCTTACACCATACACAAAAATTAACTCAAAATGGTCCAAAGACTTGAATGTAAGCCCCGAAACCATAAAATTAGTACAGCTTTGTGGTATACCTAGAAGAAAACATAGGCAGTATGCTCTTTGACATAAACCTTGGGAGTATCTTTTTGAATGTGTCTCCTCAGGCAGCTGAAAAAAATAGAAAAAATAAAAAGTGAGACTACATCAAACTGAAAAGCATGGCAAAAGAAGCTATCAAAAAACAAAAAGACAAACTACCAATTGGGAGAATATATTTATAAATCATATATCTGATAAGGGGTTAATATCTAGAATAGATAAAGAACTCATACAACTCAGCAACAAAAAAACAAAAAAGCCAATGGGAAAATGGGCAGAGGATCGGAATAGACATTTTTCCAAAGAAGATATACAGATGGCCAGCAGGCACATGAAGAAATGTTCAATATCACTAATTATTAGGAAAATGCAAATCAAAACCACAGTGAGCTATCACCTTGAGCACATCAGCATGGCTATTATTAAAAAGACAAGGAATAACAAGTGTTGGAGAGGATGTGGAGAAAAGGGAACCCATGAAGGAAAGAAAGCCCTGGCACTTAATGTCAGCCTGGCTCCAGATAGAGTCTTCTTGCTGGTTTTACCAGGCTTGCTCAACCCAGACATTTTATATTTCAACACCCTGGTTATTTCCTTCATAGCACCGGTCATCTGAAATTATATTTATTTATTGTTTTGCTTTTTCAATGTCTCTTTCCCACACTAGAATACAGCTCTGTGAGGGCAGAGTTTGTTTTCTAATTTACTGCTATATCCCAGGACCTAGACAAAACTAGGTTCTCAATAAATATTGAGGGAACGAAGAAATCCCTAGAGATAGAAAAGACGATGACAGCTATAAGGAGGCGAAAAGAGCAGACTGAATTCTTAAATTGTATTGCTTATTTGGGCAATAGGGCTGAGGTTTTTTTTTTTTAATTTATTTTATTTTTTGAGTAGTTAATGAATTTTTATTTTATTCATTTGCTGATTAGTTCAACAAATATTTATCGGGTACGTATTACGTACCAAGGAATGTGCTGGGGGTGTAAAGTTAAGAAAGGGGGTCTGTGCCCTGCTGGGCACCACAGTCTATGTAGGAAAACAGGAACTGAAAAAGAAATGACAAGTGCAAAGCAGGTTGAGAAGGAGAAATGCAGGTTGTGGGGCAGCAGGTCTCATCAGGCTCCTGCAGGGTGGGGAGGGGTCTCTAACTTTTCACATCTGCACGACTTTATGTAAATATTTGACAAGAGAGTGTTTGGGGCCCAGAACTGCCCAAACTGGAAAACTGAGAGCTCCATAATCTTAGAATCCTCGCCATCACTAATGCTGTTTGAACACTTTTCAGGTACCAGGCACCCAACCATTGCTTTCCAAGCCCTGGCTTCTTTAATCCTCATGGTAGCCCTACATCAAGGGCTACTATTGTTACTCTTCCATTTTACGAATAAGGAAACTGAGGCTCTGGGAGGTCACCTAACTGGTAAAAGGTAGAGCCCAGGTGACTGCTTCCGGGGCCCGTGCTCTTAAACCCCACCATCTCCCCTGGGATGAGAGCCTATCTCCTCCCTAGTCCTTGGCCTCATGCACACAGCTTGGCCTCCCCCGCCTGCCTGGTACACAGGTTGCCTGAGTTGCTTTTTTCCAGTCTCATTTGTGCAGAGACGGTGACATGAACAGGTTCTCCTGACTCAGGATGGTTTTGGTAGAAAACACAATGCTGTCTACAGTCAATGCTGGGATCAAGGAGGATCTTCTTTTCTGGGAACCAAGCCCTGGCTAATGGCCCAGATGGACTGTCTGATGTTCCTAACCCAACTGATGTCCGTGGGCATAGAGTCAGTACTGAATGTTCCCAACCTAAGGGGCTATTCATGTCACTGATGGCTGCTGCCCTCCTCAAGTCCTCAGGTTCATCAACGAGATGAAAGTTCCAAAGGAGACTTCTTAGTATAAAGATTAAGAGAGCAGACTCTGGAGCCAGACAATGTGGGCTCAAATCCTGGCCTGCCACTCATTAGTGATGTGACCTTGAACAAGACACTTCCTCTCTTGGGTCCTAAGTCTCACCATCTGTTCCTGTCTGAGACTCCTTCCCTCTTTTTCCTGTGATCCGTGCCTTCCTCCTGCCTTCTCAGGTCATATACTGTTTTCTATAGATCCTCCCTTTTGGAAGGAGAGCCTCTCAATACTCCAGAGTTCCCAGGCCTCAAAGGCAGCTGGAAGGGAAGTATTCAAACCATAGGGCTCCCTTGGGACTGGCTCCTCAGGGTGGGGCCTAGAATTCTAAGGAAGGTGCTTTGGGAATGAGAGTGAGAGCTCAAGGGCCTAAGGAGCCTCAGGACCTTCCTGCCACAGGGCCACTGCTCTGCTTAGATGGGTCTCTGTGTGCACCTGGTAGGACTATCAGTGACACAATGTGTATCCCTTTTGTATGAAGGTATCCTCATAGCTGTGATGGCCCTCTGTTAGTGGTGGTCTTTTGTGCCTATGTGATGGCACAGCCCATCTGCGCGGAGTGGTCCATGTAGTTCTGTGGCAGAGGGGGAAAGTGAAAGGGTCTCTTCAATAATAATCAAAAATACCTACAGTTGTTGTTTATTGAGCAATAACTATGTGCCGTGCACAGGCTAACTTCTTTGTATCACTGTCTCATTTTATCCTCATAATCATCCCAGGTAGGTGTGGCAGACTACATTTTTCAAAGATAGCTACCACATTATTTTCCATCCCTCAATCTTACAATGTGGTATTGATACTTTTCCCATAGAGTGATGAGGTTTATGTCCCCTCCTCTTGAAATTGGGTTGACCTTTGTGACTGCCTCGACCAATAAGGTACAGCAGAGGTGATACTGTGTGACATCCAAAACAAGGTCATAAAAATGCCATGTACTTATCTTGCTCTCCTGGGTCACTTGTTCTTGAAACCTGGCTGCCACATGGTGAGGAAGCCCAGGCAACATGCAGAAGTGATGTGTAGGGTATTGCAGCCGACAACTCAGATTACGTCTCACCCAAATGGCAGCATTAATTGCCAGATTTGTGTGTGAGGATGCCTTCATGGTGATTCCAGCCCAGCCACTATCTGACCACAATTGCTTGAAAGACACTGAGCAACAATTACCTAGCTGAGGAAACTGAGGCTCAGAGGGGTGAAGTAGCCATCGTCATGTAGCTAGTAAGTGGCAGAGCTGGGTAAGAACCCAGGGTCCTTAATGTCCTGACTGGAGAAATGAGGCAAGGAGATGATTTCTGCACAGACCCAGACTTCATCTATTGGCCCAGAGGGGTCCAGCTGGGACCCAACCTCAAGGGCTCTTAACTGTTTTATTTCTACATACTTATTGAGTTCTTCTTCTGAGCCAGACACTGTGCTATGGACAGTAAATTCAAAAGTAGTAAAATGCAGCTTTTATCCCCAAGGGGCCTATGGTCTAGTTAAGCAGACAGAACTGTCAGTCTTTGTGTTCTTGTGCATTCTCCAACACTGGCAAAAGCCAAGAGGTTGCTATATGAAACATTGAAAAGATTACCTGGCCCAGGGCAGTCTTTCCTACCTCTTCAGCTTTGAATTTATCCAAAGAGACTAAAATAAAATAGGAGTAGCTAGATCTTTCCAAATATAAGCAAGGGTTCCTCTTGCATGACTACTCTGAAAAGGAGTTCTAAACACCTTAAGGCTTTTTACTTGAGGGGAAGAAATGGTGACTAGTACGTCCAGCGTCCATCAGAAGGAGGTGGATAGATTCCTTCCTTTCTGCTATATTTTCACAAATATTTGTTGAGTGGCAATCATGTGCACTAGGCTAGAGATACAAAAATAAGACAAGACAAGGTCTTCACTCAGAGTGTAGTGTGGAGGGAGATGTGAAGAGTGTTATAAGACAGTAAGATGGTCACGCCAGTGGAGGTAGGGATGGGTGCTGAGACTGTGGGGGAAGAAGCTTCTCCATCTGCAGGGGAGCCAGGAAAGGCTTTCCAGGGAAGCGAGGCTTTGAGCTGGCTCTGAAGAATTACAGCTTTCCAGATGTCCTACCAGGGGGAAGGCAGCCCTGCTGGAAGGAGGAGCCTGTGTAAATGGTCAAGAAGGCATAGTATGTTTGGAGATCTACAGGAAGTTTAGTATTGTTGGCACAAAAAGGTAAGAGGGACAAGAAGTGGAAAAATAAGTGGAAAGTGAAGTCTGGGACCAGACCGTGAAGGGTTTGCTTGCAGACAAAGCTGTTTGCCTTTTATTGCCTGGAATGCTGGTTTTCTAGCTGCAATTAGAATTATCTGGGGAACTTGAGTAAAAGACCAATGCCTGGTCCCAGTCCCAAAGATTCAGATTCAATAGGTGTGGGATGGGGCCCGAACATCTGGTATTGTTTTCAAACTTTTTACTGGAATAAAATATACATGTGTGTTCAACTTCTCTTCCAGTCATACCTGGTCACTGACTGGTCTCCAAATGTGCTGGGGTTTTTTTTCCTTTTCTATGCCTTTTTTCTTTTGCACATGATGCTCCTAGAATGTCTTTATTTTTGACCCTGTTTTTCTAACTCTTAATTGGCTAGCATGACTCACTTACTTCCAGAAGCCTTCCCTGATCTTTCCTGGCAGAGTTATGAATCCTTCCCTGTATTTCCATAGCATCTTGTGCATAATTCTCAGTGACTGGTGTCCAGTTGACCTAGCTTGGGTCTCGGACAGAATTCCTCGGCTGAATTATTCCACCCAGACTGAATCTAATGTGGGAGGCAAAATCGAATCCTAGTATCAGAATGGGGAATGGAGCCTGCGCATCAAAACAGCAAATGTACTTTTGGATATTGTATAAACCTGTATTGTTCCCGAAAGTGTTTAAATTAGTTGTCTTTCTACTAGATTATGAGTTCCCTAAGGACAAACACTGTGTGGTGTTAATCTTTGTATACTCAGCTCCAAGTCAAGTTCCTGGCTCAACAAGTGTTTGTTGAGTGAATGGTCCTTCCCTCAGTTTTAAAAACACAGGTTTATTCTGAAGTCTACTCTGAATAGCATCCATCCTTTCTAAAGTGTTTCCACTTTATTCTTTCAGGCCCCCAGGACTTTAAGGATGGGGGAAAATTTGCACAATGGCTTTTAAAATTATCATCAACCAAAAAATATCTTTGAGAATCTCTAAATCAACTCCTTTCCATTTGTCCTCCTGAGGAAGTGATGCTAGAATGTCAGCGTCAGTGATGGGAAGGAGAGTGGCCAGGCAGCTGGGATCCAAACCCACTGATTCTATGGACAAGTGCCCTCTGTCTCTGCCAGAATTCAGATTAGGGAGTAGGAAGAAAGTAGAGGCTTCTGGACTCAGAGTGAGAGGTGCTCGGCACATATTGAACTGATGGAGTTGACAGGCCACTCTGGATGTAGAGAATGCTGCTTTAAGTCTGCCCTATCTCCTGAACTTTCTCCAAGGATCTCTTTTAACTTATATTTAAAAATTGGAGGGAGAAAAAAAGCTGACAGTCAAGGAAGTTTACATTAAGTGCTAGTTTAGAAGCGATTTTCCGAAGTCCTAGGTCATGTCAAAGTTGCCATTTAATGGGTATCATAGTGTTTCCCTGGAGAGAGGAATGTGTTCCATCAAGCTCACTGCTCCTTCGGGGGCAGGCTTAGGTTTGGCTTTATGAACAGTAATGATTTTTTCATAAGGTGCACTTTGCTTCCACACAGCGTGGTATGACTCGTAAAATAAAGCTCTTGTGCCTTAATTATCCTTTCTAGGAATAAACCCTATTTCCTGCAGCTATCATTCCTATTGTAAACCAGCAAGGTCCTTGTGCATAATACTGTGCAATTTACTGTTATCTTGTGTAGCCACATTAAATGTCACAAAATGCTTTAGAATGGGAGATGAAAGAGGAGGAGGAGGAGGGGGAGAGACTAGATGGCAGAATAGCACATGGTGGGGCTGAACCTCCCACTGCTCCCCGAAGAGCATGTCTCCAACACCCAGATATCCACTGGAGCTCTGGGGAAGGAGAGCAGACGGCTGAACTTGTTTATTGAGCTGACCCTCCTCCCTTCTTGGTCAAAACTTAGCTGGGCAGCTTGGATTACTGGACTACTTATTTAACTGAATGGAAATAATGAGTATGATAGTGGCCTGCCTGACATCAATTCCTTTTTCCCCCCATGGTAGCAGCACCTTTAATTTTCCTTTGGAGTAAGGTGGCGGGCGGGGGCAGGCAGGTGACCGAGAATCCTGCTTACATCCATCTCGCCCATCTGAGACCTCACAGCTGGCTTACGGGAAAGAGTCCAAATTCTTTGGCACAAGATACAAATAGGCAGCATAATAAAAGTGATATTTTGGGAATAATAATTTGGCAGCACAAACTAAAGGCATGGAGTAAATTAGCAGCCAGTTGGAACAGTTTGGCAGAGTATGGGCCTCGACCAGGAAGACACGTGCCAGAACTATTATTTAGAGAGAATTTGGCCAAAGAATATACATACGCTGAGAACCTATTAGGAGCCAAGTCTTGTGCTAAGTGCTTTACATACATTATCTCATTTGTGGCAAAAGTAATTCCCCCTCTAAGAGCATTCATACTTTTCCGCTGTGGCACTTTTCACGACTGGTAACTGTATATTTATTTGTGCAGTTAGTTGTTTTAATGTCTGGTTCCATCCACTGAGTTTCCAACTATGTGCCTGTCACATAGAGCTGCTTGAAAAGTTTGTTGAATGACTAAATGACTGTGTGTTAGTTACGACTCTTGTGGAATCTAGATTCATGAGAAGAAACCTCATAGAATTCTAGACAAATCCAAATAACCAGTGTGCAGGAAAGGGCTGAGCAGGGCAGCTCTGGGAACGTTGGCAACTTGACCACTAGGGAACTTGGCCATTAACATGGCAGCTCTCAATGTTTCTGCACTATGGCTGTCAGTTTAAATTCTTGAGAGAGAGATTCTGATTGGCCTGGCTGTGGTCAGGTGTCCACTCATGATCCAATCAGCTATGACCAAAAGGGCAGAGTCAGATGGTAGATAGCGTCTGGAGGGTTCCTCCCCTGTGAGAGTGTGTGTGTGTGTGTGTGTGAAGGCAAGTCTCAGAGAAAGAGGGTTCCTGAGGCTGAGAAGGTAATCCCAATGGTATTTACTATAATACAGGACTGGAAGGGAGAATGTGACCTAATACACAGAGATGTTTTGAAAAGATAGGCAGTGTTGCACAGTGTCTGGATGCCAAAGTTCAGGTCCCAGACTCAACACTTATTTCCTATGCAATCCTCGGCAAATTGCTTAACCTTTCAGCCCTTCAGTGTCCTTATCCACAAAGTGAGGGTCAGGACAGTGTTAGCCATTTAGACTTGTTATGAGTTTTAAAAGAGATAATGCATGTAAAACGTTTACCAGTGCCCGGCATTGTAAGCACTCAACAGATGTTAGCCAGCTTCATTCTTACAATGGAAGATGAGGAAGTTACATCTGGAATATCTTTATTCCTCTTAGTAAAGTAAAGAACCCCATTAGGACTCTCTTACGATAGTTCATTTCTGGGAGAGACTAGGTTCAGTGTGATAAAGAATTTCAAATTTGGACAGATATGATTTCAACAAGTCCAAAGTCTTCATAAGATCATTTGGTCCTCAATTTTAGCAGCTTATTAAAACGACAAAATAGATTTAACATCAGTCTCCACGCAGGCCCTTAAAAAAATCAGTTTTTCCATACTTGCTAGTTGCACTGGCAGTGGAGGACAGAAACTGCATTTCAAAATCATTAGTTCTTCACCCAGACCCAATGTTGAAGGCCAGGACCCATAGGCCTGTGCTAATAGGGAAGAGATGAGTTAACATTGGGCTGTTCAAGGCTCCTGACCTAGGCATTCTCCTAAATGTTTTAGGGATAAGGTGAAAATCTTGTAATCTGTAACTGTTGTAGCAGGCAGAAGAAGCAGTTGGGTATGCTTATGGATCTATTTAAGTCAAAGGCCATTGATTTTCTTTCTTCATGTTTAGCAACACATTATAACCTGAAACACGTATTTCAAAAGTCAACTTGTGCTTCTCAAAACCTGAGTTCTTCTGCAAAATGTGGAAGGCGCAGTGAGAGCAGCTTGGAAAATGACCCTTCAGAGACTCTGTAAAGTGATTGTGCTATCAAACGTGGGTTTCTTTCAACTTAATCACGTCCCCCTTTTGGTTCCCTGAGGTCTGGGTATTTGCTTTATGTGTTAGAGATATATTGATAACAACCTCTGTTTAAGGTCCGTTTATGTAAGAAAATAGTGTATTATGATTGTACTTATAGTAATTCCTTTGAGATTCTGATTGACTTTTGATTCTATTATTTCCTTTGGTTGTCAGGTCATTTTATCATTCAAATGCAGATGAATTTTCAGGTTGGAGTTAGGATGAAGAGTTCTTTAAAAACATTTCACTCCAGGTTTCAGAGAATCTTAGCACTGGAAAGCACTTTAGAGATCGGCTGGCCCACACCCTAAGTATTAGAGATGAAAAACTAGAAGCCAAGGAAGTTAATGATTAGTTCAAGGTCACTCACGTGTAGAGGGCAAGAGATGGACTCTGGATTAATAGATGAAAGTTCTCTCCACTGAAAATCATAATCAAAAAAGATGTTGCACGGGGCCAGCCTGGTAGCACAGCAGTTAGGTTCATGGGCTCTGCTTTGGTGGTTCATGGGTTCAGATCCTGGGCGCAGGCCTACACACCACCCAGCAAGCCATGCTGTGGAGGCATCCCACATACAAAATAGAGGAAGATTGGCACAGTTGTTAGCTTAGGGATAATCCCTAGTTTAGGAACAATCTTCCTCAAGCAAAAAGAGGAAGACTGGCAACAGATGTTAGCTCAGGGCCAATCTTCCTCACCAAAATAGGCTACACAACCTATAGAAAAGTTGGTTACTGTGAGGATTATTTTGTTTTATACTTTGTGACTTTGATGTTGTTGTGCAGACAGTTCAACTTTTTATACTTGTTTTCCAAGATACTTAGCATTCTCACTAGTATACTTCTAGATAGAAGGTTCTAGAGACTCCTACCCAATGTAATTTCATGTGTTAACTTTTGTGGCTGAGGTATATGGCTTTAGCTAACTTAATGACTTCTGTGATTCCCACATGCTAGTTTAAACCGAAAGACTCAGGGTTAGTTATTGGATTGACCAATATAATCTCATTTGGTTACTTCTATTTCATGGATGGGTATAAATACACTGTATTTATTACATTTTTTCTCTTAATTAGGAGATAAACAAAGCTCTCCAACCCAAGTATAATATAAGAAAAGGCTACTGAAGCAATATATGCTCTTATTAAGACGATAATCTTTTAAACATTGGGAAAGCCTAAGAAGCTTCCCTGCAAGTAGGTCTTGCTTGCCTCCCTTCCCCCAATTCATATAACAGTTTTCCTTGGGGAGCATTTTTACTCTTTTTAAAAACATGTAATTTTTCTTTTTATTGTAAAGTGTACCATACACATAGAAAAGTATATGAAAACCAGTGTGCACATTTTAAATAATTTATTGTAATAATTCTTTTGCTTTTCTTTATAGTATTACCACGTGTTTGTATTTCAACAAAAAAAGTATTAAAAGCTTTATGTTTTATAAAATGGGATCATACAGTGAGTATTCTTTTATTCTACACTATGTTAGTGAAATTCATTCATATTGTTGCATGGGGTTGTAGTTTTAAAATGTTTGTTGCTGTATAGTATTCCAGTTGAGTAAATATTCTACAATATATTTATCCATTCTACTAAGGATGGATATTTAGGTTGCTTCCTGTTTGGAGCTATTGTGAATGAAGTATTGCAAACAAACCTGTATGTGCCTTCTGCTGAACACGTTCAAGAATTTACGCGCAGGAGGGAATTGCCAGGTTACAGTATATGCTCATCATCAAATCTACTTGTAATAATTACTATAAGTGCCACTTTTCCAAAGTACAGTCTATCCTCATTATTTGCAGATTCTGTGTTTGTGATCTCTCCTACTTGATAGAATTATTTGTAACTCCAAAATCAATACTCAGGCCACTTTCTTTGTTAACTGCAGACATGTGCAGAGTGGCAAAAAAAAATTGATTTCCTAATGTGCACATTTCCAGCTGAGGCTGAATAAGGCGACACTCTGCCTTCTTTTTTCAGCTCTCTTACTATAAGCAAGTATCCTTTGTGTGTCTATTAGTGCCACATTTTTCATATTTTTGTGCATTTTGTTGATTTCACTCTGTAAAATGGCCCCCTATTGTAGTGCTGAAGTGCTGTCAGTGTTCCTAAGCACAAGGAGACTGTGATGTGCCTTAGAGAAAATAGGTATGTTAGATGTTTCCTTCAGGCATGAGTTCAAATGCGGTTGGCCATGAGTTCAATGTTAATGAATCAACAATGTGTATTAAATAAGGCGTCTTTGAACAGAAACACACATAAAACAAGGTTATATATTAATTGGTTGAAGAAAATGTTGTGACTAGAGACTTGCAGGGAACTAACCCTTTATTTCCCCCAGGAGCAATGGTTCAATGTTTGCTAATTCAGTGTTTGTGACAACTTTACAGAAAATAACTACTGCAAAGAATGAGAATCAACTTGGAAATTCACATTTCTACTAGCATTGCATGAGAATTCCCAATGAGCCACATTCTTGAAAACATTTATTAATGTCAGACTTTTGAAAATTTTGTCTCTCTGGTAGATGGGCAATAATATTCCATATGTATGTTTTGCGATAATTTCTCCCAATCTGTGACTTGCCTATTCATTTTTATTAACTGTGTGTTATTCTTTTTCTTCTCCTCCTTCTTCTTCTTCAAGAAGTTCTCGGATCTCCTAAGTCCTTTGCGTTTCTGTATACACTTTAGAATAAGCTTGTCAATTTCCACAAAAAGTTCTTGTGGGGTCATGATTGGCATTGTGTTGAATCTATAGTTCAGTTTGGAGAAAATTGTCATCTTAACAATTTTGACACCTCATTCTTAAAGAACCAAACAGCTCTGTGGAGTTTGGTTTAAGTAACAACAACAAAAAGTAAACATTTCAGTCATTGTGATATTTTCCCATTGAAAACTAGCTCACATCTACTCTTTTTTTCCTTATGTGAGAAACATTCCCACCTTAAATGAACAAAAAATATAGAGCCTCTCTTTGCCCTCCTGTTTATTCTGAAAAGAATTTCCTTTCTGTTTATTGAATACATTGTCTGCCCAATCAGAAAAATGAAAAAGAAAACAGTAATTAAAAGAACAGTACCTAGATTATATTACTGCATGTTTTTGTATTAATATTATAGGTTAAGAGTGAGCAAATAATTTTTCTCTTAGAATAGCTATTTTAGATTTGTTATTGCACAAGATACCCCAAATCTTACTCATTTAGTAATATCAATTTCCTACAATATTCACTGGCATTCTGAAAGGAATTTCTAAATAAGCATTTTTGTTTTCTTTTAAAAATATACTTCTTCTAAGATAGAAATTATTCTCTTATGGGCCTGCAATAAAATAGGAAATAGAAGGTATAGCAATCAGAGGCTATAAATGATTCACTTCCTATACTCCTTCAAAATAAAGATTCTTATAATAAAGACGATAAATTCAGATTACATATTAGAGTTATATTGATCTACAGCCTCAGAGTTTCTTTTTATCTGGTCTGGTCAGGGGCCAGGCCTGGATCTCTGTTAAAGTTAATAGTGAGCATTTTCCATTTTTGGATTCATCTCTCTCCATGTGTTTGATCTTTTTATTCATAGATGATGCTTCGGACTTGTCAATAGCACCTGTGCTTTAAGTTATATTTATGACCCATCAACCAGGTAGTAATTGAAATCCTGCTGTGTCACCTGTGCTCGGTAACATGGGGCAGGCAAAAGATGTACAGGATATGGATTCTACCTGTTATAGTCTTACAGCATATTTGGGCAGATGGGACCTAGACACCAGCAACATACCATAGGATATCAAAGTGCATAGTACAGATACTCAGAGGAGAATTTAGATTTTAAAACATGTCAACCGTAATACACACACAGTAAGAATACAATAAGTTAGAAAAGGGAGATTCTTATTCTTTCTTTGGAGATTGCATTATCCTGTTTTACCTTCAGCTCTTATCTGAAAGTACATATTTATGTATTTATTTGCTCTCTTACTTCCATTTTTGTCTGTCTACCCACACGAATGTAAGTTTCACAAGGAGCTCAGGTTTAATATGAGGAGAACACCTTTTAAACAAATAGTCGCACGCTGTGGGATAAATGATATGTGAAGGGGATGCTCTGTGTGCTATTGGAACACAGAGGAGCTCATGGCCCTGCTTCAGGATGGAAAGGGAACTTCCCAGAAGAGGGAACATTTACCCTGTGAGAGAAAACCCCAAGGATACATTTACGGAAGTGGATTGATGGGTCAAAATGAGTGCATATTTAACATTTTGTTGGATAATGTTAAATTGCTACATTGTGTTTTGAAGAATGAGTGGGAGTTTATCTGGCAGAGAAAGGTGTACCAAGGGATTATAGTTCCAGGCACAGGGAACAGCAGGAATAAAGGCACAGCATGTGCAAGTGATTGTGTAGTTTTGTGGGATGTGTGGTGGGGAATGGCCAGACACAGAACTATAAAAGAATTTATGGCCAGGTTAAGAATAACGTGAGCTGAAGGCCTCAGGGCAGATTTCTCGGTGAAAGTAACCTATCTCAAACTTTAAAATCTCAGTAGGATATAAGGTAAAGATGAGTAGGGTGATGAATCCATTTCTGTGGATTGTGTCCTCCCTCCCTGCCTCCTTCCTTTCCTTATTTCCTGCAAGCCTGCCTTGCCTTCCTGCTTTCACACATTTATTGAGTATCTATTCCATGCCAGACACTGTTCTAGGCACTGAAGAGAACAAGGCAAAGTCCTGCCCTCATGGAGCTTGCATTCTAGTGGGGGAGACACACAATAAATAAGCGAAAAAAGGAGAAGAAGGAAGGAAGGAAAGGAGGGACGGAGAGAGAGAAGGGGCAAGGAAGGAAGGAAGGAAGCAAGGAAGGAAATCCAGAGGGTATTAAGTGTTGTGAGGGAAAAAATTAAGGAGAGTGCACAAGGTGAGAGGGAGGTGGCCCAGACAACCTGGAGGGTGGATGCTGCATACCTACCGTCTGTCAAAGTCCCGCCCCTGCCCCTATTTGTTTTAGCCCAGCATCTTGGCATCTGTCTCGTCTCTGAGCTCAACTTTTGATTTTGGGATACTTATCTCTTGCTGCCTTCCATTTTCACTTTTCATCTCCCCTGTTTGATTGTAAGCTCCTTGAGGACAGGGGCTGAGTTTTTTCACATTCGGATCCTACACTAGAGCACAGTGCCTTGAAGCATGTAACCCTTAGTTTTTAAATAAATGCCATTGTTGAAAAACTTAGCAAATTACATTTTTTGTTTCTTCTTTCCTCTTGTTTCTCAGGTTGTTTGCATGAAACATGGTCACCGCTGCTGAGGAATCCTTTTGCTCCTGCCGCATAGTGCCCACCTGCCTCTTCAGTCCTTGTGGTGACAGCCACATTGTTCCACTCGTGAGAAGATGAAGGGCCACCTCGTAATGAGAATTACCAGCAGGCCTGGATGGATTCCGAAGTAAAGTGAGCCTGCTCTCCCACAAATGTCTTTAATAATACATAATGAGAAAGGCAGAAGGTGCGATATATTTAGTTTGTTATTATGGAACATCCCTGTAGACTTTCGATGCCCAAATTTAAACTAAAAAAGAAAACAAGCTGTCCTTGTGGGCCTTTGGTTGCATATCATGAAACAGTTTCAGTTGGGAGAGAGATAACGACTCCTCTGGAATCAGAGGGATTTCCAGAGATTGTGGAGACACCTTGTTTTTTGGTTTGATTGCAGACAGTTTCAATAAGGGTGATGTTAGATTATTTGTGACCGTTGATGCTTAGAAATATGAGTTAGAGCCATCCTGAAAACCATCAGAAATTACAACTATAGGTCCTTGTAGGAGAAATTACCTCTTTCCAATGAGGCAGTAAGGCTCTGTAGTATCAGATTCTAGAAATGTGGAGTGTTAGAACTGGAAAGAATATTAGTGATCCAGCCTCTTTATCCTATAGATGTGAAAGTGAGAGCTAGAGCCATAAAAGGACTTACTGAAGATCACACAGCCAGCCACTGACTGCAGCATGCTTACAACCTAGGTATTTTGATGTGTTCACCTTCCCTGCATTATTTTTTTATTTTTATTTTTTTGAGGAAGATTAGGCCTGAGCTAACATCTGCTGCCAATCCTCCTCTTTTTGCTGAGGAAGACTGGCCCTGAGCTAACATCCATGCCCGTCTTCCTCTACTTTATATGTGGGACGCCTGCCACAGCACAGCTTGACAGGTGGTGTGTGGGTCTGCTTTGGGGATCTGAACCAGCAAACCCCTGGCCACCAAAGCAAAACATGAGAACTTAACCGCTGTGCCACCAGACTGGCCCCCCTTCCCTCTGTTATTGATATGTGATAATGAAAGAGCTTGGTAGACTGTAAAATGTTATACATATGGAAGCTACTATCATCCTATCATCTCAGCATGCTGCCTCTTATCCTAATTTAACCTCCCTGGGCCTTCTTCTTACTTGTATATAAAATAGGTGGCATTAGTTGATATCCAAGTTCTCTTCTATTTCTAAAATTCCATTCTTTCATGGCTCTTTTTTAAAGAAAATAGAGATAATGGTTGAAAGAACCTTGAAATTCACTGAGAACCTCTTGACTTTTGCCTCCATTGATTTTCTTCAGTCTCATCTCTTGCCACTTCATCTCATATCTTGCCCATCCCATTGCCTGACCTACCAGCTGAACTAAAGTACAGCTCCCCAAATGCCCCAGGTTCTCTCATTGTCTCAGAGCACCTGCACACGATGTGCCCTTTGCTGTCTTTGCCCTGCTAACTTCTATGTGTTCTTTAAGCCTCGTTTGAGCATCAACGTCTCAGGAAGCCTTGCTTGATATCCTCTTACAAGCTTCCCCAGCACCCAATGCCTCCTGCTATCACAGTGTTAATCACACCATATTGTAACTGTCTACTTAGATCTTTTTCTCTTCCTAGGCTGTCGACTTCTCGGCTCTGAATAGCAGTGCCACCACTATGCTTGGAACATAGGAGAGGCTCAATAAATGTTTGTTTAGTGGTATATAGATAGATTGCTGATTGATTATCTCCAAGAGATGACAAACAGTTCCATGCTGATGTCCATGTCTTGTCTTTCAGCAGATTTTGACTTCTGGGCATTGTCTGGTGGGCGTAGCTAGTTTGTGTCTTGGATGGAATAATGAGGATGTTGAGATTCATTTTCCATGAGCCACTTCTAAACATCAGCCCTGTGAAGTCCCTTGGTGCCACTTTACTGATGGGAGGAGCTCAAGGTGAGTGAGTTCTGAGCCTTCATCACTGAGGACAGCATGAAGCTAGTCACTTGCCATCTGGCTACACCTGAGCATGCCAAACCATGTTTCAAGGAGGGAGCTCCAAAAGATAGGTTGCAGGCCCCAAAGAACACATGGTTCCTTGGGAGTTTACAAGATCTAGTGTACACAGGCAGCCTCTTTAGAGTTCTGGGCAGATAGGTATGAGGCTTCTTCTCTCAGCAGCTGGAAGTTTAGAAGAGGTCAGCCGTTCTCTAAAATTCTCAGAGGTTTTTCTGTCTGAGTTCACTGAATTGTTTCTAACATGTGTTAACTCAAGCTGCTGCTAATTGCTGCTGATTACTGGTAATTTTCTGGCAATAGCAAGTGTTTGTCCTGGCATCAGCAAAGGTATATCCCCAGATAGCAAGAGTAGGGATAGAATGGTGTAAATGGCACTAGAGAGCCTAGACCCAGAAGCCCAGATGGCCTAGCAGCTCAACAAGCCACTTAGCAAGGGGAGCCCAGAAGGAAAAGCTTGCTTGGGAGACCAGGGCCATGAAGAGTGTGGAAACAGAGGCATGATTTTGGCAGGAACTGGGATTCTGCTTTGTTAATTTTCGTGCTGAACAATGAACAGAAGTTGGCCACTGAGCTTGAGGAAAGTTGCTTCTCCGTACCCCAGTGTGTCAGAATTCTGAATGAATCCAGGATAAAATAAGAGAAGTAATACCAAATGGACATAAGGAAATTAGAGATTTTGATAACTTGATCAAAATTAATGGAAGGTGTGCACACAACATGTAACAGAAAAGTAATTCCAGACTATTGAGATCACCTAATAACTGTTGGCCCTCTCCTCTTCTCTCCAGCATAGTCATGAGGGAGGCTTTCCCCCTTCACCTCTGCTTTTCCTTCTCTCGTGGGCTGGGGTGGGCATGTGGACAGGGGCAGTCCTTTCTGTCATTCTTTATTGAGCTCAATGACTGCACTGTAGTAGGCTTTAGGGATATAACATGAAACTAGATAAAATTTAAAGTGTTTTAGTCCTTCTTGCTTTTCTTAATTCCTCTGGAAATTTAATCCAGCTATTGACCCTGCCTGAATGCTATTTCCTTTCCTTTGGTTGAGGTGGGATGGATGGGGGGTGTGTGTGTGTCTCTGAGGTGGGTGAATCATGTTACGGCAGGGAGACCAGGGTACTTTCTTGGTAACTTGGGAGTTGACAGCAGACACGAAGGGGAGGAAGGACTTGGCTTGGAAGCCTTTGGATCAGAGGGTGCCTCTGAGGTCTGGCTGGACTGGTTACTCTTTGTCAGAGTAAAGTCATCATAAAGAAGCATATTTGATCAGTAGTTGCATCACCTGGGATTCTAGCAGCAAATAGATGGCATGTTGAAATGGTCAATTAAGAGAGTTTAATGAATGGACTTTTTTCAGAGATATGGGCAGGGCTAAGGAAATCAGTGAGGGATGAGGAAGCACCAAGCCAGTAGCAAATGGTGAAAAGTGCCTTCTGATTAAAATTTGGCAATCCCATAGAGCTGCCACTTGGACACAACATACCAGCTGAGGACTTAAACATATGACCATTGTGGTGCTTCATTTCCTTCTCATTGGACTGTCTACAGGTATTATTAAGCCCATTTTATAGATGAGGCATGTTAAGGAATCTGCCCAATACCACACCTTTGGTAAGTGGAGGAACTGAGATTTGAACTCAGATCTATCTGAATCTAAATGCTATTCTTTTCTGGCTGAAACCATTACATCTCTCATTCAAGGCAGTAAGAGATGGGGGAAGAGGTGGCATCATCTTTACCTGTCCCTTTTATTAAGAAAGCAAAAACTGCCATAGAACTCCCAGCGGGCTTCCATTACTTCTCACTGGCCAGAATTGTGTCGCATGACCCCAATACATGTCCCCTTACATGGCCCCCTTACGTACCTGCCCCTCACTCCAGCTGCAAAGCAGGCTGGGAAGGCAAGTATTTGGCTTTTCTATCCTATATAGTGGAAAGTGACAAGGGAGTAGGAATTGGGAATGATTCTTGGGTCAACAAACTAGTGGCTGACTTCTTTTTTCTATGGTTTTTGTGGTACTTTCTTTCTTTAGATAATTTTACACATTCTACCTGGTTTTGGTCAATTAATGTAAGACTCTTCACTTTCTAGGTATTTAAGGTGACAGCATATTTCTGATCTATTATGTATTGATTTCGCAGTTTAACTCAATTCTTTTTTATTATTCCTGTCTCTGCATTTATGAGAGACACTTGACAGGAAACCCCGTGGGTGTTAACAATAATGCCTATGGTACCAGGATTAGAGATTGAGTGGAAAGCCCTAAACACATTCCTTGGCACATAGCAGGTATTTGGCAAATGGTGACTATTATCATTATTCATCATTTCTCCCTCTGAATGGGACTTGGATGGTAAAGGAAGACCTTGGAAGGAAGTGACTGGCTATGCAGATGGTGTTGACAAATGGGGTTTGGATGTTTGATCCCTGGTTTGAGACGACATTATGATGCTAAGTGTGGAGGATGGATGGAGGGGCAGAATGCATTTGTTCAGAAGCTAGCTAACGATTGTAGAGTGCTTTAAACTGAATAGGGCAGGAGAAGGAGAGAAGACCACAGCCAAAGAAATTGGTAAAATCAGTTCCACAGAGACTAGGAATCATTAAAAGAAGGGTGAAATTGTGGGTGAGTGTTGCGATTCCTGTGAGAGACAGTTGGTGAAGGAACTGAGATTGTAATGCTCTCTGCATTGCCCTCTCCCTGGACTCACCTCATTTATTGTGTTATAGTCATGTCATATTTATCTTTACTTTGCCTTGTCAACATAGTCTGAGATAAGATAAACACCATCCTAGTTTTCCCAAATGTGATGGAAGTAGATTCCAGACCTAGGGATGGCATCAAGTCTAGACAATGGCTTAGATGAAGAAGAGATGTTCTTAGGTGCCTGTATGAGGAGTCTATGGAAAAGAATAATAGTATCATTTATACAGCACTTAATATGTGTTGGCCTGTTCTAAGTACTTAGATTATTTCACTTAATCTTCACAATAGCCCTATGAAGACGATACCATTAACATCCCTGTTTTATAGTTGAGGAAACTGAAGTACGAGGGGAAAAGTGACTTGCCTAAAGTCACACAGCTTATGAGTTAAACACAGCCAGTCCTCTCTGGAGGCCAGGCTGATTCCCTGTGTCAATGTAGATAAGTTATGTTGGCTTAAACTAATTTCTTTCTTTGATAGGGTTACTCAACTGGCAATTAGGGACAATATGGTTGTAATGTGCACTTGCTTTTGAAATATTCAATTCTATTATGGAAGATGAATAAATTTGTAAAATGTAGTGAAACATTTTAAGGTATGTATAGACAAGCAGTTAGTAAGTAGAGCATGTGTTCATCAAACATAGATGGGAAGCAATAAAAGGACCAAAAGGTATCTAATATTCATGAGGTCCTGGGTACTAAATATTCATTATACAGTAAACATACATGGAATATATGAGATAATAAATATAAAAAAGGCCAAAGTATTCATATTACTAAATGAGCATATAATATTCATGAGGCCCTAATTCATAGCCACCATTCTGGCCCCATGTGTCCTCTGTCCAAGAAACACAAATAAACCCAGGTTTGTTCATAGGCTAACTGGTGAGCTATAGGTGTACCTCGGTGAGCTATAGCTGTGGCCAGAGGTACTTGTCCCTGCATCTTTCCGATGGAGCCAAGGTGGGATGGGCCCAGGGCACCCTCCTTCCATGGGCCCCCTTGCTCAAATCTCAGTTTTGGTTCTTACAACCATGTCATCAGTAGGAAATGTTATTGTGTGTGTGTGTGTGTGTGTGTGTGTGAGAGAGAGAGAGAGAGAGAGAGAGAGAGAGAGAGAAGGAGAGAAGGAAAGAGAAAGAGAGAGAAGACAAACACTGGTAACCCAGGATTCAAGTGAAGGTCCTTCTACCCTGTCTGTACCCTATCCTAAGTGTGTTAACTTATCCTGGGCTCTTTTCCCTTCTTTCTCACTGCATGTTATAAATTGATTTTTAATAAGCTATCCCATGACATCCTGGTAGGATTCTTGGCATCCTGGTAGTCTCTAATGCCATCAAGGTAATTTCCCATAGGACAGAGGTAGACATGGGCTGTCAGAACCTCAGCAAGACCCTGGCAATTGTACCTGAGATCCATGTGGGCAAATATAAGCTAGAAGATACTACAAACAGGGGGACTCCTGCCTGCTGCTAGTGGCAATATTGTGGGACTAGTGGCCCTGGAAGGAGGTTTCTGGCACTGCTCCGTCTCTCTGATCTGTTATGGTGATAAGATGAAGACACAGAAGGTAAGTTAATCAGATTGAAAGACATGGTAAATATTGAGATGTTTTCATGTTGGAGAGGGGTTTCATTTGTTCCGATTCTGTGAGTTGAGCTGCGGGAAATCAATTCCCTTTCGGGCCAGATGATGGGATGTGAGGGGGTAGGGAGCATGGGAACTGGCTCATGGAATGTAACAAAGTGCACTTGAGTCCCCAGGGCTCTGAGTGAGGTGAGGCAGGGAAGAATGAGAACAGGGCTCAGCCCCAAGAAGTGTGTATGGCAGGAGGGAGGTGAGAAAACAGGTCCCAGGTGAAGAGTACTACAGAGCAGGAGATGAACAAAACCCAGGGTGCCCCAGTAGAGGGGATCAGTGGTTTCCCCAGGGAATATAAAGGAAGCTGCTATCCCCCAGCATCCTGGGAACCAAATTTCTCCAGTACCTAGGGTCTCCTCTGCCTGTGGTAAGCCAGCCTGGCTCACTGCACTTCCGTACCAATGAGATTTCTACCCCCTAATCTCTCCTATATAGCAAATTTGGAGTCTGAATCTGCTTTCCATTTTCTTCCTGAATTCCCAACCCCCTTTTTGCTATATATGCCACTGGGATAACTTGAGAATAAAGATTTTATGTAGCAGGTTTTTTTGTCTTGTACATGAATCTTTGATGACTGTCCTTAGCCCTGTGGGTAACAGTATATATAACTTTGTCTTATCTTTGTATTTCCTGAGCGACATTCTGGCTGATGCAAGAGCTGGCATTGCAGAAGCAGCTGTCTATTATGTTGTTTGCAATGACAAATGACAATATTCCTCCCTAATTAGGAATAGAATATATGTATGATTTATAGCCTTGAGCTAAGTCTCTCCCGCAGATGAAGTCTCAGTTGTTAGTATTTGAGATATTCCTTTATAAAGCCTAAAGTTAGTATAAAAGAATGTGAATGGCAAAATGGTAGACACACCAGGTTCTGGTAAAAGTCCTTATTATCCTGTATCTTCTTTATGTACAAAATAAATGTGCCAATATATGGCATCTAGAGATGTCTAGAATCATAGAACTTTAAAGCTTCAATAATCTTGTTCAAATTTGGGGTCAATGTCTTTGTGCTTGAAGGGTATTTTCCAATGAGTTTGGGTGGTTTTGTTGTTAAGAAGGACATGAATCAGGCATGAATAAATAGAAAAAGATCCTGGAATTATTTCAAGGGAATGGAAGCTTTGTCACTTAGAAAATACATTTTTTTTCTAATTATAAAATGAATACACATTTATTGTAGACAATTTGGAAACAAAAAAATGTATAAAGCAGAAAATAATACACTCAACAGCCAGAGTTAACTGTTAACATTTTAGGTATGTTTTGCTCTAGTCTTCTTTTCAATATATCTCAAGCATATGTACTCATATGTTTACAAAACTGGAGTAAAACTCATTATACTGTAATATAGTTCCATATCTCTGCTTTTAAAAAAAAACCTTAACGTTATATTGAGAACTTCCCCCGCTGCCACTAAATATTCGTTGGAAATATATATTTTTAAATTTCTTTCTTTCTGTCTTGGACATTCTGGTTTTTTTAGGATATTAAAAGTCTGGTCAAATATCGCTATGTTTGTACATGCCAAATTGTGAAAATCTTAGTACAGGAAAAGCAGTGTGAGGAGATGGAAAACACTGAAAACATGAAGAGTTCACATAAAAGCAATTGAGCATTGACATTGCTTGCTTGCCATGGTTTAGCCTGTGCGGGCTCGTCAAGCACACTGTCGTGTTTTTGAGAGCATGGGTGTACTCTACATGTATTTGACTTGACACAGCACACTTCCCCCAACCCCCTCCTCTTTGTGCTCTGATTGGAATGCTACCCATGTTCCCTCGGTGATTGATGTTAGCTGATGGTACTGATCAATGAAATCATTGGTGCCAACTTCAGAAAGAACACCTTTAATTCATGACATTCTGTGACTAATAGATTTCTCTTTAAATGTCGTGTTTCCATAATAAGATGTTTCAATGTTACTATTTTTTTTAAAAAAAGTTATTCCGTAAAGAAAGGAATTTGAAAGGAAAAACCTCTTACCTTTTCTATGTTATTATTCACCTCATAACTCAATGAAACAAAACTGACAGGAAGTCACCCTGGCCTGGGTTTGACTTGAGTGCACATGGACACCCCTGCTCTGGACCCCGGGACTGCCTGTGGTGGCTTGCCCTTTGATTGTTCACTGTGACGGGAGCTTCTGGTTGTTCTGTTTCCACTTTCCATTCCCCAAAGAGATCTGATTTTCTCTCTATGTTAACTATTAAACTAACTTTGTAACACGGTGGTTTTTAAACTATATTCTACAGGGCATGAAGGCCGGGATCTCCCAAGTTACCTGGGAGGTTGTTAAATATGCTATTTTGGTTCTTTTTTTTTTTTTTAAAGATTGGCACCTGAGCCAACAACTGTTGCCAATCTTCTTTTTTTTCTTCTCCCCAAACCCCCCCAGTACATAGTTGTATATTCTAGTTGTGAGTGCCTCTGGTTGTACTATGTGGGATGCCACCCCAGCATGGCCTGATGAGTGGTGCCACGTCCACACCCAGGATCCGAACTGGTGAAACCCTGGCCTGCCAAAGCGGAGCGCACAAACCTAACCACTAGGCCAGGGGGCCAGCCCTGGTTTTGGTTCTTAATTGTAGAGATTCTGATTCAGTAAGTCTGGGATGGGGTCCACATTTTGAGAACCACTCTCCTGGGGTGGGGGCTGGGTAGTAGTAGGCAGTTGGGTGGGCTTTAATCAACCCCTCCCACTGTTCTGCCTGAATAGAAGTTTAAAAAAGTCTGAAAACTACCTTTCTATAGAATGCTTTGTTTACTCTACCCTAAGATAAACTTCAGAAAAGCAATGACTTTCAGAAGCTTACAACAGGTGACTCTAGAACACAGGGTGGTTACCAGTGTTGGCTGGAGTAGAGCAGTTATTATCTAAAAGTTTTCTATCTTCCTAAGCTACCCCTTTCCTGGTCCTTTGGCTAGAGAGAGCAGGGTTGCTTTGGGGCTTTTTTGTCTGTGCGTGTTGGTGTTTCCAGGTTACTGACTTATCAAGCTCCAAGTCTTGGATTTGTGAGACAAAAGAAAATCCAGAGAATTTACCATTAAGTTGTTACTTGAGTCCTGAGGTAAAGCGTAAAATGCTTTGTCCACTACTTCTGCCTTCCAGCTTTCCTTCCTCCTGTCCTTTATGCCTCAGAGAGTGAATCAGCATTCTCTGTGATGTGCAGGGTGATGCTACTGGATGTTTTCATGAAAAATGAGAAAAGGGACAGAAATAGTTACTTAGTTTTTGCAATAGCAGAAAAATATAATAGTAATGTGCTTCACATCTTTGGTATGGAAGGGTCATCCTACACTGACGTGTGAATATGCTGTTCCTTCCAAGTGGGTTGTTGAAAATAGGAAGGCTAACATTTAACAATGTGTGCATTATGTGGTCAATAATTTTATGTTTTAAATACTTCACTACAGACACTGTGATGTAAGTGCATGTGTATGAATTGCTTGGATTCTACTCAAATTTGGGCAGTCAGTTAACTTAGGTAGCATGTATGTTTCTGGGATGGTTAGTTGATATTTAACCAAGTGATACACTTTATAGACAGCTCCTCAACCTTTCCAGCCATCTTTATCACCGATCAAAATGGGACTAGACATTTTGTTAATGTTACAAATGAATTCTCATTGGTGAAATTAATGGTTTGCTATTTTGTACACTGGCTATTGGAAATTGTTTTTTTTTCATCCCTGAAGTTATTGGTGTTTAAGATAAATGGTTTGATCAAAACATCTTCAAGATACTCTCCCATTCTGCGTGAAAGGGTGTTAGAATCTAGGAAGCCCATCTCCCTTCATATGTGGATTTGGTGCCTGAGGCTTCAATATAATACGGTCTTGTGTTCCCAGAATTTAGAAGATTCTGATCACTTGAGGCTTAACTTAATTTTGCCTGTAGAATTCATGTTTACTTGAATATATATTTTTTATGCAAACTGTATTTAGAGAACTTAAGAAGACAGAGCCTGGACTTCATCTAGCTAAGAAAGCAGGTTGCTTTTGTGCTATTTGCTAATAAATGCTTGTGTTTGTGGCAGAATTTTATCTGAGAACTGCTTTATATATAACTTTCCACAAATACAAGCACTTATTAACAAGCTGATAGAAATGTATGTTCATATAACATTTATGATATCAAGATTACAATTGAACAGTCTTTTGAATTATTAAAACAAATCATTCAACATTACAAGAAAACTCCTATTTTCCTTAAAGAGAAACCCAATTTTCTGATGATAAGAATCAGAATAAATATAGGCTCAATTAAATTTTATGATAACTAGTATATATTTAGCTGACAATATAATGGCTAGCTGGTGCTTTGTCTTCTTAAATGTCTATGCCAATAGTCTTTTTATTCTTTTAAATATTATTTGTTAAATAGCTAAGGAAGAAGCTTCTGTTTCTGGGAAGATGGAGTAGACATACTTTCCCCCCTATTTCTTCTGCTAAGTACAACCCCAAACCTTGGGCAGTATGTTTAAAACAAACATAAGAAGATTCAGAAAGATGAAAAGAAGGCAGACCAGCTAGGAACCTCAGGACCCAAGCAACAATGTAACGGTAAATTCCCCAGGTTTTCTTTTGTCTCATAAATTCCAGACTTGGAGCTTGATAAGCCAGTAACCTGGAAACACCAACAAGCACAGACAAAAAAAGCCCCAACACAAGTCTACTCTCTCTAGTCAATGGGTCAGGAAAAGGGCAGCTTAGGAAGAGAGAAAACTTTTAGATAGTAACTGCTCTACTCCAGCCAATCACCACAGAAAAACCAAGGCCCCACCTTCACCCACACCAGAGAAGACTCCCACCCTCTCCACGCTGTAGTGAGTAAACCCCTTTGCTGGAGTGGTGTCAGAGGAGATGTAGCGGAGTTAGGACTTTCAGCACTGCCCAGTGGTAATGAGAGCACCTCCCTGCTCCCCATGGGGTCAGCAGAGGTATAAGTCATCTCTCTATATAATGTAATACCTAGAGAAACCACTAAAAAACTATATGAAGAGGTACCTTCAAAAATAATATGGATAAATATAAATGGAATTCTAAAAAATATTTAAGTAACCCATACGAAGACAGGAAAAAGAAAACAGAAATGGAAAACTGAGAGAAAAAACAAAAAACAAAAAATAAAATGTCAGGCTTAAGCAATACATACTGATAATTACATTAAATGAGAATGGTTGTAATATACCAACTAAAAGACAGAGATTGGCTGAGTGTATTAAAAAACATGTCCTGACTATATGCTGTCTCTAAGAAACTCACTTCAAATATAGCAATATAGAAAAGTTGAAAGTAAAGGGCTGGTAAAATATATATTATGCAACTGTTAATCAAAATAAATTATGAATGAGTGTATTAATATTTATAAATTAGATTTTAGAGCAAAGAAAATTAGAGTCATAAAGGGACATCATATAATGACAAAAGTAGATAGTAATTCTAAAGGTCTGTGCACCAAACAATAGAGCTGCAAAATATGTGAAGCAAAAACTGATAGAAGTGAAAGGAGAAATAGACAAATTCACAAGAAGATTTCGATACTCTTCTATCAACATCGAGAGAACAACTAAACAAAAATTAGCAAGGGTATAGAAGAACTCAACAACATCATCAGGCAACAAGACCTAATTGACGTTTATAGAAAGCTTCACCAAATCACAGGAGTATACACATTCTTTTCAAGTACCCATGGAACGTATACCAAAATAGAGCATATCTTAGGCCATAAAACAAACCTCAAGAAATTTAAGAAAATAGAAGTCATGTAGTATGTGTTCTCTCATTACAATGGAATTAATCTAGAAATTGCTAACAGAAAGATAACAGCAAAATCTCTAAGCACTTGGAAACTAAACAATAGACTTCTAAAAAATCCATGGGTCAAAGATTATATTAAAGTAAAAAGAAATCGAACTGAATGAAAATGAATATACAACATATCAAAATTTGTGGGACACAGCTAAAGCAGTGCTGAAAGGGAAATTTATAGGATTAAGTGCTTTCATTACAAAAGAGGAAAACTCTCAAATCTATAATCTAAGCTCTCACTTCAAGAACCTAGAAAAAGAAGAGTAAAATAAATCCAAAGCAAGCAGAAGGGAGGAAATAATAAAGATAAGAGCAGAGATTAATAAAATTAAAAACAAAAGTAGAGACAACCATTGGAAAAAGCTGGTTCTTTGAAAAGATCAACAAAATTGACAAATGTCTAGCAAGAGCGATGAAGAAAAAACAGAGTAGATGCAAATTACCAATATCAGGAATGAAACAGGGGTTATCACTAAAGACCCTACAGATATCAAAAGAATAATAAGAGAATATTATCAACAACTCCACATACATAAATTAGACAATTTATATGAAATGGACCAATTCCTTGCAAAACACAAACTACCACAGCTCACCCAGTATGGATTTTGACAGTTTGAATATCCCTGTAACTATTAAAGAATTTGAATTCGTAGTTTAAAACCTCATAAAATAAATCTCCAGACCCAGAAATTTTCACCAGAGAATACGAGCAAATGTTTAAAGAAGAACTAACACCAATTCTACACAATCTCTTCAAAATAGAAGAGAAGGAAACACTTCCAGTTCATTTCATGAAACCAATATTGCTCTAATACTAAAACCAGACAAAGACAGTACAAAAAAGAAAACAAGAAAACAGTGGGCCAATATCCACTATGAATATAGACACAAAAATCTTAACAAAATATTGGCAAATAGAATTTGGCATTCTCTGAAAAGTATTGTACACCATGACCAAATGGGGTTTATTCCAGGCATGCAAGTCTGGTTCCATGTTTGGAAATCATGCAGTTTAGTCTACCATATTAACAGGCTAAAAAAGAAAAATTACATGATCATATCAATAGATGCAAAATTTTTTTTGAAAAAAATTCAACATTTCGATTAAAAAACCTCTCAGAAAAATAGGAATAGTGGAGAATTCCCTCAATTTGGTCAAGTGAATTATAAAATCCTAAAGCTAACATCAAACTTAATTGAGAATTCCCTCAATTTGGTCAAGTGAATTATAAAATCCTAAAGCTAACATCAAACTTAATGGTGAACAACTGCATGCTTTTCCCCTAAAAGTGAGAACAAGGCAAGGATGTCAGTTCTCACCGCTGGTATTTAGCATAGTACTGTAAATTCTAGCAAGTGCAATAGAGCAAGAAAAGGAAATAAAAGGCATACATATTGGAAATGAACAAATATTTCTGTCTCTATATACAGATGACATGATTGTCTATGTAGAAAATTCCAAGGAATCTACCAAAAAAAACCCTGCCCCTAAAACAAACAAAAGAATCCCAAACTCTTAGAGCAATTAAGTGAATCCAGCACAAAAATTGTTTTTATATATACTAGTAATGAATGTGCACACTGGAATTAAAAGTACAATGCCATTTACAATTGCTCAAATAAAAAAAGAAATAGATATAAATCTAACAAAGCATAAATAAGACTTGTATTCTACAAACTACAAAATAATGATAAAAAATCAAAGCTCTAAATAAATAGACATATTATGTTCATGGTTTGGAATTCAGCAGAGTAAAGATGTCAATTCTCTCTAAATGGAATGTGCGTATTTAATGCAATTCCTATCAAAATTCTAGCAAGATTTTTATAGATAAAATTATTCTAAAATTTATATGGAAAGGCAAAGGAATTAAAGTAGTTAATTTTGAAACAAAAGAACAAAGTGGAAGAATCACTCTATACAATTTCAAGGCTAATTATAAAGCAACAGTAATCAAGATTGTTCGGTATTCATGGAGGGGTAGACACTTAGATCAACGGAATACAGTAGGGAACTCAGAAATAGGCCTGTACAAGTATTCCCAACTGATTTTGACCAACGTATGAAAATAATTCAATACAGGAAGGATAGCCTTTATAACGAATGGTCTTGGAGCAGTTAAACATCCAGAGGCAATAAAATGAATCTTTGTAGCCACCCCTGACGCAGGAAGGGTTAATAATCACTGGAAAAGGCTTGCCAACAAACTGTGACCCAGAGGTGAGAAGGCCGGTCAGCCAATGAGGAGTAAGACCTCCAGGGGGAGGCAACCTAAGACAGGTGTGGTCACCTGGGGGCACAGATGGGGACACGATATCAATATTGGGAGCAGGAGGGGCCATTGCCTAGGAGACCTTGCCTGCTCCGAGATAAAAATATACGAGCACAGCAATAATATGATAATATCAAAACAGAGGCTGAAGGAGGGCTCCTTGAGAAATCACTAAGAATTCTTGGCATTCGCTAATTACTTCATCCAGAACACCTGTGTATGTTTAACAGATGTAAGCTATGTATATATTGAAATGCTAGTTATAATAAACTCCGAGTGGCCATCAGCCCTCTCCACATCTATCCTGATGTGTACATTGGATTGCGACACTGACAATCTTGCCTAAACTTCATTCCTTATACAAAATTTAACTCAAAATGGATCATGGACTTAAATGTAAAATGCAAAACTATAAAGCTTTTAGAAAAAAATGTAGGAGAAAATTCAGTTTGGGATCTAGGGCTAGACAAACAGTTCATAGGCTGGACACCAAAAGCACAATTCATAAAAGGAAAATTGATAAATTTTACTTGATCAAAATTGAAAACTTTTGCTCTGTGAAAGACCCTGTTAAGAGGATAAAAGAAAAGCTACCCACCAGGAGAACATATTTGCAAACCACATTTCTGGCAAAGGACTAGTATCTAGCATATATGAAGAACTCTCAAAATTCAACAGTAAAAGAACAAATAGTAAATTACCAAATGATCAAAAGATATGAAGAGACATTTCACTAAAGAGGATATACATATGGCAAAGGAGTACATGAAAAGATGTTCAATATCATTACCCATTGGGGAAATGTAAATTAAAACTACAATGAGATATTACTACCCATCTATCAGAATGGCTAAAAAAAATGATAATACCAAATGCTGACAAGGATGCAGAGAAACTGGATCACTGATACATTGCTGGTGAGACTGTAAAGTGGCACAGCCTCTTTGGAAAACAGTTTGGCAGTTTCTCTCTATGCAACTATTAAGTTATTTTTTATAACATCAGTAGCTGGTAGCCATAAAAGCTTCCAAAAGTGACAAATCTTTCTTCTGATTGAGTTGGTCTTTTTCAAAATAGCAGTTACTTTCAATGAAGCTATGGTCGAACCTGCCAGTCTGGCAGCCATCTTGTCTTAGGCAAAGATGACTTTGTGTATCTTTTACTCTTGTACATTGATTTTAAGCCATGCTATGACACTATTTCTAGGTCCTTGGATGAGCATCATTATAACTTCCAAATTTTGACAACATTTTTTTATAGCTGTAATAGTTATTTCCTCCAGGACATTGACTTTGAACCCATTTGGAGCCTCTAATGGGATTTCCCTTGGCTGGCCCAGAGTAATCATTGGGAAAAAGGTAAAGTTAACTCTCAGTTTCCTGCCCCACCTCCACAGCCCATGTTATAACTGTGAAACCAAAGGGAATGTGTTGTCAGGCATGTATGTACCTGTAACATGAAGTATTCCTGGAAGCCCCACTGAGTTCTCAGCCTCGGACTCACTGAAGAGGACTTGAGTGACCCTCATTGTTCCATGCTGTTAAACAAGTGGAGTGTGGGACAGAAAGAACTAAAATTCCTCGGGGGGTGTATTAGAGTGTCTGGGTCCAGAGGCTCCTTCAGGTTCTGCCTGGTTGGCCGACCTCCAAATCCAATAGTGGTTCCAGAGGTTTCTTTGCCTGTTAAAGTGATTACCCAGAGTGATTTCTTCTCTGTGGAACCCACAGTGTCGCCTTCATGGGGATGATCCAAATCAAGCCTATACCATTCAAACCCCAAAGCAATGCTGCCCTGCCGCTAACAGTACATTTCCAATAGGAGAAGGATGGTGTTTTTGAGGCAAGGGAGGGTATTTAATGTGTACTCTCTGCCTGATTGCTTTTCAACCCTGGGGGTCTGCGCTCTGGCTAATTTGTCTGGCTGTCCTAGAGTCTTAAGCTCCAGGAGTGAGAAATACTATGTACTGGTTTGGAAAGGTCAGCCTTGCCAGAAAGAGATTCCATCCTTGTTAACATCTTGGCTTGATTAATCTCTGCTGTTTCTATCGTTCTCTCAATTTTTGTTCACTGACTCTTTCGTTCACTAATTCTTTTATTTACTGAAATTTGGAAGGTGGAGACAGAAGAAAAGATTTTCAACTTTGAGTTCCCACTATTTGGGGTCCAGCACGATTTTCTTTTCTCAGATTAGAAGTATTTGGAAAAAGCCAAATTTTTGTTTTCTCTTTGGTAGATTATCCTCAATATTTTATTTATTTTATCATCATTCAAATCCACTACAAGTTTGTATGTATCAAGATTGTTTTGTATTATAGGATTCTTCAGGCATGAGTGGAGCTTATTTAGCCAATTGTATTTAGCATTCATAATGAATGCATAGATATTTAGCCATTTTTGATGATAAAAGGTTCTTAGGATGTGGAGTGACATAGCTATTCATAATGGAAGGTTCTTGTTGGTGGAAAATCAACTTCAGTTTTGAGGCAATAAAATGGCAAAAACAATAATCACTTGCAATGCTTAAAGACTATAATCCCTTGTAGGATCCTATACTTAATAATGAGAAGAAAAACAGAAATGAGAACCCACTCCTTTTGAGAGTTTACTTTTTTAACTCTACATTCCCAGGCCGGAAGCCTCAATTTTGTAATCGTGAGTTTTTAGAAAAGCATCGTTGTGCATTTCCTGGATAATATATCATGCAGTGACTCACAGGGCTGGGGAGTACAGGGCAGGCACATGGGGTTGCTCTAACTGAGAACAAGACAGCATGATGTCACAGAGTCAGCTCCGTATAATGCGTCATCCACACAATGTTACCAAGCAGCTCTTGCCTTGATTCTGAATTTTAGAAGATGCTGCAAAATGCTGGAGGGAAAAATCTGTCTTATGGAATTGTCTACCGCAGGCATAAAATAAAAATCAATTTTATCCTTTGGAGGTACCTTTACTCTCAAAGGATCCCAATGTACTCAGCTCCTGCCCCAGGAGTATTAGTCATACATCTCTGAAATGTCGCCTCCTCTGTGCTAGAAAAGGCAGGCCCCTTTGAGGCAACCCTCTCTGCAACAAGATTCGTTTTGAGTGGGATATTAAATAGTATTTCTAATTAAAATGACGAGGAAATTGTAGTAAAGCAAAACCTAATTTCCCATGTTGAAATTTAACTAAGACACAATGGTTAATAATCTCCTTTTTTAGAAGATTGTATGATTTAAGGGGAAAGGCCCCTCTTTATTGCAGAGGATATAGTGTGAGTTCACAGGGACTTGGATAGAATGAAAGTGTCTGAGGAAACATGTCAGAACAATTGGAGGAAGGGTGGACAGTTCTCAATAACTACGAGAGGAAATCAACCAGTAGGTTTCAATGAAGGAGAAAGCTGTTAGGTCATCATCTGTATGAAAATTTGTATCTGGTGTTTTAGAAATGTTTGGTAGAATGGAATTGGCCATCAAATGACAAAATACAGTTTCCTCTTGAAGCTCCTGCATGTCCAACATCTTGAAGATGAGGAGTCTTTAAAAGACCATTTGCTCCATCTTCTGCATTCAGGCTGAATTGTTTAAAAGCATTTCAGAAAGATGAGAATCTACCCTACTTAAAAAAAAAAATTCCACGGAAGGAATATCAGAGAACCAAAAGTAATATTATCGAAGTTAAATTCCTCAAGTTTCAACTAAAACTGGGCTCTTCTTGTTCTTTGTTTAGAGGAGATGAAAAGTAGCTCTTCACTGTGTGAAAGCCATTCCTACACTTGAAAGACATTGTTATGTGGCTCTTTCTGCTAAAAATAATCTCATTTCCTTAGAAGATTTTCTAAGTTTTATTTCCCAGTTTTGACCCTGTGAAGGTTAATGAGAGAATCTGATACTGAGGGGGAGAGCACATGAAACCTGCCAGGACTTTACTTATTTAAAACATTTTTACAATTATTATTTCCTGTTCATTCTGGAGAATCTACAGAGCTCTTCACTGGGGAGATGGCAGAGAGCTGAAGAGCTGACAGGATAGGAAAGAGCCAGTGAAATATTTGAATTTACCTGTCTGTGTAGCACAAGGACCAGTGACATGTTGTAAACTAATGACAGGAAGAGTAGCACAAAAGCAACTTTGATTGAATTGGGCCTCCTGGTGGCGCCAGTCTGAAGTGCCTCAGAACATGGCATCATGGGAGACTCCTCTGGTGCCGGTTCTCCTAGTCCAGTCACTGGCTGTGAGGTTTCAACATGGCTGCTCCTGTTTTCCTCCCAGCCCTGCTACCAAATGACTGTCCTGCAGGACAATTCCTGGGAGTGGTTGGGATCAACTCCTCATGGAACAATTGCCGCCACGTCATAGGTGTAGGTTTGCAAGGGTGGTGTTCCAGAGCTGTTGATTCCCTCCTTTGCAGTCTATCTTTGATCCACATCAGTTGCACTAGGTAGATGGTACTGTCTGGATTCAGCTTCTTTCTCCTACATGTGAATAACCGTGTTCAAGGTAATACCATGTGTTAATTTGGCCATTTTTAAAACTAGTTAAAACAGTAAAGTTATTTGTCTAAATAGCATATAGTCATAGCAAATTTAAAAACTTAATACCTAACTATGATAAAATGTAATTTTCGCTAACCCTGAACTCACTTCAGTTTCTGCTTAGGCTAATCCTGACTCTAAGAAAATATTTTAAAAACATTCATTCAACAAATATGCTTTGAGGCATCCTTTGGTATCAAGCACTGTGCTAGGCACTGAGTCTGCAATAATGAATAAGACAAAGTTGATCTTTGTCCACAGAGAGATGATAGTCTGCAGGATGCAGTGTTCTAATGGATTGAAAACCTCTTCTGGAATTGCAGTTCTTTCAGGATATATGTGGTACGTAGGGTCTGGCTCTAGTTCCTGAGAGTTTCAGAGCAGGAAGTAGGCTAAAACCTTTTAAGTAGCAGAAGAGTCATTTAAAAATGCACCAAGTGAAGGCAGGCTTTCAGTGTCCTGCTTTTAGTTCTCAGAAGAAAATCATTGTTTGATCCTTTGTTTCCCTGTGGTAAAGCAGAAGAGAGAAAGAAGAAGTGTAGGGTCATGTCTACAGCATAAGTCGCATGATTTTTTTCCAGAGCACAGCTGCCCTAGTAGCTTCTAAAGTCACTTCAGCTTTCCCTCATCTTCCATCAGATGAACAGATTCATGTAGTGATTCTCTTACCTGTATCTTCTGATCCCTTGTGACTGTTATAGTGTGGCCTCTGAGACAGTTTACTTATATTTTCAAAAAAGTAATTATTATAAAATATAATCATTAAAAATTGTACATGTTGATTAAATTTAGAAAACATAAGTATATAGAAAGAAGAGGAAAAAAAGTCCATAATCCCACCACCTAAACATCTCCACCATTTATATTTTGGTGAACTGTCTCCTAGACTATATTTTTCTTTGCGTAAGTTTTATTTAAAAATGTGAAATAACATATTATGCACACTTTGGTTCCCTTTGCCTTTTGACTTAGCATTACATCTTAAACATTTTCCATGGTATAACATTCTCTTCAGACTCCTTATTATGTCATAATATCCCATTGAATGGAGTCACTTTATTTTATTTAGCTGTCTCTCACACGTAGACTTCCAATTTTTCACTATAATAAGCAATGCTAAGATGAATATTGCTGTGCAGAATATTTTAATCTAAAGCAAAGAAGATATAAGTTTATATCAAAATGAGTTAATCAAATACACTTGAATAAGACATAGGGCCTTAAAACAGAACTCTAAGGTGCTACACTCCTGAAACTTTCCAAAGACCCACTCACTGTAAGCCCCTCTATGGTCCCCCACTCTCCTCTATGTAAAGGGGAGTCTTGCTGCTCTTGTATCAACTATGCCACTTCCCTTGTCCAGCCTTGCCTGAATCAAATTCTCATTAGTCAAGTTTTCAAATGACCAGGCCACCTTTCAGAAAGTGGTTCAATCAGCCTGTGTGTTGCTGCCTCTAAGTGAAGCATAGACATTGGCAACTGTCTGATAAATTTACCTCAAGCTTCCTAGAAACAATTTATCTAGTTTAATTGGCATCAAGGACGTTGTAATTTGGTGATAACTGGGTTCATTTTGTCAGGAGAGGGGGCCAAGCCCTCTCCTTGGCAGACATGTAGAGAAGTAGAGTGAGGGGACTGGCTGGATAGTGGGCATGGAAGCTCCAAGAGATGTGGCTTGGAAGTGAGGGGACAGTCTAGGAAGTCAGCAAGGGAAGGCCTGGTAATGGCTCATCTGAAGTCAACTTGCAGCATAGCCACAAATGATGGATTTAGACATGCTCATGTGCTTGGTTGAATGTCTAGGTGAGGATATGAATTGGAAAGGATATCTCATGCAGCATATTATGTTTGTTTTTATTGATATTTCCTAAGATGGACAACTGGAACGTTAAGGATTTTATGGGCCAATTACATGCTTTTGAGCTATATAATAGAACATATTTATATGATATATTGAAATGGAAAGTAAGATGTATGTGATTGCTTTAGATAATTTTGTCATTTGATTATGATACATAAGTTTTGAGCTTGAGAGTTTAGGTGACAACTAAGACCAATGAGCAAGAGGACATAAAACATCGTTGCCATCCCACCCATCTATCCAGACTTCCAGACTTCTTTGTACCGCAGCATCACATGCAGGAGATGCTCCAAGTTCGGGAGGCAAGAACAATGTGAGTGTGTGTGTGTGTGTGTATGGTGCTGCATGTTACTCTGGTATGAGCCCCCATTGGCTAGACCCTCGTGGCAGATTCTTAGAATGAGTCATTGCTGCTGCTCAATGGCCCGGTGTGCCCACAATGGGTGTGACTCTACAGACCTGCATGCCGACCTGTCATTGGAGCTTCCTTGGAGGTATCTGGATTTGGTCAAGAGTGAGTGATTATTGTTTAGCCCTATGTAAGCTATCACTATTACAAGTCAGGGCCACCTTGGAGAAATGTCTTCTCTTTCCATTTGCATGATTCCTCTTGCTCAGGAAGCAGAAAGCAGCACTTGGACACCAAAGAGGCTGATTCCCAAATGCCAACCCATTTCAAATCTCTGCTTTTTTGGGGGTTGCATTAGGGCCCCGGGAAAGCACGTGCAATTACACCCTGCCTGCCAGGCTGGGCATGTGGCTGATTCCCCTACAGCCTCTGCTGCAGGCAGGGAATCACACACTACTGACCTGCTCTCTGATTGTGTGGGAAGAAGCTCTCTGGTCCTAATTGTTTTCCACATGCACAGCTCTCATGCTACCTGGGGAACAAGAAATAAAAAGGGTTTGCAGAGAGGTGTAGGCAGCTATGTGTGTATAATTGCAATTTTCTTTGCAGTACTTCTCCCCATAAGGGTTTAATTGCTCAAAGATAATGGAACCACATAAAGATCAAGAAAGCTTTATGAAGGGAGACTAAATCACCCCACCAACACACCCATTATCATTCCTGAGGCATCTTCCTTATCTGGCTCTGTACACTGGGATAAACGGATGATGTTGTTCTGTTTTGGTGTGATGGAACATGAGGAATCTGGGATATTGTTCATGGTGCCAAATAAATTCTTGTCCCAGAGAAGTGCCAAAAGCTGTAATGTCCACTCAGTTCAATTTTAGTGGGGAGCTAAGGCACTCTACCAAGTCAAAGCACTTATTATTAAAGGAGAAGAGCCTTTCTCAAAGCTAGCTTTTCTAGTTAAGCTGCTACATGAGCCAAACTCACCATAATTGACTCAACTATCGTCTTTTTTAGCATATCTAATCTCAACCATGTAGTTACCTGGACCAGACAAATCAGTTCTCAGGAGGCCATTCTCAAATGTTACCCTGAAATGGATTCTGTGAAACCCCGAGGAGAAATTATTGATGGATGGAATCAGACCTTGGACTGATGAGGGTCCCTGTTAGGATGGGGGGAACTTGGTTTGAGGAATTAAGTCAACATGTATAGACGACTGTGATGTCACAAACCTCAGGACTGGTTGCTGTTGGATTTTTGTTTGTGTTTTTTGTTTTTATAAGGGAGGAGGAGTGATGTCTAGAAGCAGCAGTGGCAGCATGAAGACTGTCCATCCACCTGCCTTCATGGTATGTGGGAATCAAGTGAATGAGCAACCTCCACTGAGAGCCCTTCAAGAAAGGTGATATCAATACTCATTCAATAAATGTGTGTTGAGCACATCTAGGAGCTAGGAAAGCAATGTGTCTGTGCAGTCATGATCTGGGGAGGTAAACATGATGTAGTACCAAAATCAGCATGCTTCCAAGTCAGCTTTTGATCAAGTCAAGAAGGGTCAGTCAGGTGGAGGTAGAACTCTATGGAGTCTGAGGGTGTCCAGTAATTCGTTTACAATGGACAGGGGTACAGGATTAGGGGAAAAGCATTGGAGAGAGGGAGCAGGGAGGGCCTAGGTGAGGGAACCCAGGAAGTCCCTCTCTTGTCTCTGCTACTTCTGCAGGGGCTTCCTGCTGCTTTTCTCCATGCTGGCTTTCTCTATTGTTTGGTCCACTTGGCAGAAAGTGGCTGTCCTCAAAGCCCCCGGGTCTTTATATCTCCTCTGCTCAAGGGACCAGTCCAGACTGAAACTGGGCACTCTTAGCCCTGATTTCAGATTTCCAGCTCTGGCCCAACTTAGGTGACCCATAGCCAGGAGGGCGGGTTGCGGAGTATGAATATGCCTGGAATGGTTAGCTTGGCCAGGGGCATTTTCCAGAGAAGGGATTTTGTTGAGAACGGAGTGAATAACCTAAAATGTGCCTTTCCTGGGCTACCTTTCAGGAGTCCACGGGCTGGGGAGGAGGGTGGGTGTGAGTCCTCCAGCGTAGTTTGTATAGGGGCGAATGCTGCAGGTAGCTTCACTGGCATGTCATCATGCCCTTGAAGTCCCCTTCAGACAACTCCAAAAGCAGAAAAATGCCAAAATATTCTCCAGCCTAGTTGGATTAACCTTAATACATAATAAAGAGATAGGTTTACACCTCTACTTTAATATTAAAAAGAATCTACACTGACTTTCCTTCTCCTGAATAGATTAATGTTAATTAGCAGCATGTTTTCATTCATAAAGTGTAGTATATCTTTAATCCAGATGAAAAATGAATATATAGTTAAATCATGAAGTAACATTTTATTAATTTCTCTCCACCAGCTAGGCTTCATATTTGTAGAGTTCTCATCTTGCTGAACAGGAGTCCTCCTTGTTTCTTAGACATGCTCTTTGGGCATCCAAAGGCAATCCATCAGTGGCTGGTGCAGCTGCTGGTATCCCTGAGTTGCTGGGCCTGCATCACTTTCCTCATTTCCTGGTACTGACAGCAACATCAGCCCTGTTATTGATGATGGCAGGCTTGGCCTTTGGTGTCTGATGGATGGAGCCTTGGCCTGGGTTTATGGATTATATTTTTAATGGGACACAGCCAAACTCAAAGAACCTGGGTGGGCTTGGCTTAACATTCCCTGCTTGGACAGACCATGTCAACAAGACAAGAGGGGTCTATTTCCAGAGGAGATGGAAGAGGCCTCTCATAGGCAGAGGGAATAATTCAAGCTTTATCTCTGTGTTCATTTACTCCATTCATCTGTAGTTTCACATTTCCAGCATGATACTGTCCACTTGATGCACAGTAATGATACAATTATTTAGGCCCTACCCTCAGAGAGCTTTCCCCCAGGGAAAATTTTTTCAAGCAATTTCCATCAGCCTGAGTGCTTCACTAGGGAGTAGAGGCATTAGGAGAGAACTTAGGAAACATACTGAGCTATACCTCTGGGCAGCTGAGACGGTTCCAGGAGGAGGTGGTGAGTAAGTGGAGATATGAGGGATGAGCAGGTGTCAGCTGGTAAGGAGGGCATGGAAGTATTGTTCTAGGTACAGGGCACAGCTACTTCGGAGACAAGGAGAGCAAAGTGAGTTAGAGGATCTCTGGAAGCCCAGGAGCACAGGAGTGGGTGTGGCCTGGGGCCGGAGCAGGAGCCATGCTGTGCAGGCCTCAGAATGGGCCGGGATGGCAGGAATTACTCCCAAAGAGAATGGGAGCCACTGAAAGGCTTTAAGCAGTAGAGGAGGATGAAGGCTCTTCTCCTCCCTTAGTGCCTCCAATTCTTCCTGCAAGGTCAACAATGCTTTAATTAAATGTCACTATTCCAGTTTGGTAAATGTTCCCAGGCCCACACTTATTTTATCCATGTGCATGTTAGATGTGAATTAAAATGAAGAAAATTCATTTGTTTGGTCCTGTCTCTGGGGTCAGCTGAGGCCCTTTCTTAGCTTCCTCTCTTAATATCCACAGTTCCTACAAATCCTTGTGACGCAAGCCCTGGACTTCTGTCCAGCATGGCCTCTTACCTTGTACAAGAAGTGACTTCTATAGGAGTCCATGACATATTTTTGTCTCTGCTCGCCTAGTGGGAGCTGAGTTACTTTCCAGGTGTCATTTTTGCACGGTCTGTGGAAAGTGCAGAACAGAAACCCAAGGCACGGCTGTTGCAATGAGGCTGTGCAAGGATTCCCACAGGGCCCAATCTGCTGGAGGCTTATTTGGGTACAGGGAGGTTATTTTCACCTCTTTAGTGCTGCTTCATTCTGTGCTTCCACTCAGGTGATCTTGCCTCATCCCACTGTTTACGTCAACAACTGG
This sequence comes from Equus quagga, assembly GCF_021613505.1. Lineage (NCBI taxonomy): Eukaryota > Metazoa > Chordata > Mammalia > Perissodactyla > Equidae > Equus > Equus quagga. The sequence goes on along the minus strand of NC_060282.1, from coordinate 64,567,079 downwards.
GGGTGGCAGAGGGTGGGAAGACAATTGAGGAAAATTTTAGTTATGTCAGTAAGATCTTTATGTCTTCTATGCTGGAAGTGCCAGAGGACAAAGCTAAGTTCCATTCAATTCAAAGTTTATTTAAGACTTTGATTTCTGAAGACCTGGAGGTGTTGAAGGTGAATTAGCCAAGAATATGGGCCCCGGAGTTGAGCCAACCTGGGCTGGAATGTTGGATCTGCCACCTACTGAACATTTGGCAAATGAGCCCTCAGTTTCTTCTCCAATAGAGTGGGGACAAGGGTATGCAGAAGGTTGCTGTGAAGGCTTTCCTTTCTCAGCTTCGTTGAGATATTGTTTCCATGTCCTGGCTGTTATGAATAATGTTGCAATGAACATGGAGGGTAGGGGGCAGATATTCCTTCCAGATAGTAATTTTATTTCCTCAGGATGTATTACCCCCTCCCCCTGAAGTGGAATTGCTGGGTCATACGGTAGTTCTAGTTTTAATTCTTTAAGGAACCTTCATACTGTTTTCCATAGTGGCCGTACCAATTTACATTCCCACCAACAGTGCACAGGGGTTCCCTTTTCTCCACATCCTTGCCAATACTGTTATCTCTTGTCTTTTTGATAATAGCCATTCTAACAGGGTGAGATGATATCTCATTGTGGTTTTGATTTGTATTTTCCTGATGAGTAGTGATGTTGAGCATCTTTTCATGTACCTGTTTGCCCTCTTTGTCTTCTTTGGAAAAATATCTGTTCGGGCCCTCTACTCATTTCTTAATCAAATTATTTGGGTTTCTTTTTGGTATTGAGTTGTATGAGTTCCTTACATATTTTGGATATTAGCACCTTATCTGGTAAATGATTTGCAGATGTTTTCTCCCATTCCATGGGTTGCCTCTTCATTCTGTTGATTGTTTCTTTTACTGTGCAGAAGCTTTTTAGTTTGATGTAGTTTCACTTATTTATTTTTGCTTTTGGTGTCATATAAAAAATTGCTGCCAAGACCGAGGTCAAAGAGCTTTTTCCCTATATTCTCGTCTATGAATTTTATGGTTTCAGGTCTTATACTTAAGTCTTCAATCCATTTCAAGTTAACTTTTTTGTGAGAGGTGTAAGATAGGTGTCTAGTTTCATTCTTTTGCATGTGAATATCTAATTTTCTCAGGACCATTTATTGAAAAAACGATCTTTTCCCCATTGAGTATTCTTGGCTCCTTTGTCAAATATTAGTTGACTGTATATGCATGGGTTTATTTCTGGTCTCTTGATTCTATTCCATTGGTCTATATGTCTGTTTTTATGCCAGTACCATACTGTTTTGATTATTATAGCTTTGTAATATAGTTTGAAATCAGGAAATGTAATGCCTCTGGCTTTGTTCTTCTTTCTCAAGATTGCTTTGCCCATTTGGGACCTTTTGTGTTTTCATATGAATTTTAGGACTACTTTTTCTATTTCTGTGAAAAATGCCCTTGAAATTATCATAGGTATTACACTGGATATATAGATGGCTTTGGGTAGTATGGACATTTTAACAATATTAATTCTTCTGATCCATAAACATGGGATATCTTTCCATTTATTTGTGTCTTCTTCAATTTCTTTCATCAATGTCTTATAGTTTTCACTGTACAAATCTTTCATCTCCTTGGTTAAATTTGTTCCTAAGTGTTTTATTGTTTTTGATGCTGTTCTAAATGAGGTTGTTTTCTTTATTTCTCTTTCACGTATTTCAGTATTAATATATAGAAATGCAACCAATTTTCGTATGTTAATTTTGTATCCTGCAATGTTACTGAATTCATTTATTAGTTCTAACAGTTTTTTGGTGGAATCTTTGGCTTTTCTATATATAAGATCATGTCATCTGCAAACAGAGACAATTTTCTTTCTTTCTTTCCTGTTTGGATGCCTTTTATTTTTTTTTCTTGCCTAATTGTGCTAGCTAGGCCTGCTGTGAAGGCTTTAATGGTACTTAGCAGGTGCTCAAAAAATGGCCACAATTATTAATGAAATGAGATGTAATAAAAAGCTAGCCAATATTAGTATAATGACCAGTGGTGGAAAGCAAAGGCTCTAAGGATGAGGAACTCATATCCTTGAGAACATTAAAGAATATCTGCAGAATGGAAGTAGTGAGATTTTTTCTGAATGAGCGTGTTCCCACCTGTGCATTGCTTCTCTCAACCTGATCACATACTTTGCCTTCCCCATGAAGGATATTAGCACATCAAAAGGATGTGTATGAGACAAATTGGAGTTATACTGACAAACCCACCAGAGCACATTGGGAACAAAAGAGTGAATCCAAACACAACATTAACTGACTAGGCTCCCTTGGGAGGGCATCCCTGCACAGAGACGACAGCCCTGTTTCACAATTCGTTAAACTGGAGATGAAATGGTCAACACAGACACAATCTCAGATGTGCCATTTATTGAAAGATAGCTGTGTCCTATATTTCTAAATGAATCTTGAGCATTATTACCATAGCTGAGGTAGAAGGAAGTGGCTTTAATTTCAAAACTTGCTTTGAGAAAGCCAGGTACTATAGACAGAAGCAAAAGGCCTGGCACCAAGCAATATTCCTGGCTGCTCCAGCCACAACAGAGACCGGGGCCAGCTCCAAGTGGCCTTTGACATGCAGGGGGTGCAAATGTGAAGAAGCAATGGCAGCTGCAGCCTTGCGACTTGCCCACATGCTGGAAGAGAGGTAAGCTGCACATTGTAGCTCTGAGTCTACTGTTGCTGTTCCACTGCAAGGATCTTTGTCTAGAAGAATGAGTTTACAGGGCTCGGAGAAAGGTCAGTAAGGAAAACAACCAGAAAAAATCCTTCTTCATTTTGGCAGCCATTCATGAGCAGAGTTTGAAAGATGGCATTCAGGACAAAGGCTTGGAGCTCCTGAAGTTTCACCCTATGGGTCCCTGTCTTTGCTGAAGTTTCCAGCTGTCCAGACCAGGCTGGTAGGAAACAAATGGACTAAATTTGTCAGCTCACCTAGTTGTCCTTGAGGCTAGAGTCTGGACAGAGGTCACTCAAGCCTGCTGACCATGTGTTCCCTTGTAATCCTGTGGTGAAGGCAGGCAATGGAGCCAGCGGCACAGCTTGCAAAATCCATCACCATCTGTGTTCATTCATCAACAAACATTTGATGCCCACGATGTACCCGGTACCAGGCTGAGTAAGATCTAAGGCTATAGAGATCAAAGTCTCGGGTTCCTTCTCTTAGAGTCATGGTCAGGTGGGGACACAAACAAGTAGATTTTACAGTAGTGTGTGATGAGGACTAGATGGGACACCAGGGAAGCACAGGGGAAAAGGTGCCCAGCCCAGCAAGGCCAGGAGGTGATAATCGCTTTGTGGCTTTATGGACTCTTATGAGTTGAATGGTGTCCCCCTTCCCCCACCCACCCAAAAGATACGTGAGAGTCCTAACCTCCAGTACCTCAGAATGTGGCCTTATTGGGAGTTAGGGTCTTTACAGAGGTAATCAAGTTAAAATGAGATTAGGGTGGGCCCTAACCCAATATATGTCCTTATATTAAAAGGGGAAGATTTAGGCACAAAGACAGACACAGACGCAGGGAGAACACCATGAGAAGATTGGAATTATGCTGGCCCAAGCCAAGGAACTACCAGAAGCCAGGAGAGAGGCCTGGAACAGGTCTTTCGCTAGCACCTTCAGAGGGAACAGGGCCCTGGCAACACCTTGATTTCAGACTTGATCTCCACAACTGTGAGACAATACATTTCCATTTGAAGCCAACTGGTTTGTGGTATAATGTTATGGCTGGAACTAGGAAACTAATTCTAGGACTTAGGGGTTATCCAGGTGGAGAAAGAGGGGAAGGGAGCCCCCAGGCCAGGTGTGGAGACAGGGGTATGGTGCGTGTTTGTTGGTACAATTGAGTGGCGCTGTGGCAGGGTTGAGCTGGGAGGGCTGCAGGGGCCCTCCCCTCTTTCTCCACCTGGATAATCTCTGAGTCCTTGTATTAGTTTCCTAGTTCCTGCCATAACAAAGGCTGGAGAAGAGGGTGCTGCTTAAATCATGAAAATCTTGGCCTGATGCCTCACTAAGGAGTTTGGGTTTATCCTAAAAGAGATGGGGAGCTACAAAGGAACTCCATCACAGCCAGCTTACCCCTTTGGCAGCAGTGCAGAGATTGAGCTGCAAGAGGTAGAGCTCAGGAAGGGACACACTGACCTTCTTTAGAGGCTACTGCAGCGACCCTGGCAGGGAGTGATGAGACCCAGAATCAAGGCAGTGGCTAAGAGAAGAGGGAGCAGGGGAAGATGCTGGTGACCGGGTGGCTGTCATGGATGAGGGAGGGGCTGGGGAGCTGAATGGCCTGGGGGACTACCTGGATGCTGGTGGTATTCACTGAAACAGGGAAGGCAGAAGAGGACCAGTTTTCTGTGAGGAAGACAGGTGCTGTTCTGGGCCTGCAGAGTTTGAGGAGCCAGTAAAGCAACTCAGTAGAGAAATCCTGCAGGGCTCTGGATAAATGCGAGGAACTTCAGGAACCCTGTCCAGGCTCTTGCCTAGTGTGGAAAGAGTCACCTGTGAAAAGCATGGAAAGGAAAACTGAGCTGAGGGTGGCCTAGAGGGCCCACCTGGATGCTCCCCACCCTCCACGGTGCTCAGAGGGCCAGGTTGCAACCTGAAGAGGTCTCATTCCTTCTATCCTTCTCTATGACCAGGGCCCTGACTGGGAACCCAGGGTCACCCTGGACTGACTGCAGCTGGATGCTCAATCCTGCTGACCCAGGGCTGGGCTGAGAAGTGTTTGGTCAGGGGGAACCCATCTTAGAGGTCTGAGCTAGTCTGCCAATCTGAGCCTAACAATTCCTAAATCCACATGCCCATTTTTCTGATCTTACTGATGTATACTGTACTTCATCACTGTAATTGTGAGATGTCAGCTGGTGTCAGTGGAAAGAACCCTGAGGTTCAAATCTGGAGCCCTCACATGGGGTCTGATTCTGCCACAGGTGGATCATGCAGACAGCTTCGTTTTGCTTAGTCTCCATATACCTCAGTTTCCTTACCTCAGTCCAAGCCGTGGTCACCATCAGATCAGATTGCGGAGGGTTAAAGTGGGACGATACAGGAAAACGCTTTGACCTCCCTGAAGGAAAAGTACCTTGCAGCTCTACACTTTATTGTATTATCAGTGTTATTAATAGTATCTTCCCTGCTGGAAGGAGTGTTGTACTGCTTTCAACTCTCTGCTGGGAGGTCATGCTCAGTATTTGATTTCTCTCCATTCATACCTCACCTTTTCCCAAACTGGCTCTCTTTTAAGACTCAGGCCCAGATTAGCTTAAGACTGGTTTTCCATTGGTGTTTTTCTGTCACCTTCTTTTCAAGTGGCTCTTGTAGCACTTGATCTGCTTCTATTGAAGAGCACGCTCGCTTTCCCCCAGCCTGAGCTGAGGGCCTGGCCTTTCTCCCAATAGCTGCTGCAACCTTCAGGAGGGAGGCACTCATTTTCCCGCTTCATAACTAGGTGAATTATTTTATTCAGCTCAGAACCTGTAAGCCAGCCCTTCACAGTGAGAAGGCAGAACTGGATTCCTTGTCAGAAGATGCTCAGAAGGATAAAGGGAAAGGCTTTATTACTATTATTATCAACTAACATTTACCTGATGCCCTGCAGGGCACAAGCCTCCATACAGCACAGAGTAGCACAGCCTTGTCATTATCCAGAAATTCTAGCCATTGACCGAATAGGGGAGAAAATCATCATGTGGATTCCAATCATCAAATACCCCTTTGGATACCATGACTCCCAAACCTGGGTCTGCGTCAACTCCCCACCGTGGAAGTACAGAATCTGCAGGATGAGGTCCAGGAATCTGTGTTATTAAGGAAGCTCTCCAGGGAGATGCAGGTGCATGTTTGAGTTTGAGGACCGCTGTAATGCTCCAAGGGGCACCATCATGGACAGTGCTGTCAGAGATTGGAGGAATCTGATCGCCCTCACCCATCTCCCTCCATGCTCTCTCTTATTCATTCATTCAACAAGTATTTTATTGAGGGCTGGCTCCAAGCCAGATGCTTTGCTTCATGCTCGATACTCTGGCCGATACACCAATGAGCAAGAAGGACACAGTTTGCTCTCCCAGGGACTGAGGATCCTCAGCTGTGAACTTACTGAGTCTCGACTGGATGAGAGAAGGCCTGGAGTTCTGCAGAAGGGAGGTCAGAGTCTTTGTGTCTGGGAGCAGGAGGGACTAGAAATAGGGGAAAACCCATTCAACTCCTCCCTTCTGCCTTTCTTTCTTTTTTGCCTTTCTGCCACAAATATTTATGGAGGCAACTCTTTAGGACGTGGAAGCAGGTTGCTCTGGGTCCAGATGCCATACACAGGCAGTGTGGTGCTAGGTCAGTTCCTTTGGTGACATGGAGCCTCTTAGTGCAGAGAAGGTGGCATGAAGTTGTGGATATTCAGTGTGAAATCAGGTCCTGGACACAGGAAGAGCTTGATGAGGTAATGGGACAAATTCCCCTGTCTCACAAAGCTTACATTGTGACAGGAAGAGGAAACATAAACAAGTAAACAATGAGGACAAAGTAAGTTCGGATGGTAATACTGCTATGGAAGAATAAAATCAGGCCATGAGATGGACAGTGACTCTTTTGGGGTTCAGGGTGTGAGGGATGACTGCTCTGGGGAGGTGCTGGCTCTGCTGAGACCTGACAGCCAGCCTTGCAAAAGTCCCCATTGAGGGGGCATCCCAGGCTGAGGGAACAGCAGGGCAAGTTCAGCCATTAGGTCATGAGGGAACTCTGGTGGCCGGAGCACAGTGAGCAAGGGGAGAGGGTAGGAGGTCAGCTCAGAGAGGCAGCCTGGGGCCTGACCTTGTAGGGTCTGCTGAGGACTTGGGATTTTATTTTAAGTTAAATGGGAAGCCACTGGAGGGTTTTAGGCAGGGGAGATACATGATTTAATTTACGTGTTAAAATCACCCACCTCAATATCACCAGGACCCACCCAAACCTGAGGCTGGGTTGGTTTCAGACAAAATTTCGGGTTTAGCCTGAAACGGGTTAACACTGGGCTTTGAAAAGTCAGGAAGATTTAAGGTGGACTCTTCCTCCTCATCGCTGAAAACACTCCCTCAACCTCATTCCCGGTCGTTCCTTGACAGGGCACTGGGTACAAGACTCCTCTGCTCCACACTTCTCCTGTCTTGAGGGTTGCAGGGGGCTGTCGGGCAGTGGTGCCTTGTGAGCAAGCACCTCGAACCTTCTTTAAAGCCTCCATCCACCCCTGGCCGTTGATTCTGTCTTCCTGCCCGAGATGTGATGTTTTACAAGGTTAGGTTTCTAAGCTCTGTTTCTTCACTTGTCGCTAGTTTGCCTGGAAACCTGTCAGGACAGCCACCAGCTCATTCACGACTTTTTGGGGCTCGGTGAGGCAGTTTGGTGCAGCTTGGTTGTGGAGGTGCGTGGCTTTCCTGCGTGACTCCCCTGACACTCAGCAGGGGCTCGGGCTGGGCTGCAGGGCTTCGTCAGATGTTACAGCCCTTCCATGGGGAAGGGAAAGAGGGGAGTGTGTTCTTTCATGATTTTCCTGGGGCATTTGAGGGAATCCCCATGGAATGTGTTTGCTGGCTTATTTATGATACTCCTACTTCGTTCCAAATATGCTTTAAGATATCTAACAAGCATATGTAAAATACAGAGTAGAAAAAGCTGAGAAAGAAGAGAGAGGAAAAATGAGAGCGGAGACAAAATGGTACAGAAATGAGAACAATTCGGATTGCATTGCATGCTCTAAAACCTTTATACTTGCCTATGGTGGATGACGGTTTTGCTTCTCTCACAAGCGACACAAAGGACAACTCTGCCCCTGCCTGCCATGGGCCTAGTATCAGTCTCCAGGGCTGACAGATTCATGAGGGGCTGAGGTGCGTTGGGTCCCAGCTGCAAAGTGCTGAGTAAGGCTCCTCTTCAAACATACGTCCCTCCTGGGGACAATGCAGACTGTGTAGGCAGGTGTTCGTGGGGCAGAGATTCCAGAAGTGGCAGAATTGAAGCAGAGATAAGATCGTGTGCTTTGGGGTAAGGCCTGTCTCAGTTTTAATCCCACTGCTCTGCTTATTAGCCGTGTGATGTCAAGCAAGTTTCTTAACCTTTCTGAGCCTTGGTTTCTACATCAAAAAATGGGGCTAATAATGCCTACCTTGTGAAGACTGAATGATCTATGTGTAATCATAGAATGTGCTCTGTGAGTGTAGCCATTAGCATTGTCACCACCAAGATGACCTTGTTGATTGACAATCAGCTAATATTTATTGAAAGCCCACTATATGAATATCTGTGCTACCTTATTTATCCTCACCACAACCCTGGAAGGAAGGCAGTGTTACTCTTGTTTTAAGATAAGGAACCAGAGACTCAGAGAAGTTAAGGAATTTGCCTATAATACCCAGACTCCATCTCCCTTGCCTTTGAGAGGTTAAAAAAAAAAGTGCCTCAGGGAGAAACTTCAGTCCTGCCAGGGAGTACTGTAGTAATATTAAACAATAATAGGTAACCCTTATTGGAGACCTTTTTGTATTAGGCATTGTGCTTATGCATTCACATGAATTATCTTAATCTTTGAAACACCTCTGGAATAGGTATTGTCATTATGCTTGTTTTAATAGTGAAGACACTGAAGCTTAGAGAGGTTACCTTAGCAAGTTGAGAATCCAGAATTCCTGAGACAAACACAAGAGACTGTTCATTTATTTGTTCAACAACTAGTCGTTGAGTAGCCGCCATGTCCCAGGCACTGTGCTGGGTCCTGAGCATTCAAAGATGTACAAACAGACAGGGTCCCTGCCCTCATGGAACCTGGGAATTTCGCAGGAGAGACAGACAGTCGCATCCAGCAGGATGGAGCTTGGATCTTCTCTTGTCTCTAATTCTGGGGTTCCTTCTCCTGTACTACACTGAGGGAAAGCTACAGGTCACCCCCCAGCCTGCTGGGCTGGTCTTAGGCCATTCTTATTTTTGTAAAGCCAGATGGCATTTCATCAGAGCCAATGGCTTCATTTTCTGGACTGGTGTTTTTGTTTGTTTTCATTTGTTTGTTTTAGCTCTAAACCTCTTCCTTCAAACAGAATCTTCCATGCAAGCCCAACTGTGAAACAGAACAAAGCTGTCACTTTCTGGTTGAGGGTAGGGGGTGGATATCCCCTCTCATCCCATTGCCACTGGGGTACCTCCCCAGACCAGGAGAACACACCTTGAAACTGCTGGTCTAGATTCTCGTCCTTGAGGCTTGGGAGGGGGAAACAGGTTTGAAGCATTACATTCAAGGAAATGGTCCAGTCATGGGAAAATCTCATCCTTTTGATTCTCTTTCTCCCTTTGGCTTCACCCTATTTTACATTATTATTGCTCACTAGCATCTTTACATGAAGGTTGACAGAGAAAGTCAGTGTTGTTAGTTAACAACTAGAAAAAGGCTTATTTGGGAGGAGACTGGAAATGGAAATATAACATGGGGATTTTCCATTGATTCAATTTATCTGAGCTCTGCCAATCCAATAACCACAGAGAACCAGGAACTGTTGCAAGGTCAAGAGCATTTTTTTCCCTCATTTGGTCATTTTTTCTGTTCTGTTATTTTCCATATTTGTTTTAAGTGTTTTTAGTTTTAAATCCCCTCCCTCCAAGACTCAGACACCTGGATCCGTGAAGCTAATAGGAGAAAGAGCTTATTCCTCTGCTTGCTCTGTAGGCACGAGCAGTTGTCCATGTGACTGGACCTGTAGTCACATAAACACGTGTGTGTGTGTGCTTTGGCAATGTCTATTTGGGTGTAGGGATGAGTCAGTCTTCTCTGGTTGCTTCTGGGGAGGGGATTTATGACAACTGAATTCTTTTGAGTTCTTTTGGGAAGTTTTGCTTTTAGGCAGAAAAGGAATTTCATAAACTCAAATGCTTTCAGCTCAAAATAATTTTCATGCCATTGTGGCATATTCTGGATCCCTTCATGGCATATATGCTTCCATGATCCATGCCCATATCCCATTAGGCACAGAGATAACGACTGGTGAGAGGACATCTGCAAATGATGGTGTCATTTCCAGGTTTCTTTTCTTGGTCAGGGATTTAGAGCCACTCTGAGCAGAGGTCGTCCATCTCTCTAAGGGTGGGATTCACATGCTTCCAGGTGCATGGGAGAGCTGGAAGATCCATACTTCCCACATTTATATCACCTACTTCTGTTCATTCCATACAGACTTTTCTATACTTGCCAGATACCAGGCAGGTGCTAGCAGCTGGGAATATAAGAATGAAAAAAATCCCTACTTTTAAGGAGCTCAGAGCTCAGTGGGGAGACAGTCATGAAACTCATAATTAAATATTGTATGATAAATGTTAGGATAGAGAAGGGCCCACGGTGCTGTGGGAACTAATGGAGAGAACCTCAACCCTGCCCAGGCAGGGGAGAGCAGTGAGAGAAGACATGTCACAGGGGAGATGGCTTTTGAAGTGAGTTTGGAAGGATGGATGGGCGATCACCAGGGGTACAAGGACTCTTCAGTCAGAGGAAATGTATACAAAGGCATGGAAGCATGCAACCCCATAGTGTGTTTGAGAATTACTAGTGATGCCATGATTAGAGCACAGGTGTATTACTGGGGTTGAGTGTTAAGGGGATGCAGATGATGAACCTAGAGGGCTGTCAGGAGCAGGCCAGGAAGGGCCCTAGAGGCCCTATCAAAACAGTAGAGAGTGGGTTGGAGGGAAAGGGCACTATAGGCAAGGGCCCAACAGCAGAAGTGGAATTAGAGTTGTGATAACAGATTGAGATTAATCCTGTGAACAGGCTACATTTGTAGAGGGACACTTTCATTAGCCCCCTGGCTGGGCCGAGGGGAAGGCTGAAAGTTAAATGGCCCCTGACAGCAAGTTGGAAAAAGTTGAGCATGCTCTGGAATATCTTCTTTGGCTTCTAGCTTTGATCATTGTTACAGCACATGCATAGCCAGGAAGGGATTATACATATGTATTTCCCAGTGGCTATTGCTAAACCAAAGGGAAAAGAATATTTGCATTTCTTAAAGAATTGATTGAGATTCCAAAGCCACACTGGAAAGTTAATAGTAAAAATGCACAGCTTGAAAGACTTGGCTTTTTGGCATGAGAGTGCAGACCAGATTGACTCTAACTGTGACACAGTTTTTAATTAAGTGTTTATAATGAGACATTTATTGCCACTCAAGAGGCCTTTTTGGTCCTTTGGGGAGGAGACATGAAGGAAGAGATGTCTGTGATTCTAGCAGAAATTAATATATAAACAGATCTCAATGTGTGTTTAGAAAATAGGAGGAAGCACTTTGTGATGTGAAACTTGTCACACTAATTAAAACTGAATACAATGGGGGAAAACTTGGGAAAGATACATAGGTTAAGTGTTGTTTTTTACTCCAAAGCATTTGCTATTGGAAACCATCATTAATACTGATTAGGAAATTAGATAACACTTTGAAGTTAATTCGCATTGATTTTGATTTAATAAGCATCATGTTAAGTAAATACCAAATGTTTCCTTAAAGCAATAGAACTGGAATTAACTGCCATGAAATAGATGAAGCCCTATTTCTTATGGAATCAGTAAGCTCAGTCAGTGGCTTGATACTGAATCCACAGTGACAGGACAGGCCAGTTAGACAGGGATTTTGCTAAAACTAGAAATTAGACCAACTGATGTTTGTAGCCCTTACACTGGTGCCGCTTTCAGACACAGCAAGAAAAACAGATTGTCCTCTAGAGTACTCCCTGAACAATACTACCAGAGTGAATTCCCATTTTGTGCTGTCACAGAAGACAAATATTCTGGGAAATATTCACTCCCTTCAAAATTGTGCAGACTCTGGCTATGGTCCTTCCCACCCTTTTCTTTCCAGAAGCAACCTGGCTACCTCTGGAGGCCTCTCAAGGGCTGGGAGCATTCTTCTTTGCCCTGCCCATTCTCTGCCCCCAATGCAGGGATAGATTAAGACCTGAGAGCTATTGGGAAATGAACACTGTTTTTGTTTGTTTTGTTTTTAGTTTTTACTTCTCAGAAACAAAATCAGGCATATTGAGGGTGTACTGATTTCCTTCTATGCTGGACCGCTGAGCAAAGCTCAGGAATGTGGGAATTCGCCTCCTGCCTCGTGCATGCAACACTGAAGTGGCAAGTTAGAAGCATGCAGAATGAGAACCCGAGTAAAGAAGCCTCAATTCTCTCTCTTCTTGCCATTCTCCTCTGGGCTAACAGATGCCGTTAGACATCAGGCACCACGCTAAGCTCAGGTGGAGCAGCTCAGGGAGGTACCCAATAGATCTTTAGAGAAAGTTCTGTTCAGTTGGTACTGCACTAAGAAAGCTCTCCTGCAAGTACTGGCCTCTCTGCAGTTCCTAGGCCTGAGGGCCTCGAATGCTCTTTCCTCAAGGAGTTGGAGCGTGCCTTCAAGTCTTTGCTCTACTGTTACCTTCTCCATGAGGCCTCTCATCACTCACTATAAAATTGCATCCTCCCAGCACTCTCATGCTCCTGTAGCCCACTGGAGTTTTGCTTTTCCCACAGCACTGTGACTATCTAGCATACAATATAATTTCTTTCTTAAACCTTTTCTTTGTTATCTGTCTCTCTCTCGCCCCTAACGCTGCTGGGATGTATGTTCCATGAGAGCAGGCATTTCTTCTTCTCCTCCTTCTCTCTTTTTGTCTGTTGATGTATCTCAAGAACAGCAAGGCACATAATAGGTATGCAAATATTTATTTTGACAAATTATACACCTGTGAAAACTTTTACTTTGCCCAAGAAAACTTCCTTATGCGCCTTTCCAGTCAATCCAGAGGCAGTCAGTACCACACTGTCTTGATTATTGTAGCTTTATAAGAAGTCAACATCTCTCCAATTCCCCCACCACCCAGCCCCTAGCAACCATCATTCTATTCTCTGTTTCTATGAGTTTGGGTTTTTTTTTTTTTTTGGATTCCGCATATAAGTGAGATCACATAGTATTTGTCTTTGTTTGACTTATTTCACTTAGCATAATGCCCTCACGTTCTATCCATATTGTCATAAATGGCAGGAATTCCTTTTCTTTTATGGCTCAATTGTATTCCATTGTATGTATATACCACATGTTCTTTATCCACTCATCTGCTGATGGACACTTAGGTTGTTTCATGTCTTGGCTATTGTATATAATGCTGCAGTGAACATGGTAGGGGGATTTCAGATGATCTCTTTGAGATAGTGATATCATTTCCTTTGGATATGTACCTAGAAGTGAGATTCTGGATCGTATGGTAACTCTATTTTTAATTTTTTGAGGCGCATCTATACTATTTTCCATAGTGGCTGCATAGGGGCCCTTTCAGGATCTCCAGGTACACAGACAGGAGTATCTCTTGCTGGGACCCTGGACCCTCAGGACTGCTGGCAGAGTGGCAGACTGTGGCTGTGAGGAAGGTGAAGCTATATCTAGGGCCCTTTCAGGATCTCTGGAAGCACAGATGGGAGTGTCTCCTGTGCCAACAAGACTGTTAGTGACTGTGTTGGGACGGGCTAGAGCGCAGTCACAGGGCCCTTTCAGAATCAACAATCTGACTGAGTTTGGCACGCTTACCTCCAGGGCCTCTGGACCACGGCCTAGAGGGGCTGGAGCTGGTTGACGGGCCACTTAAGGGTTCACAGCCAGGATCCAGGTCTGTGTGTTTATTACCCTACACACAGATGGGCGCGACGACTCCTGAGTCCCTTAGCATATGGTGCTGGTGACAGAACCAAAGCCAAATGGGAATGTAGCCGAGTTCTCAGGGGTACTGAGCTGTTTCTGGGTCTGCAGCCAGGACCACGGTAGGCGAGTCAGCTGCCTGGGTGCGAGGAGAGCCTTGGTCTTGGACTGCACTGGGGTTTCAGGGTCTCCTACCCGGATCCCAAAGCTTCCACAAGGGCACTTTTGTCCGTGGATGCATGCCAAATTATTGTTGTTGAGAGGATATGTGTGAGGGACATGTTTTTGGCTTTAATTTACAATTTTTAGAAAATTGAGGTATAATTGGCATAGCATTATATTAGTTTCAGGTGTACAACATAATGATTCAATATTTGTATATATTACAAAATGATTATCATAATAAGTCTAGTTAACATCTGTCACCATACATAGTTACAAAATTTTTTTTTCTTGTGTTGAGAACTTTTAAGATTTATTCTCTTGACAACTTTGAAATGTTCAATAAAATATTATTAACTATAGTCACCATACTGTACATTACATCCCCGTGACTTATTTATTTTATAACTGGAAGTTTGTATCTGTTGACCCCCTTCACCCATTTGTTCCCTGCCCACCTGCCCCTGCCCCCTACCCACCTCTGGTAACCACCAGTCTTTTCTCTGTATCTATGAGCTTGGTCTGTTTGCTTGTTTGTTTGTTTTAGATTCCACATATAAGTGAGGTTATACAGTATCTCTCTTTCTCTGTCTGGATTATTTCGCTTAGCATAATGCCCCCCAGGGACATCCACATTGTCACAAATGGCAGGATTTCCTTCTTTTTTGTGACCGAATAATATTCCACTGTTTCCACATTTTCTTTATCCACATTTTCTTTTTTTTTAAAGATTTTATTTTTTCCTTTTTCTCCCCAAAGCCCCCCGGTACATAGTTGTGTATTCTTCATTGTGGGTTCTTCTAGTTGTGGCATGTGGGACGCTGCCTCAGTGTGGTCTGATGAGCAGTGCCATGTCCGCGCCCAGGATTCGAACTAACGAAACACTGGGCCGCCTGCAGCGGAGCGCGCGAACTTAACCACTCGGCCACGTGGCCAGCCCCTATCCACATTTTCTTTATCCATTCATCCATCAGTGGACACTTAGGTGTGGAATTGCTGGATCATATGGTGTTCTAGTTTTAATTTTTCAAGGAATTTCCATACTGTCTGCCATAGTGGTTGTACCAATTTATATTCCCACCAACAGTGCATAAGAGTTCTCTTTTCTCCACATCCTCACCAACACTTATCTCTTATCTTTTTTATAATAGCCATTCTCACAGGTGTGGGGTGGTATCTCATTGTGGTTTTGATTTGCGTTTTCCTGATGATTAGTGATGTTGAGCACCTTTTCATGTACCTGTTGGCTATCTGTATATCTTATTTGGAAAAATGTTTATTCAGATCCTCTGCCCATTTTTAATCAGATTTTCTTTTGCTATTGATTTATATGAGTTCTTCATATGTATATTTATATGATTTCCTTATATTTATATCCCTTATCAGATATGTCATTTGCAAATATTTTCTCTCATTCTGTAGGTTGTGTTTTCATTTTATTGATGGTTTCCTTTCCTGTGTAGAAACTTTTTAGTTTGACGTAGTCCCACTTGTTGATTTTTGCTTTTGTTGCCTTTGCTTTTGGTGTCAAGGGAGGGACATCCTATTTGGCCATTTTGTCCTGAATGTTGAACAGAAGTGGGAAGAGTGGATATTCTTACTTTGTTCTTGGTTTGTTAATTCTTTCCATTTCTCCAACTGTGTGTACCCCAGTAGACATTTCCTACTTTCTATTCCTACCTTTGGGTTGGTGCTTTCAGCTTTTGCTTTTTGTGACAACTATTCCTTCTCAGGGATAATAGAAATTCTACTGCATAATTCTGGAATCTCTACTAATGCTACAAAACTGAGCTCATGTATTTATGAAGCCTTCTCTGATTTCCCAAAACATAGCTAGCAGCTCCCTTCCCTATGTCCCCTCATAGTTCTTTATGTGTCCCTCATTTATAGCAGTAATCATATTGCATTGTAATTATTTATCTTTGTCTCTCTCACTAGACTATATCCTTGAGGAACTGTGCCTTGCTCTTCTTTGCACTTCCAGAACTGTGCTTACTGCCTCCCAAATGCCCATTGATGAATATATGAAGAAAGGGAATCAAAGTTTAATAGCTGAACAAATTTTTACCTTACTATTTGTGTTGGAAATCATCCTTCTCTTTCTGATGATATCTGAGTGTGTTGTGTGTGCATGCCCATCTCTACCCTGGGGATAGTTCCTTTCTTGTCTTCCCCTCTTATCTTTTTTTTTTTTTTTTGAGGAAGATCAGCCCTGAGCTAACATCTGCTGCCAATCCTCCTCTTTTTGCTGCGGAAGACTGGCCCTGAGCTAACAACCTTGCCCATCTTCCTCTACTTTATATGTGGGATGCCTGCCACAGCATTGCTTGATGAGCGGTGCCATGTCCACACCTGGGATCCGACCCAGCGAACCCTGGGCAGCCGAAGCGGAACGTGCAAACTTACCTGCTGTGCTACCAGGCCAGCCTCTTCCCCTCTCATCTTTACACTGGTGCCTGTGTTGCAAATTTCTGTATTTTTTTGAAGAAAGGGTTCTGTGTGGAAGAGAGTGTAGATTTCTCTTAGGTAGTGACAAGGTAAAGGGCCCAAATTTGCTGTCTAAAGGAAATAAAAGAAGAGATATTTATTCAAGATTCAATTTGCCTCATTTTTGTTTTGTTATGGAATATCGTGTGATACTTATGTTTACTTTAAAGTGAAATGTACTGAAGAATGTCCTCCAGAACTAGGATACAATTTGCATTTGGATTCTAACCGCCTGGGTAGCTTATGAAGGTAGGACTCTTTGCTGGGGAACCTACATAGTCTTTTTTTCTTTCCTCTGGTATTGACTACCAAGCTAGTGATGATCTGGGGGAAGTTCTGGGTGAATTATTCAGGCAATTTTGCATGAAAATACTTTTTCTTCTCAAATGATGTCCTTTTACTTTTGTCTCTAAACAAAGAATTGAGACCATGTATTTTAAAAGATTTCATATGAAGTGGCATTCCTTTTCTAGCTTAAGCTGTCTCTTTACTTCCTCTGGAAGGGCCTGTTTTTTTCTCATGAAAATTTTACATTGTGTCGTTTTCTTTTCTCGGATTGAAAGAAGAGAGCTAAGAGAAAGAGTTTAGGAAGTCAAATTAGCCATAATTCTTCCCAGCTAGAACAATTGTGTGATTAGCATCCTGTGTTTCCTTATAACATTTATTGACCATGTAGCAATTCTGATAAGATAAAGAACAGAACTAAACTGTCTATCATTTTAAAATATAAAAGTAGGTAACCACATTTATGGCAGACAAAATTTATTCATTTAGGCAAAAATTTATTTATTACATCAGCCTGTAAGACTGATGTATTAATTGTCAAATACAAATTAAAAATAAAATACGAAAAATTATTTAAATTATAATTTATAGGCGAATAGAAATGTAAAGTTTATTAGGGAAATTAGATAATCTAGTTAAAATCCTCATTTTGTAGAGAAGGAAATGATAATCCAGAGACTCTAAAAGGCCGAACTGGTATGTCCTAGGGCTTTTTATGCTATTGTGTATCCCTCAAAAGGAAATAAAACTTTGGTTATTTGAATATTATTGTTTATGAAATTGTATGTTATTATACAACCAGTACATAACTACATTCCTGTGAAAGATTCAAACAGTAAACAAGGATGCAGAATAAAGTATGGTAGTCTTCCTTTGAAGTCCCGCTATCACCTGGACACACACACACATTTTCCTGTTCACAGTTAATAACATACTTTCCTGGTCATTTCATTGCTCTTTACATACCTGTATGTACATATACACACATGTCAACATAGTCGTTATTTTGTCTTGTTTTGTTTTGCAGAGAAGCATATGACTTGCTCTTTTCCTGTTGATTTATCTTAGAGATCTTTTATTTCAGTACAATTGATCCACTTTATTCTTTTTAATAACTGTACAGTGCTCTGTAGTATGAATTACTATAATTTATTTAACTGTCCTTCTATTGATAGGTACTTAGTTTTAAGGCTCCCCACTTAAGTTCTTACTAATACTAACAGTGTTGAAATAAATATCCTTTTACATATGACAGGGTTCAGGACATGCCACCCCAAAATATGGTGCTTTGGCATGTTGAATATTGTAAGCTGAAAGAATTTGGGAAATGGCAAGCACAGGAAGGACTCTCTGCTCTCTCCCCTCTCCCCTGAAGCAGATAGAAGACCCTCATGTGAGAGAGGCCCTCCCTATATTTGGAGGAAAGGGCATCCTTATCTCTGAAGATGGAGGGATGCTAGAGGAACTGGCCTTGCTAAGTTTCCTCCAGTTTACTACCCTTATCTCATACCCTTTGGTCCCATCATATTTTCCCACAACTTTCTACTCTTCATCAAACCTAGTATAAAAATGCTCAGACTTAACCACTTCTTCAGCTCTTCATTTCCTTATGAAGGCTTCTGTGTTGTGTAAAATTTGTATTAAATACATTTATATGCTTTTCTCTTGTTAATCTGTCTTTTGTCAGTCCAATTTACAGGGTCCCAGAAAGAGAACCTAAGATGGGTAGAGGAAAAGATTTTTCCTCATGGCTAATAATCCACAAGCTATTTATTGAATATTCTATTTCACTCCCCTGTCCCTGATATGAAATGTCAGATCTACGGTTAAACAAATTGAGCGTGCTCATGCACACATGTATGTGTATGTGGGTGGGGGGAGGATATTGAGAGAAAGAGAGATTACTATTTCTAGTTTCTTTATTATCTTCCATTGATTAATTTGTCTATTTCTGAACCTATACTATACTACTTTAGTACTAACAATATTGCAGTATAATTTGGAATCTTAAGGAAAAGTTGTTGTTTTTCTGTTTCAAAAACATGTTGGCTATTTTTATATTTTTTCTCTTTCATAATAATTTGTAAACCAGCTTGTCAAGTTCCCTAAAAGTATTCTATTGGGATTCGTATTGGGATTACATTGAATTTATGGATTAAAATTAACAACTTTAAAATAATGTTTTTTCTCCTTACGTATTCCAATCTTCTGTTCTGTTGTTCAGTTAATTTTTATAGATCCTATGTTAGATTTATGACTAGGTTTATTTGTTTGTTTATTGGTTGCTAGTTTGAAAAGAATACTTTTTAAATGACATTTTAAAATGGATTGTTGCTAATATGTAGGATTTTGGAGGGTGGTTTGTATCCTACAACTTTATTGGTCTCATTAATTCTAAAAATTTTTGATTGATTCTGTTGGATTATACAACATTATTTTGTACAAATCATGACAATTTTCTCTCATTTCTTTTTGTCATCTTAGTGCATTTGGTAAGAGATTCAGTACAGTGCTGCCCAGCCACCTGCATCCTTGTCTTCTGATTTTAATAAGAATTATTTTAACATCAACTCTAAGTATAGTATTTACTCTACGTTTCTAGGGGATATATTTTACCTTAAGGAAATTTCCTCCTATTCCTAGTGTATTTTTTTAATTTAGAAAAGGTTTTAAGTTTTATCAAATATTTTTTAGAGTAATTTGAAATAATCAAAAATTTTTGTGTGTAATCTGCTACGTCAACAGACTTCCTAATAAAGAATCCTTGCAGTCCTGGGATAAAGTCTGCTTGAATACGATGCATATTCAATAACTATCTTGCTGATTCCATTTTCTAATATTTCACACTGGAATGTTGACAGTCATGAACATTAGTGAGAATGACCTATAGTTGTGTGTGTGTGTGCATGTGTGCTATTTTTACCCAATTATGGTATCAGGGTTAGGATAGACTAACAGAATGAGTTAGAATGAGAAATTTCTCATTTATGCTCTGAAATAATGTAAATAATATAAAATTAATCTGTTTCTCAAGCATTTTATAGAACTTACCCCAGATCTTGTGACTTTAGTATCTTCTTATCATGGCTAGATCTGTGACGGCTTTTCAATTTGTCTCTATAGTTACTTATCTCTGTGACTTTTTACCTCTTCTTGAGTCAATTTTGATAATTTTATTTTCCTTAAAAGTTATCCATTTCATTTAGGTTTTCAAATTTATTTCTTCGAAATTTTATATAGTATTTTCTTATAATTCTAAAATCTCCCTGTATATGTCTCTATTTGTAATTATTTTCTCTTTCTTACTTTTAATATTTTAATTTTATATCCTTTCTTTTTTGTCATCAGACTGCCAGAGGTTTATTTATTTCATTTATTTTTTGAAAAAACTAGCTCTTGATTTTCTTGATCATGTCTACTCTTCTCTTTTCTGTTCTATTGACTTTTTCTACATTATAACTATTTATTACTTTTTTCTACTTCTATTGATATTTATGTTGTTTTTCTGCTGATAGTTTGTGAATTTGATGCTTTGTTGATTTATTTTCTAATATATAGGAGTTTTAAACTTCCTTTTTCTTCCTCTTCTTCTCCTCAAAGCCCCCCAGTACATAGTTGTATATTCTAGTTGTGGACCCTTCTGGTTGTGCTGTGTGGGACGCCACCTCAGCATGGCTTGATGAGCGGTGCTTGGTCCGCACCCAGGATCCGAACCTGTGAAACCCTCGGCCGCTGAAGCAGAGGGTGTGAAGTTAACCACTTGGCCATGGGGTGGGCCCCTACATAGGAGTCTTAAAAGAATATGTATTCTCTTTTGTGGTATATAAAGTGATATTTTATCTATTGGATTTAGCTTGTTAATTGTGTTATTCGAATACTTTCCAATCTGATTTTTGTCTGCATGACTTGTCAGCCTCTGAGATAGATTGTCATCCTACTATGATTATAATTTTGCCATTTTTTTGTTTTCTCAAGCATATGTGTAGATATTTTAGTGAAAAGTTGGCAGAAGTTGTAATAGGATTAGCCAGATGCTAATATTAAGAACTCTGTTTGGTGAGACATTTCTTAATAACTCTGCAAATATTGCTATTTTATCTAGAAATAGTTTACACTAAATCCTGCCAATTCTTTAGATTTAAATAAATTATAATAGTATCGTAGTGCTTAATAACCCTATCTCTACCTTGGCGTTCCTCCTTGTCATTATAAATAATTTGTATTTTTCTCTTTTTGCCTCTGCCTAGATTGCATATTGCTTGAGAGAGCACCCTTTAAATTCTTTTAAAAATCATTTTGGTTTAAAGACCAAGAACATTGTGCTAAAATATATATATATATATATATATATATATATATATATATATATAGTCTTTTTATTTTTCTCTTTGCTCTCTCTTATAACCAGTCCTTAAAGAGCTAATGAAAAGGTGATTTTCTTCCTTTCTCCCTTCCTTCCTTTTCCTTTTGTTTTCTTATTATTATGGGGGTTGTGTTGGAAAAAACTCAGTTTATTAAAGGATATGATAAAGGGTAGAGATGAACAGTCAAATGAAGAGATACATATAGCCTGAGGTCTGGGAGGGGCCAGGAGCTTCTGTCCCCATGGAGTTGGGGTGCATCAGCCTCCTGGTACATGGATGTGTTTACCAACCTGGAAGCTCTCCAAACCCCATACTATTGGGATTTTTGAAGGCTTCCTCACGTAGGTGTGATCAATTATTAGCTCCATTTCCAGCCCCTCTCCCCTCTCTGGAGGATTCGGTGTGGGGCTGAAAATTCCAAGCTTCTAATCAGGGCTTAGTCTTTCTGGTAAACAGCCCCCATACAGGAACCATTGAGGAGCCTACCAAGAGTCACCTCATTAGAACAAAAGATGCTCCCAGTGTTCTTATTACTTAGGAATTTACAAGGGTTTAAGATCTCTGTGCCAGGAATGGAGACAAAGACCAACTATATATATTTCTTATTATAAATCGCAATATCACAAGTGTATAATTAATATCATGATATTTTTATTTAGTTCAACATATCTTGTTAACTGTCATTGACTTGGGTTCTATATTTTCAGCCATTCAAGTTTCACTTTGATAATTTTTATATTGTATTATCTTCCACTTAAGAATTCTAATGCAATCATATTAGCTCAAATAGAATATATGTTCTTATTATTTATAGAAAATAAGGAGCTAGAATGTGCCATAACATTTATTATAAGCATTTCCTCAATTAATATTTAGTGACTATTTTATTGACATTGCTGTGTGAAAGACACTCCCATTTTATGGCAGTTCTTGTATAAAGATTACCTTGAATTTCCCCCTACGTTTTTGGCTGTAAATTCATTACCATCTCTTCCAATGACAATAATTTTGTAATATTTTCTATAGCAAGAATGGAGAGACAATTCAGTCCTCTCTTTATCGTGGTTGATTAACAAGTGTTGTTGTTATTATTACTGATAGTTTAGAAAAGTTTCTTTCAGCTTCACAACTTGTTATTGTTATATCGTGTAAATTTTTAGAACTGTTGACAAATATGGGAAGCTTCTATCAATTTTCTTCCTATGAGCTGTCACAGATGTGCTTGTTCTTTGTAATACAGCTTTGTGCTCTGCACTGGAAACCCAAGGATTTCATGTATTGTTTTAAGAAAGTTGGATATGCAGGAACTGAAACAGGGGAACTGGTCAAGCATGGATGTTGGTATTGGTGACACTGTGTTTGAATCCAGCACTACCATTTACTGGATGTTCTCAACTCTTGCTTGTTAAACTGTGTTCAGATACTGAATTAGAATACTGAAACCAGATTTTTAAAAATTTAAATAAACTTGTTATTTTAGAATAGTTTGATTTATAGTTTCAAGCCACGTTTCAATGTGTTATCTCACTTAGTCCTCTTAATATTGTGAGATGAACACTTTGAGATTTAATGGGATATGAGGATCTTACCTAAAGTGACAGCACATGTCAGCTCTGGGCTCCATGCTGAAGAGCCAACATTCATGTTAACAGCTTTTATACAACAAACATTACTAGGGAGCAGTGGCAATAGTTGTAAGGTCATTATGTAACTAAGCAAAAGCAATTATCTTTTAAAAAACAATCTTCTTTTCTTTGTCAATCCATTGTAGTTGAGTCAACTTCTCTTTATGAATTTAGTGGATTTCCTTGACAATTCATTTCTCTGTCTAGACTTTAAAGTGCTTAATAAAGTCTTCATAGGACAACCAACTCCAGTTCTCTTAGAATGACTCTCCTGGGCCACAGCAGAGCACTGAGGAGCTGTGCTGATCTCTTGAAGACTGGTTCCATTAAGTGGCCACCAAGGATAAGAAGGTACCTTTGCAACTGACCATGGCACATTTATCTTTTAATGCAACAACTTTCTCTTGATAGACCTACCGTAATTAATTGGTGAAGGAAAATAAATTTGAAAGGAGGAAAATGTATTATTAGAATAAATCATCACATACAGAGAATGGTGAATGTCTGTTTTCTCTCTGTTACCCAAAATGATATTAAACACTAATGGAATAAAGAGGGAGAGGGAAGAAAAGAATAGAAAAGTTAGCAGAGCCATTTGTTCCAACTTTTTAAAATTTTCTACCATTAAAAACCTGAGGCTGGCCTGGTGGTGCAGCAGTTAAGTTTGCACATTCCACTTTGGCGGCCTGGGGTTTGCTGGTTTGGATCCCGGGTGCAGGCATGGCACCACTTGTCAAGCCATGATATATAGGCATCCCACATATAAAGTAGAGGAAGATGGGTGTGGATGTTAGCTCAGGGCCAGTCTTCCTCAGCAAAAAGAGGAGGATTGGTGGCGAGTGTTAGCTCAGGGCTAATCTTTCTCAAAAAAAAAAAAAAAAAAAGAAACCTAATCGCTGCTAAGATGTCTTTAGTCTTTGCCATCAGCAGTATAACATAGTGGAATGAGCAACGGCTTTGGAGTAAGACAGAACTTGGTTCACCTTCTGGTTCTCTTGGGACTCACTGTATGATATTGGGCAAGGTATTGCAATTATCAGAAGCCTTAGTTTTCTCAGCAGTAAAGTAGGGGCAATTGCAGGCTTACAGAATTGTTGTCATGGAGAATGTGTGCAAAATGCCTAGTATACTATCTGGTACATGGCACTCATGTAACAATATAAGCTATGTTATTTTCATTAAGTTGGAGGGCTTCTTCCTGTTTAAAAAATACATATAAGAGACCTAACAGTACCTTAATGTGGTTGCAGTGGACAGGCAGAACAAAGCAATCCATTGGCTTCTCTGGTAGAATCAGAGGCATATGGGGCTGGGAAGACAAAGAAATAATAAAAATTGTATTGAACAGGTGTTTACCTAACATGGTGTGATGGTTAAGTTTATGTACCAACTTAACTAGGCCACAGTACACAGATATTTGATCAAACACGAGTTGGGCTGTTACTGTGAGAGTATTTTTCAGATGAGATTAACATTCAAATCAGTAGACTTTAAGTAAAGTAGATTACCTCTATAATGTGGGTGGGCCTCATCTAGTCAGTTGAAGGCCTTAAGAGAAAAAGACTGAGATCTCCAGAGGAAGAGGGCATTCTGCCTCCAGACTGTCTTTGGACTCAAGCTACAACATCAAGTCTTCCCTGGGGCTCCAGTCTGCCAGTCTACCCTGCAGATTTTGGACTTGCTACCCTCCACAATCGCATGAGCCAATTCCTTAAAATAAATCTCTCTTTCTCTCTCTTTCCTATTGTTCTGTTTCTCTGGGGAACCCTGGCTAATGCATATAGATTAAATATTGATTTGTGGTGATGCTGCAAGTTTATGTAGAGACAACAAATTTGGTTGGAGCCCTGCGTCTCTTTGGCTTAATTCTCTTCTCCTTTTTTTAAAGATTTTATTTTTTTCCTTTTTCTCCCCAAAGCCCCAGGTACATAGTTGCATATTCTTAGTTGTGGGTCCTTCTAGTTGTGGCATGTGGGACACTGCCTCAGCGTGGTTTGATGAGCAGTGCCATGTCCGCGCCCAGGATTCGAACTGACGAAACACTGAGCCGCCTGCAGCGGAGCGCGCGAACTTAACCACTCGGCCACGCGGCCAGCCCCTTCTCTTCTCCTTTTTACCCTCATTTTGATTCTCAGGTTTTTAGGGGACAGATACCTATACACCTTTGCTCAGTATCTGCTCTCTGTGTTGTAGATGATCAATAAAAGTCAGAAAAGAGCAAGCGTGGAGTAATTTGTAACCATTTACAAAGTATGTTTGTACACATTAACTATTTACACCAACCCTGTGAGATAATTAAAAGTATCCCTGTTTTATAACAATAAAAACAATATTATTTACTAAGCTCTTCTGGGCTATGCGTGTCACAGAAATAGTCTCATGTAAGCCTCACAGTGACCCCTGGCATGGGTGCTCCTGCTACTCCTCGTTTACCAGTGAGCACCTGAGGATCACTTCCAGTAAGTAGCTGGACTAGAACTTGAGCTCCGATCAGATGCTTCCAAAGGAGCCTGTGCTGTTTTCTCCTACGGAGAGGTGCCTCTTTAGCTATGTTCCCCCTGGGCGGACAAGACACATCTCAGAGCCCTTTGTGCCATGGTTCTCTGTGCAAGGGTCATATTTCTAGAACTCAGATAAAAGTCTGATATTCAATTAGGACAGAGATTGAATGACTCTAGGCTGCAAAACCCGAGCCTTGCCCCTCCAGAGTTAAAGATTCTCATTTATGGCTATTAATATTGAAAGGGATGGGATGTATCTTTGTATCAGTCATCAATTTTCTCCTGCCTTCATGGTGGAACTGCAGGACAATTCTGGGGACAGTTGAAGGCACCTGAGGAGCTCAGAGGAAGCAGAGGATTAGAGGACTGAGGAGCTGTAAGGCTCTTAGCTTCTTGTCTTTCTCCATCACTCGATAGATGAGCAAACTGATGCAGGGGGGTTAAGTTACCTGCTCAAGGTATGTTAGACTGGAGCAGCTAAAATTTCATGTGCACCTGAAATCACTTGGAATCCTATTAAAGTGCAGGTTCTGATTCTGTAGGACTGAGATGAGGCCTGGGCGACTGCATTTTTCTAACAAGCTTCCAGATGAAACTGCTGGGTCTGGCCCTGGGGCTGTGCTGTGAGTGGGAAGGAAGAGTGAAGCATTATGACAACGATAGCAGAAGTGGAAGGAGGGAATAAGGTCTTAATAGATCCCATAACAGGTGGTAATGGGACAGGCTGGTCTCTACAGTGTTTATTAATACATAATAGATGCTCTTTCAAAAACACTAATTTATAGATGATGACTTGACTTCAAATGCTGCCGTGGGAATTAAGAATTTTAACAGGCAGTAACAACAGACTGATTTTTAATATGCTTAAAGTTAAGCTGAATGAATATGATCCAAAAAATTTGTACTGATATAGAATAGGGGAGATAAAATTTAATAGCTGCCTATACGAAAAAGAGCTAGAGGCTTTAGTTGCTTTTAAGTTTATTGAGTCCATAGCGTGATGTGTTTGCATTAACAGAAATACAGTGTGTGGGGAAAGGAAGGTGATGGTTTCCTTCCACAGTGCACAAGTCAAACATGCCTGGAAGATGTGCTCAGTTTAGTGTGTGTCACATTAAGAGGAAAATTAGAAACCTAAAATGTGTCTTGATGAGTATGTTTGCGGACATCTGGGAATGATGCATTTGAAGAATAGTTGAATAAACCTGGATATTAAAATATCATACAGAATAATGTAAGGCCTGACCCAAGTATTTCAAAGGACATCATGTGTATAATAATATTAGGCTTTTTCTGTGTGAAGTAGAATCAGTAAAAGTGGACACTAGAGACAGATTACAACACAATCTAAGGCATTTGTGGGGAAACTAAAGAAGAGAACCGGGCTTGGAGTTGAATTCCAGCTGTGTGACATTGGGTAAATCACTTAGCCACTCTGTCTCAGGCTCCCCATTTATAAAATGGGGGAAAAAAATCTTCCTCCCTGGTCATTATAAGGAGTTGATGAGATAATACGTGAAAAAATATGGCCAAGTGAGGCAGAGGGCTGACTTAATCATTTTTAAAACAACGTCATAGAACTAGAGCAGTCTAGCCACAAAATGAACTACCTCAGGAAGCAGTGAGTTCCCTGTCACTGGAGGCGTGCAAGCCAAGAACAATTAACCTCTTGGGAATTTGGGATGAGAACCTTGCACAGAGGTTTGCTGCCAGACAGGAAGTTGATATACAATGAACATGATTTATAGGGTCCCTTCCAATTTAAGAGTCTGTCCAGGCTGGCATCACCACTCTTTTCCTGGCTATTAAAAATGCAGGTGGAAAAAATTGCTTCATTCAATTGTAATACTGTTCACTTCTCAACCCAAAATAGGGAGGCAGAAATGGACTTTATTTTGAGTATTTCATTCCCTACTCCCAAACTGGATCATCTTCCTTTGAATTCTAAAATGGTACTATTTCTGTTTTATGAGGATATCAAGGGCCTATGTACCATACAGAGTAGCTTTCTATGTGGTATGATTTGAGGAGAGCAAAGCAAGACTCAATTGCACCGAATTATTTTTTCCACTGGTCCTGCTGCACATCTTAAAATTACTCTATGATTGTCATTCCTTTGTATAGAGCTATCAAAATGTGAATGTTATCCAGGGTGACTAATGCCTCGAGCCATTATCAGTCATTAACATCTTGGCCAGACTTAGTTTGATCATTAGAGTGTTATTCGGTGCTCATGAAAATGCACTGTTCAGTTTTGCTGTAGCCCCAGCTGCTAGCTAGCCCCCTGGACCTCCACCATGTTTGTACAAGGTCACATTTCCTGCGGGCCACTCGCAGCCAATGATTGACTACAGCAAGGGTAGTAACACAGGTCTGTTCCTGAGAGAGACAGTGTGACTTTGACTCCAGAACTCCCCGTCAGCCCAGCCGTACCTTTCTAGGACCTGTGCTGCAGTCCCAGGCTTTTCCTACCCATTCCTGTCCCTTGCCCTCTCCTTCACAGATAGCAGACCTGCATTGTCATCTGAAGGCCTTCCCTGCCGTCTCCTGCTCCCTCCCCTTTATCCTTCGCAGGCATTTCCCTCAAAGAATCTCTTGCATATCCAACCCTTGGAGGACCCAAACTAACACAGGTGGTGCCAGGAGTGGTCTGAGAAAGCAGGTGGTAAGATGGTGTTGTGTAATGGGCTTACTCACGGACCGGAGGGCAAAGAAAGCACGATCCTGAGGGATACATGGGCATTGGTAATCCCTGGCACAGGTGGAGGCCCAAGTGTAAACTTTTCACCAGTGGTGACCTGGGAAAATGCCCTAGTGAGGGAAGCCCCTTGCAGAAGCAGTGATTCAGCATTTGGAAATTATGGGGGGAGAGGAATGTCTACAAAGACGGTGGAGTTGGTTGGTTTTTGCTTAGTTGTACTGATATCCTGCTGAGAATGAGATGGGGGCCTTTCTATGAGGACCTGAAGGATTTTGACAAGCAGTTGAAGGCTAGCCATGAGAGCCAGAGGCTCTCTTTGATAGTTTACAAAGAGACCCAGCTGAGCAGTGTTTAGAGAGAATTGCAGAACTCAGAGACATTCAAATGCTCAGCAGAGGCAGCTCTGCCATACTAAGGTCAGGGCCCTGGTTGAGAAAACCTGGGACCCTGCAACATGGCAGGGAGACATCTGGATGGATGTCTCTGAAGACTTCCCTGAACCCTCAGAGTTTCCCTAGTAGGAGCCAGCTCTTCCTCCATGCTGGGAGATGCTGTAGAGCTTCATGTCCACAAGGCCACAGGAACTGCTCCCATGCCTCGCCTAGCTGCCAGATGCATAACAGGTTAAATCCCGGCAAAACCTGGCTGGGACATGCTGGGTCTGATAAAGGAGGAAAGAGATTATATTCTACACTGAAGGAGCTTCAAGAATTAGCTAGAATGTACCAGCCATCAGAGGAATACCTCTAGAACTAGATTTTGAGGGGGCTTGATCCAGGGGCTGGAGTGTATGACTAGATTAACAAGAATTCATTTTCTTGGGGCATTTTCTTGGGACATGGGATTTAACACATTGGTAAGACTCCAGGTGCTATGCTATATGAAATGTTTGTGTCACCCCCTAAATTCAGATGTTGACACTCTAATCCCCAGTGTGATGGTATTTGGAGGTGAGGCCTTTGGGAGGTAATTAGAGTCAGATGAGGTCATGAAGGTGCGACTCTTATAATGGGATTAGTGCCCTTATAAGAAGAGATATGAGATCTCTCTCTCTCTCTGTGCATGCACCAAGAAAGGCGGTGTGAGAACATAACCTGGGAGAGAGCCCTCACCGAGACCTGCCCATGCTGGCACCCTGATCTCAGCCCTCTAGCTTCCAGAAGTTTGAGAAATAAATGTTTTGATAAGATATTGCAAGGAAGTGAGAGAGGAAGCAATACCAGCAGTTCCACGTGATGGAGCCCAGTTCCCTGAATTAGGCTCCACAGAAAGATTTGGGTGCCTGGGAGCATGAAGATGCTGGGTGCCAAGGAAGGAAGAGAGGAACACAGGAGTGAGACCAAACTTAACCATTTTATTTTAAGGCCAGTACCCGTTCTATGTAAACCTCAGTGTAAAGATTTTCAAAGGAACATTAAAGGCAACCATGAGGAGGAGAAGTGGTCCTGCCCATCTGAGCAGTGCTCGCCTCGCCTGGCCTCCTCTGGGAGTGTGTGCCTTAGCCTTAGGGCCCTTCAGAGCTTCACTCAAAGGGGCCGCGAATCAGAGTCATGCTCTGGTGAGAGCAAGTTCATGGATCAAAACAGTGTGACTAATGGCCGTGGAACTTTCTGAAGAACCCTGAACATTTAATTATTATGAACGATTCAGTCCATTTCAAATGAGGTTTTCACAAGCCCCATGTATATATCAGAATTTGCTTGAGAACATGAAATAAAGTTTTCTGTGGTGTTTGCAACATGGCTGGGCTCCCACTTATGCTGGGCTCAACTGTGAGCACCATCTGAGCTTGTCTACATATGATACACTCTGTGACTTTCCTCCCTGAGCTGTGGTTGGGGACAAGGGACAAGGAGGGAAGGAATTGAAATAGGGAGAAAGTGGACAGAACTTTATTTATTCTCCATGACAAGGAGCCTTCACACTTAAGTCAAAATGGCACTTTGAGTCCCTGCTCTCATTGGCCTGATGTGAGGAGTAGACTAAATGTGAGAACACATCTAATATATATAGAAAGTGCCTGGCATTTAAGTGCTCAATAAAAGCAATATTATCTTTTTTGTGTTGCCCTTTCTTCTCCCCATAATATGCTCTCTTCTTCCTCCCACCTGCATAATATTACCTGTCCTCCTGCTTCCTCCTTGAAGTCCTCCTGACTTGGTCCAGAGTACTCTAACATGTTCTTTGCTAAATGCCGTTAGAACTTACATCTCTACCCTCATTAGGTACAGACATTTTGCTTGTATTCTTCTCCAGGAACGTATCTTACCTCACATGAGGAGAAAAGAAAGGCAGTGGAGGTAGTGGTTAGAGCATGGGATAAACAGCGAGAATGCCTGCGATTCCATTATTTACGGGCTTTGTAAGCAAGCGACTTAGCCTTTCTAAGCCCTGATTTCCTTATCTGTAAAAAGGAATCTGCAACTTGCCTTATACATTTGTTATGAAGATTTAGAGACGAATATGCACAGCACGTGGTACATAGGAAAAAAATTATTTTATTATTTATTTGTCATCTTATTTCTCTTTGTATTTGTCAGAGGATCTAGCAGGAAGGACACAGTATTCACTTCATAAATATTAGGAATAAAATTGAAT
Organism: Equus quagga; assembly: GCF_021613505.1. Taxonomy (NCBI): domain Eukaryota; kingdom Metazoa; phylum Chordata; class Mammalia; order Perissodactyla; family Equidae; genus Equus; species Equus quagga. The sequence continues at coordinate 64,536,621 of NC_060282.1, read as the reverse complement.
TGTGTTTTTGCAATCATTTTTTAAGATAAAGATTGTTATGAAACTGGTGCTTCCCTTTCTTTCCTGGGCACATGCATCCCTCGGAAAATCTGATTTGGTAGATCTGGAGTAGGGAATGTTACCATGCACCTCAGGGCATTCTGACATTCATACCTCTTGGGAAAACTGCTGTAAAGTAAATTCAAAGGATGCTTTAAACGCTCAACTCTTATGTAAGGTTATCTGTTTCATAAAAAGAATGGACTTATACCAGCTCTTAATAATTGACTGTCATTGTTGCCCAACTGGTTTGGGCCAAGTGACCACCATGAAGAGGCAGTTATGTGTGGATGGGTGGCATTGCCATCCAGCTACCATTGGGTCAGAGACATTAGCTGCTATAGTGGGTACTGTGTCTCTAAGTGGGCTCCAGATGTATTGTCTTAATTGAATGAAATCCAAAGTTTCAATTCATTTCAAAGCTGCATAATGTGGTAATTAGAAGCCTAGTTACATCTAATGGCCTGAATGGAGATCCCAGGGTTGTGTTACAACAGTCAAGAGGCCTGAGCAGATAATTATAAGCACTTCACTGTGGTAATTGCCAACCTCAGAGAGTTCCAAGGAGAGAATTCCCGTGGAACCAACAGCTTTGAAAAGGTAAAGCACAGCTCCAATGTTGGGCATTGTTATCAACAAAGAGATTTTGTCTTTTGTGAAGCTGGGGTTGTTAGAAAGGAAGTTCTTTTACCTGTCATTGGTTTCCTTTTCATTCATCAGTCCACAATGAAATGGTTTTAATGAGGCATGGTCTGGGCTGAGATCAAGATGTAAGTATAGCAAGGGCCAACGGGGAAGGAAAAAGAACATTCAGCCTAGGAGCATCTTCCCCTGTGCACGGAGAATCTTGAAGAGATTTCCTAGTGGAAGCATTTGCAGTTTTAATAGCAGACTTGAAATTTAAGCTCAATCTATTTACAGGCAGCAAAGGAAGTATCTTTAGAGATATCCAATATATCTTATATTCAGATAGATTCAAAACTAATAGATGAAAACACCTGGAATAATTCACAAGACGTAAACCCAAGCAAACTAATTCCAGAAAAGCAAGTGCTACTTTATCTGCTCAAGCCTCAAAATCAAGTCCAGAAATCCAAGAGACCAGTTTTTTAATTCTTGGCATGGGAACTGAAAGACCTGCCCACAAAGCAAGGATAGGAGTATGTGAGTTGCACATACTACCTCATAGCATACCCTACTTGACATCACTCCTTATCAAAAACATTTCTTCATTTCTACGTCTTAAAATGAGTGGTGTTATCTCCAAGAGACAGTATATTATATTATCTGAAAAAGTGAAGGCCTCCCCAAACCCATTGAACAAATGTTAGAGAACAAAAAACCCCAAATCTGCTCTCCGTCTTACTTTATAGAAAGTGTTTTGAAATATTGATGATATTGATGTCACACTCTTTAGATGGTTGTACATATGAGATTTGGTTGTTACTGAGGGGTCTTATATGAGAAAAGTCATACAAATGTGAGTGGATGTGGCCTTTGAGTTGAGATATTACATCATGGGGACTCAAGTTAGGAGCAAGTTCTGTGATGTGTCTGACGAGATTTTCACGTGTCGAAGTAAATGGAGTAGCTATTCTGGTTCAAAACTGATTCGGCTTGAATGACAGAAGCCTGATTATGGCCTCTTAAACATACATTTTTACATCTTTTTTAACCATTATAGTAAAGAGTGTATTAAACATTGTCTCAAAGTAAAAGAATGCGCTTTCTTAAGATAAGATACCTACTTTCCCTCCACGATGCCATTATTAGTAGTGCCCGTATTAATACTCCTGAAGATAAGTTCCCTTTCCTGGACATCAGGGTCGTGTTGACCTGCTAATTTGCAACTGAACACCTCTTTGAAACTTTGATGAATATATATTCTGGGCATGTTTAATATATATTCTTTGTTCTAAAAAGGTATAAAACTGCACTGAAAACCATGCTTCTCCGGAATTCTTTCTTCCTTTGTGGAAACTGCCTTCCCGGGTTATAATCCTCAGTTTGGCTCAAGTAAAACTCACCTTATCTCTCTCATCTATAGAATGGTTTGGTTGTTTCGCATCGACATGTCATATTTCCAGACTGCTATGTGAGATCAAGAGCCTTAGATAGTGAGTTCAGCTAGCTGACTGACCAGACTTCCACATCTTGTGGTAGTACTGACGAAATAAAAGAATTCGATTTTTCTGTGGTTTTTAAAAAAAGATTTGAAAAGAAAGGTAACCCAGTGTTGCTGATAGAAGTAAAGAAAAAGTTGAGGTTGAAGACAGTTATAGTTCTTAACTAGAAAACAGAAGTTTGGGGTAAATCAAGCAGTGGAATATGAAATTCAGCAGTGACCCCGTTCTATGAATATAAGCAATTCACCATATATTCTCCACAGAAAGAAGAAAAAAGTACTTTGAGAAACAATTTCAGCTGGTGTCTCAGCTAGTACAAAAATTGCTCATCAAGTGAAAGATAAAATTTTAGTGGAAATTGAAAAGACAATTTGTGGTATAATGATATGCACAAGAAGCCTATGTCTGTACAGAAAACTGATTTGGGTGAAATCCAGAAATTTCCGTAATAAGATCTTGGGGATTTGTGAAAAACTAGATGCTTGTCTTTCAAATGGATTAGGTATCTGAAGAAATTTCCATCTATCTGTCTATCTGTCTCTCTCTCTCTATCCATCCATACACACATGCATTCAGTCAATCTTTTTTAAAAACCAGGAGTGCTGTGTGCCAGGCATTGTGCTAGGAGGAGGGAGAGAGAGTTTAAAGGACATAGACTCCTAAATGAGGAGGTCTAAGACATATTGCCATGGAAGAACACTTAAGGAATAAGGACCGATCTGGTATAGGATTGGAAAGAATGTAACCCTTATGGTTCACCTCTTCTTATCCATTTTCTGCTGACTCTACTTGTCTGCATTAAGCAATTTGACAGGTAGGCAAACCCACTCAACCTAATCCACCCTTATTTTTTTCCTCCCAAATGTTTTTCAAATAATCCTTGATTAATTGGGCCTATAAATTATACATCACAGGGCAGCTTGTCAACAGATATGCAGAGCTCATACAGGAATGAAAGCAGGAATTCTCACCTTCATTTTCTGTGACTTCCTGTGGGTTTCTGATGACTTCAGAACAGGCATTAAGGGCTCTTTCTTCTTGCTGAATGTGCTTTCTACATGGATGGAAGAACCACCATGGGTCCTGATGGGTAAGTGGTTTCAGAAGGAGAACCCAGAATCTGAGACTAGCTTTCTATTTTTCAGGGTCTCCATTGCCTCATTTTAGTCCACTCTTTTGCTCCTTTTCCTACACTAATAATAATAATAATAATAATAATAGCAAGCTCCTTATGGCACAGTTATTAAACCACCTTTCCTATATTAACTTATTTATTGGTTACAACTATCCTAGGAGGTAGATACTATTATTATCCCCATTTTACAGATGAGGAAAAGGAGTCCAATGAGGTTAAGTAATTGTTCGAAACTGCACAGCTATTAAACTGCGAACCCCAGATTCAAACCCACAATATCTGGCCGAGAAGACTCTAACTACTCGGCCTCTCACATCAAAGTTAACCCAGGGAGGGACATTCCCTTATCCATCATATCCTCACTCACTGTTCCCTGTGACAAGAGGCTCAACAAGGTCTTCCTCCCAGTGGCTCTTCTATTGACTGTTCCTCTCCATCTCATTTGATTAACTCACTTGGAGAAAGGGCAAATATCATTAAGAGCTTTAGAACACATCGCGGTGGGAACTGGGAGAATTCTGAAACCATTTCCGAGTATGTTCTGGTTGTGATCCTGGCTCTATGTCCATTGGACACAATAAAGATAATTGACATAATAAAAGGTCCTCAAAAGCAACACTGTGTGTTCTACTAGAAATACGTCTCCCTCACTTTGCAATCAGTAGGTAATGAGTTTCTATCTGGTGAGCAGAAGCAAGGAAAGCTGTTTGGCTTTTAGGGGTGTCAGTCTCCCCCATTCCTCACAGATGAGGTGCTGGATGTGATGGAGGGTCTGCAGAAGCCCTGGACTGGTGCCGGGCCACTCCTTCCCTGACCAAACAGCCCCAAACTCCTTTCACTTTCTCCTTTTAAAGCTCTAATAAAATATAGCAAACAAAAATCAAAGTTCTCATCTTAGCTCATAAAATGGGTGAGCCAGCTCCGTGTAACCTTGACCTTTTCTCTTTTCTGTGAAACATTTTTAAAACTATTTTAAGTAGTTGAAGGAACATCCCACTTGAAGAAAAGGTTAAAGCAGTCATGACTTGGTTGAGGGGACAAAAATCCAGGAGAGTGAGCTATGGTTCCAGGGGCTTCGTTGACCTGTTTCTGCCAGTTTTGCAAAAACAGTGCAACATCCTCACCCTTTGAGGTTGGATGACTGTCAGGGCCATCCAGGAGAGGCATCCTTCCTGAGTCTGGAGTTCATTTCTCTGCCCACCTGTGCAGATGACCCCTCTGAGGGAGCATGGTGGCCAGGCTGTCCTGAGCATTGGGAGAGCAGAATGACTTCTCCCACTGAGCATACTATCTTTGCCTTCTCCTCCTTTTTCCTTTCTCTTGGGACCTCAAAGGGTACATTTTGATTGAGGGGAAAATACAGTCCAAAAGTGAACTCATCTAGATGTGGTCATGTGTGTTTTTGTCCCAGCTCTGCTGGATCTGATCTAATCAGATGCCTTGGGACACTGAGAATATATGGTGCATCACTTAGATTCATAGGACCAGATCACAACTCAATTTCACAGTCCACTTCTTGATTTACCCAAATTTCTGTTATCTAGTTAAGAACATTATCTTTGACCTCAACTTTCTCTCTGCTTCTATCAGCAAGGGAACCTATTTTTCCCTTTTCCTTTATTTTCTCTCATTTTCCGAATTTTGACAGTTTCTTTCAAAATAGTTCACCCTTGGACTGAACTAAAAAGAAAAGATATCTGTCTGCTTACATATCTGAATCTTTAAGGTCATAGACTGTGCCTTCCCTAAATGACATAGTGACACAGAGCAGAACTCAAGAAATGTCTATTAAGTTAAGCGAATAAACATTCAGGCCACTATCTTGCACTGGAAGCCAGCTGCTTCACATCTGTTCTATCCAATGACTGTAGTAAATTTCTTGATTCTTGGTGCCATCTCCTTAAGTGTAAAGCCTATGCTTTACCACATACTAACTGTGTGACTCAGGGCAGATTTCTTAACTTCTTAGTGCCTCAGTGTCCTCATTTATAAAAATGGCCCTAATAATAGGACCTACTTCCTTGCACTGTTGGAAAGATTAAATGGGATGATCCATGTGAAATTTTTACAGTGTTGCCTGGTTTGTAGTACCTGTTATTCCTGGTTCAAGGCCCGTGCTGCCCACAGGACACCCAATTGTGAGTTCCTCCTTTCTGTTGACAGATGCCTCTAATGCTCAGTATACTTTCAGAGCAGAGATGTCTGGTCTGTCTGTAGACTGAGGCACCTGGCCTCAGGCTACCATGTCTGAAACTGGTGACTCCTGCTCCACGTACTGTAAATCTGTGAAAAAATACTCCAAACTTAGAAGCATAAAATAACAACCATTTTATTACGCTCACACATTCTGTGGGGCAGGAATTCAGACATGGTGCAATGGGGATAGCTTGTCTGTTTTACAATGCCTGGGTCCTCAGTTGGGAAGGCTTGATTGGCTGGGGGCTGGGCATGACTGAGGGTGTTGTCACTCGAATGTTTGACACCTGGTCTGGTGTGTTAGTTTCTTAGCACTGCTATAACAGAGTACTATACACTGGGTGATTTAAAACAACAGAAATGTATTCTCTCACAGTTCTGGAGTCTAGAAGTCTAAAATTAAAGTGTCAGCAGGGCCATGCTCCCTCTACAGCCCCTAGGGGAGGATCCTTCCTTGTGTCCTTCACCTTCCAGTAGCCCCAGGTGTTCCTTGGCTTGTGGCAGCGTAATTTCAATCTCGGCCTCCATCTTCACATGGCCATCTTCCCTGTGTGTCTGTGTCTTCACATGGTGTACTCTCTCTAATAAGGACTTATGTTAAGGGCCTACCCTACTCCAGCATGACCTCATCTTAACTAATTATACCTGCAATCACTCTGTTTCCAAATAAGGTCACATTCTGAGGTAGTGGGGGTTAGGACTTCATCATATCTTTTTGGGGGACACAATTCAACCACATAACAGCTGGGATAACTCAAAGGCTGGGCTCAGCTGGCACCGTTGACCAAAGCATCTACATGTGGCCTCTGCAGGTGGCTTGGGTGTCTCACAGCATGGTGGCTAGATTCTGAGAGGGAACATCCTGAAAGCGAGCATTCCAAGGGAACCAGATGGCAGCTGCATAGCCATTTGTGACGCAGTCCTGGAGTCACACAGCGTCACTTCTGCTGTACTCAGTTGGTCAAACCAGTCACAATCACCTGGATTCTACCTCTTGATGGGAGGAATGTCAAAGAATTTTGAAACCAAGTTTTAACTCACTCCCTCCTGCCAGCACACACACAGCCTGGGAATAGTTTTTCTGAATTTACTCATTTTGATTTCCATATTAAAATACAGAACATAGGATCTCCTTTGAGGAAATAGGTTATTTTCTCCCACATTCCCAGAAAACATTTTTCAGTGTCATTTTGAAGATGAGATACTAGGCTGAAATAGTGTATCTTTGTATTTTAACTTAAAAATTACCAAAGAATTTTAAAGAAGAAAAATTAGATTGGGAAAAAGTGTTTTTGAAAAAAAATTTATTATGAGCTGAAAATAGATGAAATGACTGAAGTGATTACGAGCTGTTGCCAGGAGGCAGGAAGAGTCTGTCAGGTGAGAATGCCGTGATCCCACGGCAATAAGAATCCAGGCTGCAGCATCGGCTTGGTTGTTGCTGCTTGATTTTAGAGAACAAACTGCCAAAATATTGTGGAGAGATGATGTGAATGTCAAACCATCCTATTTTTTCTAATGGAATCCTAAATACACTCGGCACATACTTTCTTAGCTTTTTAAAATGGGGTCTGGGAAAGCAGACAGATACATGACCAACTACCTTGCGGCCAGAGAGTACTAGAAAGTATGACTTGCTGCATGTGTTTACCAAAAACATGTATCAAGATGTTCATAGCAGCACTGTTTGAAATAGCCCCCAACTGGAAGCTACCAAAATGCCCCTCACGGCAGAATGGCTACAGTGTGGTATTCACAGTGGGATACTAGTCTGCATAGTGATGAGAATAAACTATAGCTACACCGCACAATATGGATGAATCTCACAAACAATGGTGAGAGAAGTAACATAGATATGAAAAAGAACATATCATGTGATTTCAGTTTATAAAGTACAAGGCCAGCAAAACTTATCTATGCTATTGTAAGACGAGATAATGGTTACTTTTGGGGGAAGAGTGACTGAAAGGGGTAAGGGAAAGGCCGCCTGCTGAGTTTCTGTTTCTTGATCTGGGTGCTGGTTGCATAGGCGTGTTCAGGTGTGAGGCTGAACACTTCTAATATGTGCACTTTTGTGGATGTATGTTTTGCTGCAGCACAAAATTAAAAATAAAATATTTACACTCAAATAACCACCAGGCTAAGACAGAAGAGTGAGTATCATTAGAGAACATGCGAGAACTCGCATTGGGACTTTCATATCCAAATGACTGACTTCCTTGGCCTTTCTGGTGATATGTTTTACCTGAGCAAGATATTTTCATTTTTATTAGTAAAATGGATATTGTCACCTAAATCTCCAAAAGGTTCATTTAACTCTGCTGTTTGCTTAAAGGGAGAATCAAGGAATATAGGGACCTTTGGAGGCAGAAAATTGCTTGCTTGTCCCTTTGAAAGGATGCAAGACTTCAGAACAGGAGAACCATTGGCTGTATCAGCTGGGGAGGAGAGAGAGTAGGAAGGAGGATGAAAATGCCCATATAAAATATGGGCTTTGCCAGATTCTCCATTCCCTTCCCTTCCCTTCAGATCCAGGGCTCTCTCTGGCCAGGGTCTTCCAGGATTCCAGTTTTTACTCCACCTTCCCTCCTTCTCTTCCATTAGCCCTGTCTTGTTTCCCCAGGATACTCACTTGGAATTCTGTGAAAACTTCTTTTCCTTTGCATGTCCTCCTTGTTTTACTTCCTCCACTGGGACTACTGGCCACGTGTCTTGGGGGTCTTGGTCTTTTGTGACAACCACCCTCAGCAGGTTTCCCCGAGGCCCATTTATTCAAGGGCCATAGTCTTTTGGGGATGCAGACCAAGCTTCCAGACTCCCTTGCCCTGCATTAAACTAGATGTGGTTTAGGTTGCGTATTGTATACAGCATGTTTCCCGTGCATTGCCAGAGAAGCAATGGGGTTCATTGGTTATTTTGTCATGTTGGCAGCAGCTCCCTTGGAGAAGACTGTCACTTGTGCTGATTCAAAATAGTGTCTAATGAAAGGAAAAAGCAGTCTCAGGCCAAGGCTTGAGCCGAGCAATTTCTTGAATGCAACCATAGAAAATGTTCTTTGGGCATTGTGTATACATCACTGATCAGGAAAGTTTCCCTTTGGTTTGAGCAGCCCTCTGCTTCTCCTGTCTGGGTGAGGTGAACGGCACATTGGATTTCAGCTCCTGGGGCCTTCTGCAAACCACTCCAGCCCTACTCCACTCTTCAGCTGTGTTTGCTTCTCTGTTCTCAGAGAACAGCATTTTCACTTGGTATAAACTGTGAGGCACTGTCTGAGCAAGCAGATTGGTTACTAATAAGGAAACTAGCACTGACAGCTTTTTAGGCTCTGATGAGAGAACAGAGATGTCTTCACATCAGAATGGTTTAACTCTCAATGTAGCATATCCACTGGTTGAAATTTAGAGAGAGAGAGAAATTTAATTGTCAGGCTGTGGTGTGTAGTGTCAAAGTTACTTAGATTATGAGAAATACATCTTTTCAACAGTTTAAAGGCCACAGCTCTCATCTTATTTTTCTGGTATGGGCAGCTCAGACAGGATCCAGAAAACCCAGATAACTCATAGTTCCGTCAGACACTCAGCAGAGGAAACAGGAAGTATTTGACTGTAGAATTAGCTATGGAATGTTCCCTATTAGTCATATGATTCTATTAGCTCAGCTCGTACCTGTCAGATTAATAGATATATCAGAGATATTTAGAATTAGAAGGATCCAGAGAGAGAATCCAGTCTCCATGTTCTCATTAGTTTTTTTTTAAATTAAAAATAACAAACAAACCTAGGCCCAGAGAGACTAAGTAACTTGCCTGAGGTATCTCGTCAGTGACAGAGCTGGGACTGGAGTGCAGTCTCTCACTGGACCAGTCTGATGACCCGCTTCCTGTAGGAGTCTTTGAGAGTCAGAATGACTTCTTGCCTGAGAGGGACATGTCTCTAGGATAAGGACTATTTAGGGGATAATCAAGAAAGAAATAAGATTAGTCAAATATCTTTTGCCCCATGCCTCCCTTTCTCCATGAATCCAGAATGTTGAGCCATTTTCAGCATCCATGTGGGGCTGGGAATGGCCACCAAGGACTTCTAAGGAGCTTGCTCCAATCTGAAATGGCTCTGGGGAAGTTGGCTGTGCCCTAAGCCATTCCTGGTATATAGGGCCCTACGGAGCATTCGAGAGCTGAGAGATAGACGAGCGCTGCTCTGATTTAGCCGTTCAATTCTTTGCGGGACCCCCAGTGCCACCCCAAGTCTGCACCGTGATTCCCAAACAGCCAAGAGAGTAAAAATGTGCTCCTTTCTCCATGAAGTCCTTCTGACATTGAAAGACCTAGGACAGAGGCAAACCTTTCAGAGACTTTCTGCTGGGGTTTAAATTTATATCTAGCAGACTTTGGACATTAGTAGCCTGTAGCATTTACCTAGATAAATTGCCCTTCCCATGGCATTGTTTATCCTCAGAAGACATCCACAGTGAGTCCCAGAAAAGATTCTGCTATCTTCTGTACTATAGATGCTCAGAGTTTTGCTGGGCAGGGTTTAGAGCTAACAGTGATGGAGTGAAGGAAGTCACAGGCAACACTGTGTGCCACACACAACATCGCAGATCCTGGCACAGTTAACTGAGCTGACAGTTCCGAGTTTCTGAGCCTATCTCCTTGACTAGTGGGGCTGTCAGAACTAGAGGGGCAGCCTGGAAATCTTGGGGATACTTTAGAAAGATACGAGGTTTCAGACATCCAAGCTCTTCTATTTGCCTATACATATTCTTAATGTCTATCTTCCATTTCCTAATTTATTCAATGAGTATTTCCTCAACATTTGCTGGAGACTCTTGAAACAAGCTGATAAATGGCTTTTATTTAGCTCCTACTCTGTGCCAAGCACTTACACATACATTGTCTCAATTTTGCTCAAAATACTCTTTTGTGTTAGGTTCTATTTCTTACAGATCCTGAAACTGTTGTTCAGAGAAGTTAGGTGAAGTGCTCAAAATACACAGAGATGCAGAGCTGTGACTCAACCTGGGTCTTCTGATTTGGAGTTCTGGGTAGTTTCTACCATATCTGCCTATTCTAATAGTGTACCATCAACCACTGACATTGTTGACAGGAAAAATGTGTGGTTATTTTACCAAAATATTAAAGTCAAAATATTTGGTTTGGTGAACATTCTAATTTAACTATACTCAACATGTAAACAATAGTGATTTGATATAATGGATGATAAATGCAGTGCCATTTATGGTCTACCTAGAAATGTATTACATGTCTTTTGACAACAGATTTACCTTCATTATTCAAACTAATTTTAAAATTATTTTCTTGTTTCCTGGGCTCATATCAATTTAAAAGAGAAGTAATTTGGATAGCAGACAGAAGTCAGCCTGGGACCATTGTGGGTCATAACCCTAAGGACCCAAATGTAGGCAAGAGTAAACCAGCATCACGACATCACTGACTAAAGCTGCAAGTGGGAAAAAGCCGAAAGCATGCATCAGACCCCCTGCAGAAATAAAGTTCTTTAAGAGTCATATGGTCCTAAATCTAGGAAGCATCACAGCTAAGAAGATAAGCTTTGGAATCTGAGAAGGCTGGTTCATAACTAGGCTCTGCCTGTTGTGTACAAGCTATAAGCAATTGGGAAGTGAGTTAAACCTGAACTAAACCTCGGTTTCCTTCTCTGCGAAATGGTGGGTATTGGGGGTGGTAGGCAGTGGAGTATAATGATACCTCCCTCATAGGATTGTTGGGAGGCATAAATGCCCCTTAGCACAGGCTTGGGCACATGGAAAGTGAACCGTAAGTGCAGCTATTGTTATTATTATTAAATATGATGTATGGTGATAAGCAAAGTAATAACATATCTTTATACATTTTCACTCAATAAATTAAATTTATATCAGGCAAGCTAAGGAGTTTCCTGGATTAAACATCTGATGAGAGCTTAGACAGGTTGACCTTTACAGTTCATTCCAACTCTGAGGGTCTAGATTTTATAAGCCCTTTTTGGGGTTGAGTACTAATTCTAAGCAAGATCCTGGTGTCATGTTATTTTCAATTAAGTGGAATATTAATGAAAAGATAAATAAAATATAGCTGAAAAAGAAAACTACAGATTGAACACTTGCATTTGTCTCCACTCTTGTGCAAAACCTCACAGTAAAAGAATTTAAAATGCATGAACCTCTAAGAACAAGACAAGGGGAGAGGTGATGAGAGAGAAAAGCAAAATTTTGGAAGCTGGAAAGCAAATGGAAGGGCAATGACATGCTTGATAGATTAGAGAGAGTTGAAAGCTGCTTGTCTGCAGAGGGGAGAAGCCAACAAGAAGGAATGAGAGAAAAGCAAGCCAATTTTTATGTGGAATCTTGGAAAGGCTTAGAACGGGAAACACCTGGAACCGCTGGAGGCAAGGCGCTGAGCAGGACTGAAAGCAGGAGGCTTGGCTGAGAATTTGCAAAAAGAGCACTGGGACCCCAGGTCTCTCCTTGCCACTCAGACAGGTGGCCACCCGAGCCCACCTCTCTCCCAGCTTTTCCACGATCACCTCTGGCCACCTCATAAGTATTTTTCTGATATTGCCACAGCCTTTTTATTCCACTTTCCCCCAAAGCATGGCTACAGAACCTTCTCTTCATTCATCAATATTTACTAACACAACAACATGAGGTAATGATGTTCAACAAACTACTACAGAGAAAAGGAAATCTAAAACAAGATACCATACATCACTATTCCTGGAGTCCACCGTCATGTCCCTGTGAAGATGGTCCTCTACTGGTTCTCTCTGTCTTCTGTCCTTAGCCTCACTGCCACTGGAGCAATGGCCTACTCTTTCCCATGCTTGGAAGTCTCTTTTATCTTGTCCTTCCCAGACCTACAGTCAAAGTAAGGGAAAACCTGTTGATAATGTAATAGATCATATAATAGTTGGCAATATAATTGATGTATCTTGCCCAATCTGAAGATAGAAGTTGTTATTGTTAGAGTGATAAATAGAGTAATAAAACTCTCATGTGAAGTCTCTACAGTTGGAACATTCCTTCTGTTCAGGGCTCTGCAAGACCAGTGAGTAGGAATTTCTATGCATGCCTAAAAAAGCCTCACCAAAGCAACCGCTAAGAATAAACGGGGAAGGACCTGCCCACAAAGATATGTTCTAAATTCTACCCCAAAAGCAGATGGTTCTAACAACTCTCTAGAACCAGTTTTTTTTCCAACCCCAGATATATCAAGTTTGAGACACAATCTCTGAGCAACCAGGGACTGTGGGAATCCATCTCTAAAATGCCATTTGGTTTCCCAGTACATTTTCTTTCTGATTTCTCGAAACAGTATTTCTTGCTCCCTTACTGGGTGTCTTCATTCTTGTATGTTTATACAAACGACAATAAGATTATAGCTCTTGTCACAGCTTAGGTTGTTATTTGTTAGTGGGACTGTCTATCCCCGTAAGCTGTGAGCTATTCGAGGGCAGAGAGTATTTGATTCGTCTTTATATTCCTGGCACATAGTAGGCACCTGGTAATTCTGCTGCTGAATTGATTTGGCTGTGGTAAAAGAACAAAATGCTTCGCCTCAGTCAGCATTTGTTTTCCAGGATCCATTCCAATATATTACCAACTCAAAAATGTGATTTAAGAAATAGGCAGAAAGTAAATTGAACTGAATGTTTTGTAAAAACACCTTTTCTTTAAAGTTGGGAAAAAAATCAGCCACCTTCCCAAGATAGCTATTCTGTCCCACATCTTGAAGCAATGAAATGATGAGTGCTGTAATTAGAGAGGACCCTTGGAGAAGACATAAAAAATCTGACTCTAGTAATGCAGCCATAAGCCAGGAGGGAGATGACGAAGGATGTCATTATCATCCTGATATTTTTAGAAGTTCTTTGGTGACAGGTCAGATTTTTGAGAATCGGGAAACGATAAAAATAATCTTGTTATTCCACAAAGGAGGCTCTATATATATCAGGCCAATTTTGAGCACTGCTTGAGAATGTTGAGAAAATATTTTTAAGTGTTAGTAAAATGATAGGCTTGGAGGGCAGACCCAGCCTTGCTTTATAAAAGATTTATCCTGGGTGGGGCTTGAGAGATTTCGGTGATGTGGACATCATAAAAAATCTGCAGTGGTTGCAGAGTTTTATTTCCCAAAATTTCAAGAGAAAGGTCCACATGGTAGAATTTTATAAGATACGTAGAAAACTTAAAGTTTCTTTTGGAATTATTAAAGGTGCCTGGGGCCTCCTCCTTGCCCCCACAAGAGGACCACGCTATCCAGATGTTAAGCCACCTTTGTTTTTCCTTAATTTTATGCTGCAGGATTCTGCAGGATTCCCGCAGGTTTGTAGCTATTGCTAAGTGGCCCCATAGCCATGCATCTAAAGGGACTGAGGGTTCTAGATTTAGGTAGAAATGACCCTCTGTTTATTTGAAATAATTGCCTCTTTAAATACTCAGCCATCTGACTCTAATTGTTTAGGATTAGTCATAAGTTAAGTAGGACAAAGAAGATGCTATAAATAGTTTATTGCATATCCATTCAAGAAATTGAGGCTAAGTTTTATATCCTAGTCACTAAAAGAGAGAGCCTGTGTGTTTAGTTAAAACATTGTGATTCCTGTTTCATTTAGAATATACAAGTCTAATGTGAAAAATAATTCTATAGGATTTATATGTAAGTTCCTCTTTTCCTCATACTTATTTGCTACCTTTTAATTTCTTGTTTTTCTTAGGTCTGAATTTGAGCCTTTGAAAGTATTCCCTTTATGTCTTTTTTGCATATTTTTTAAAAACATGTATTAAAAATATAAGTCCACACGTCAAGGAAAGTTTGTACACTTATTGCTTTGGAATGGGAAGGTGATTGCTATCAATACTCTGAATTAATTTTACTGAATAGTATAATTTTGATAAACTGGGTCTTACTGAGGCCCATGAGATCTGACTATAAAACTGAAATAATATTAAAGTGTAATATTGAGAAATAAGTAGAGGCCAAAAGAAAAATAGTCTATATTACTACCTAAAACACAGTTAACAATACAACTTCTAAGAGGCCTATGTCACTCATGGTGTGCCCCAGGACAGTCTGGCACTGTGCATGAATGACATCAGAGGTTGCCTCTTTGAAGTGATGTGAGGAGTTCTGAGTTATTTGCTTCTAAGTGGCCACCACATCAGTATACCTGCCGCAGGGCCCACATGTTCCTCCATCTGCCAAGCCCTTAGATTTAGGCACTCAAGGCCTCCAGGATGCCAGTGTGTTATTGAGAGGGACAATACATCAATACATAGCATCTGGTGTGATTAGCTATCAAGTTAAGTGGCCTGTCTCTAAGTGTGGCTCAGAGAGAAGGGGGAAGGAGGAGGAGATCTGGAGAAGCAGCCTTGTTCTGGCCCAGCTGGAGGGAGCACGGCAGAGCTCATCTCCGGGCAGCAGTGTTGGGGGAGGGGAAAGAGACACTTAGAAAAGGGAGGAGGAGGGAGCATGTGGGGACCAGAGGGACCTCAATGACTTCACAAGGTTGCTGTGAGGCTGCAGTTTCCAATTTGACAGAGCCATTTTGAATAAGTAATATTTTTAGTGGGAATTTACATAAGCCATCTCCAGTTTCTCATGGAGTTTCTGCAGGTCAAGGACTCTGTTGTTATATTCACAGGAAACGTACCCTCTTAGGAAACTCCGCAGCCCTGCGGCAGGCAAGTTACCTGATGCAGGTAACTTTAGTGTTCCAGTACTCCCTGGAAAGACAGGTGTTGGGAAGTTCTCTCTGGCGGGCATGAGCAGCATCCTGTCCAGAATATTCCTAGATTTCCCCACTCCTGACAGCCACTTGTCCTGGAGGCATTCTTCTCACTGCAGCCTGAGAAAGAAATGCAGGAGTATCTCACAGTGACGTGGGACTTGCAAAAGATGTCAAGAATGAGGGTGGGTCAACATAAGAAAAAGTGCTGCAGTTGGGGGGTCCCAGTGATCATAGCCAGGGCCCTATGGGTACTTACACTGCGTTGGTGCCAATCACTTAGGATGATCCCTTAGGAAAGAAGGACTTTCCAGGTCCTTCAATGAGCCCTCCAAGCCTTGGTGAAGTGCGCTGACAGATTGCTGATGTTCATGAACCCAAACAGAGAAGGAGGCCGTAGTTTGCCAACCTCCCCCATCAGACTCCCGAAGGAGCTAACCTATAACCGCAGGGCAGTGCATTCATATAAACATCTCACTGGAGGATTGGTTCCTGGGCAGAGAATTTCTCTTACTTTTCTCTTTCTGCCCGGTCAGAGGCATAATATGGTGGGAGAGAAAAAGACCTAGAGTGATGAGGCCGTGCATTCTAGCAATTTAATGCTCATGTCATTCAAGACAATTAACTTAGTCTCATTGAGTATCATCTCCAAAATGCAGATGATTGTAGTGATTGCTTCATAGAGCTGTTGCGAAGATAAAATAAGGTCAGGGAGTGAAAATCTGACATTTATCAAAATAATGTTCATGAGATTCCCAGTGACATGGACTGGCTTCTGATCGGATAGCCTTTCTGAAGAGAAAAATTCCAGGGTTCCTCCTGAGTGGACTAAGATTTGGGAACACTTCCCATGGATTTTAGATATGAAAGAAGTTTTAGAAATCATCTTGTTCAGCCCTCATACTTTACTTTGTATTTAAAATTTATTTTTTTATCAAAGAAATGTCTGTATGTAGTTTTAAAATTAAATGATTATAATGAAAAACAAGTTTCCTACCCTCACTGCACCTCAAATCCCACTCTTTAGAAAATAATATCTTGAATTCAATTTTCTACATTATTTTGTATTAACTTCTCTGATATTTGAGAATTTAATTCATTACACCTACCATTTCCCTACCCATCCTCGTAATGTGGTCTTATCACTATTTTTAGTCTCTTCTTATGGCATAACTTTGGCACTGCAAAAAATATACAATTTTATTTCCAAATTTATCATGCAGCTATGATTCTTGACTTCACACTTTGAAAGATGAGGCCATTAGCACCCACCCTTGCCTTCACCCACCCCCCTTCACTGCTTCCCACCTCCCAGTTTCCATCATGTGAATTTTTATGTCTATGTTGCTAAAGTTGATGACATTCACATTTTCTTGTAAGATCATAATTGTCTCATGCCTTATTATAGGTTGTTTATAAAAGCTTAAAATCAAGAAACTGTTGATCTAAGTATGGTTAAGCACATGTGGTTTACTGTAGGGCCAAGTGGACGACAAAGATTGCATTGCCTCTCTTGTATGGCATTTTGTTTTTCTAGGAGTTTCTTTTTTTTTTTCTTTTTATAATCTATAAAATACCTTTTTTTTTTACTGAGTTAATGATAGGTTACAATCTTGTGAAATTTCAGTTATACATTAATGTTTGTCATTCGTGTTGTAGGTGCACCACTTCACCCTTTGTCCCCGCCCCCCACCCCACCTTTCCCCTGGTATCCACTAATCTGTTCTTAGTCCACATTTTTAAATTCCTCATATGAGTGGAGTCATACACAGATTATCCTTCTCTAGCTGGCTTATTTCACTTAACATAATTCCCTCAAGGTCCATCCATGTTATTGCAAATGGAATGATTTTGTTCTGTTTTGCAGCTGAGTAGTATTCCATTGTATATATGTACCACATCTTCTCTATCCATTCATCTGTTGATGGGCACTTAGGTTGCTTCCATGTCTTGGCTATTGTAAATAATGCTGCACTGAACATTGGGGTGCATAGGACTTTTGGGATTGCTGACTTCAAGTTCTTTGGATAAATACCCAGTAGTGGGATGGCTGGATCGGATGGTAGTTCTATTTTTAATTTTTTGAGGAATCTCCATACTGTTTTCCATAGTGGCTGCACCAGTTTGCATTCCCACCAGCAGTGTATGAGGGTTCCTTTTTCTCCACAACCTCTCCAACATTTGTTACTATTAGTTTTAGATATTTTTGTCATTCTAATGGGTGTAAGGTGATATCTTAGTGTAGTTTTGATTTGCATTTCCCTGATGATCAGTGATGATGAGCATCTTTTCATGTGCCTATTGGCCATCCATATATCTTCTTTGGAGGAATGTCTGTTCATGTCTCCAGCCCATTTTTTGATTGGGTTGTTTGATTTTTTGTTGTTGAGTTGTGAGAGTTCTTTATATATTGTGGATATTAAGCCTTTGTCAGATATATGACTTGCAAATATTTTTTCCCAGTTAGTGGGTTGTTTTTTTGTTTCAATCCTGTTTTCATTTGCCTTGAAGAAGCTCTTTAGTCTGATGAAGTCCCATTTGTTTATTCTTTCTATTGTTTCCCTTCTCTGAGAAGGCATGGTGGCCAAAAAGATCCTTTTAATACTGATGTCAAAGAGTGTACTGCCTATGTTTTCTTCTAGAAGCCTTATGGTTTCAGGTCTCACCTTTAGGTCTTTGATCCATTTTGAGTTTATTTTGGTGAATGGTGAAAAAGAATGGCCAATTTTCATTCTTTTACATGTGGCTTTCCGGTTTTCCCAGCACCATTTGTTGAAAAGACTTTCTTTTCTTGTTTTTCTAGGAGTTTCTAATTGAACTATTTTTCTTTATCACAATTTTACTCTTGTCATTTGCTCATTTCAAAACTAAAAAATTATATTAGCTATTCTTCAAGTCATCCTTTTTCCCCCAGAACCCTCCATTCTCCTCTTCTGAGCTACACTGGTTGATTTCTAGGTTTATGTTCATTTGTTATGCTGGGACTTGTCTTCTTTGCTTTTCTGAGTTGACTCTCCTGTCTCCTGGATCCCAAGAATGCTTCTTTTTATTTCATTTCTTTTTTTTAACTTACTTGATGAGCTTAAGCAAATCCTCAAATAGTTTCCTAAAAACAGGGCTGCTCTAAGGTTTGTGACGCCTCAAACAAATAATTTTGGGGGGACATCTTTCTACATAGATAATTTGATTTTAAAAGTATTACAAAATTCAGGGGCCCATGTAGATTATAGCATTTTATCAGAACTAATTTAGAATATTGGAAAGAGATGTGATGGTTGTATATTTAATATTCAATCAATGTATATGAAAATTCTTTATTCTCCATGTTCTTTGTTGTCAGATGCACTGTTCCTGCCTATCTGCCACCATGAGAAAAAACGTAGCAATACTGTTATTACTCACAATGCCATGCTCTTGGGAACGTGTTTGCATTGAAACAATATAGATCTGTATTTCTGCAATGCTGTAATTCCGTTTATTGAATGCTGATTATATCCTTACTTAGGATGCTGCATCATCCATCATGCCACTCATGAATATTGGCTTCCAGTGACTCCCTCCAATGTTGCTGCTGTATTTCATTGACGATGACCACAAATGCAAGTCTTTTCTAGAATATGGAGGAAAATGTGAACAATAATTTGTTTCCTGGTTATGCTGAACTTACCATTTGGAATTTTATAATGAATGTAGAACAATACATCTTCCAACTTTGTCTTCTCTTGAATTCTTTATGCGGTAATCACTGCATTCCTAGAAAGTGATTATTTTAATGTTAACCGCACCCTGCCTTCCATTCACTGCCAGCAGCAGAGAGGACTGTAGGAGAAATGAGAAGAGTGGCCTCATTGGCAGAAGAAATGTCTGTTTCTCATCAGGCATGATGACTTAAGCTGACCTGGGAAAGCATGATGTCTTCACATCAATGGAGGTGGAAGAGGATGTCAATTGGGGCCACCCAGAGGAAGGGATGCCTGCTGCCACCCTGGGTTGCCCTTGGTGCTAAAGATCAGAGGCAGCACCATAAAACAAAACCAAGCAAGAGCTGACCTGTGGGCCCCACACATACAGCTCAAACCAAGGGTCAATGGTTTTACCTTTGGCAGCCCAGGACCCTGAACCTATCCTGTGTTTTATGTTTGAGAGTCACAGCCCACTCTCACATGATTCTGTGAAAGAAATATGACACCAGGCAAAAGGAGAAATCCACTTGCCACGATGCCTTCCTGGAACAAGAGTCAGCCAAGTACCTCAAGACAACCCTGTGGCCTGGGTCCCAGAACTCCTCGGAGCTTCTTGGAAAACTCATGTGCTGGGTAGATGGTAGGAGAGCACCAGGAAGGGGCTGAAGGGAGACTGGGGCCCACGTGGGTCCCAGACCAGGTTAGGGCACCCCACCAGGAGGGCTCTGCTGGCCCTGGCTGGTCCCAGGCACCAGAGGAGGCTTAAGAAATTTCAAAGAAGATGCTTCTGGAGACTAGATCCCATACAGAATCAGATCTGAGCTTGGTTCACCCTACTCTGCACTGCTACTGCCAGGCTCAGGAGGGGACTTAGAACTTCAAGGAAGACACTCCTAAGGGGCAGGAGTCTCAGGTTGGTATTGCTTGCAAGTGTGAAATATAATATCAGTTTATGCATTTCTTAAAAGGACTCTTTCCACCTTCATCCTTGATTGTTGGGTTGACAGTCATTTGAACTCAGAACTCTGAAGGCCTTTGCTCCACTGTCTTCTCAGATCCAGTGTGGCTGATGATGAAAGGGCTGATGCTGGTCTGAGTCCTGGTTTTTTATAGGTATCTTAATTTTCTCTCCTTCCTGCTGAAGCTCCTTGGTGTCTTCTCTTTATTACTGATGTACTGAACTTTCTAAAGCTGGGTCTAGATGTGTATATGCCCTTAGGTGACTTAGGTAACTCATTGCCTTGGGCACTTGACCGGCATCTTAATTTGGACACCCATGTCCTTTGACTCTGAGTAAATCCTTTGTGATATTTCTTTGATGATTTCTTCCTCTTTGTTTTATCTTTCTGTCATTCCTATTGATTGGATGTGGGGCCTCTTAGATTGATCCTCTATATATCTTACCTTTTCTCTCATTTTTTCACATCTCTTTGTTCTACTACCTGATGGTTTTGTTAGACTTTATCTACCATTTATTTGAATTTCAGAGTCATACTTTTATTTTACAATAATTTTTCCTTGTTAGCTATTTGTATTTTGCTGATGCAATACCTTTTTTACTCTTTCTAAGAATATTAATTGAAGAATTTTTAAAGGTTAAATTGTGTTTCTAAATCATGTCTGTTCCTTTCAGAGTTACATAGTCTACTTGTTTATCTTGGTCTCTTTTGTGTTGTAGATTTTTCCCAAAGTCCACTGATCTTTTGCTCTTCCATCATATTTAAGAACCAGACAATAAGCTGATCTTGAGCTCTGTGTGTGTGTGTGTGTGTGGCAGGGGAAAGGGGAGTAGGCAGTGCTTACAGGCTGGCCGTTCGCTTTAAGATGATGTGGGGAAATGGGCAATAATCCTGGAAGCCCATAATTGCCAGATTAGAGGCTTTTCTTTGTGGGCATTCCATTTCTTTGGAAAAGAATCCTCTCGTTACTTGCAAAGTTGGGTGTGTTAGTTTGCTGACTGCCAGAACAAAATACCACTGACTGGGCAGCTTAAATAACAGAACTTTATTTTCTCACAGCTCTGGAGGCTGGAAGTCCAAGATCAAGATGTGGGCAGGTTTGGTTTCTCCCGAGTCCTCTCTCTCTGGCTTGCAGGTGGCAATCTTCTCGCTGTGTCCTCTCATAGGCTTTCCTCTGTGCGTGCACTTCCCTGGTGTCTCTCCCTCTTATAAGGACAAGAGTCTTATTGGTTCAGGGGCCACCCTAATGGCCTCATTTTAAGTTAATTACCTCTTTATATGCTCTGTCTCCAAATATACTCAGGTTCTGAGATACTGAGTTTAGGACTTCAACATATGGATTTTTCGGGGGACACAATTCTGTCCATCACAGTGGGTAGATATCTGTCAACCTGTCACTAGAAGAAGATTTGAAAGTTTGAGGTTAACTGTTGAGTCTAGAACAGGGTTTCTTAACTTTGGCACTTTTGACATTGTGGGCTGCATAATTCTTTGTGTGTGTGTGTGTGTGTGTGTTGGCGAGGTGGGGGTGGGAGAAAGGAGGGCTGTCCTGTGTTTAGCAGCATCCCTGGCTTCTATCCACTAGGTGCCAGTCATGACAATCAAAAATGTCTTCAGACATTGACAAATGTCCCCTGAGGGTAGGGCAAAATTCCCCCTCCCCCACAGTTGAGAATCAATCTGTGGCTTTCTCCAATCCTTTATTACAACTAGTGTTCCAGAATCCCAAGACTCTCAAGGTTTAATAGGCAGATGGTTGTATTTCTTTCTTTGTTACTATAGCCTGTGGCTTCCTCCACCCTGTTTAATCAGTTACCACTCCATCCTGTTTCTCATCTTCTGAAAATTTGATGTCCTGCATCCACAATGGGTTTTCATGATTAAAAAGTTTAGCCTCTTTTTTCTTTAATATTTCAGGAGGTCTTAGGACAGAATGTAGATGAGTATGGATGGTCAACACACTGTTTTAAGTAAAGACTCTCCGCCTCACCCTTCAAATTATAAATGAGAAAACGGAGACTCTGAGAAAGGAAGTAATTTGCATACAGTTGCACCTAATAATAGTAAAAAGACAGGTTTGGAATCCAGTTCAGTTGGCTCCCCAGTCCAGTGCCCTTTCCACTAACTCTTCTCTGCTTCTTCAGCATGATTTCTCAGTAAACACACTGCCATTCTCTTCAGAGAGATTTCCTTTCTTTAAAGAGAGGAAAAAGTTCCCAACAAATTATTGGATTTGTAAAAATAATAAACTCTAGTGACAGCAAAAGCTTTTGGGAGGAACACTTTACCCCAAACTTTTGAATTTCTTTTAAAAAGAAATTAAACTCCAATATCAGTAAATAACCATTTACAATTGGGAGGGTTGAGCATAGGTGTCTACACTGCTCCATCCTCTGTTAAATGATTACAGATAGTACGGTAGTTCGTTCCTTCCTCCCTCCCTCCCTCCCTCCTTCCTTCCTTCCCTCCCTCCCTTATTTTCTCCTTCTCTCTCTCTCTCTCTTTTTCTCTTTCCCAAACTCTCTGGCAGAGGACAAGCCTTGCAATGGAGTGTGTGTGTGTGTGTCAATGTTTGTGCACATGTATTGGATGCACTAATTTTGGAGTTGCTCAAAAAGGAATAAACAGAATTTTACAAGAATAGTCCAGAGTACAGTACTATTACACAGTGCTTCCTCTAAGAACACACACACTCATTCAATTTTGCTGATTTTCATCCTGAGGTCCCTTCTAACACCTTGACAGATGGTGATTTGACGCCATGCACCCCCACCCGGTTTGGGCTGACAGTACTGGCAGCCCACTGCTTGAGGGCACCTGCTGCCCCTCAAAGTCAGCTCTGATGAGGCTTTCAAAACACACACATGTGTCAGGTGCAAGAGAGCTGCACTGATGGGCCCAGACTCTCTAATCCCACTTCCAAGAGGGCCAAGAACTCTGTCCACTGGAGCCCGTGACCTTGACCAGCTGAAGGCTCTGAATCCTGGGGAGCAGAAAGGGTGCTGTGGACTGAGTCCAGGGATCTAAGAAAGGGAGAGAGGATATGAGATGAGTCTGCAGGGGAAAGTACAGCCTGGGAAGAAGGAGCGCAGGGTTCAGGCATCCTTTGTTACCACATGGGCTAGTTTGTTTCATTTCTTCAAACCTTGTAAATTCTCTGATAGAAGGGACTCCTCCCTATTCTTTTTCAGTATCTCCCATAGGGCCCAGCAGGTAGTTTCTGAATACTAGTTGATTGATATGTGTTTCCTGTCTCTGTTTCAATAGTCCTCACATGGGGATTTCATTCACTCGTGTATTCAACAAATATTCCTTGAGTGCCTACTTTGTGCCAAGCATTGTTTTAACTCTGGGTTAGAACAGTGAACAAAACAGACAAAACCGCCTGCTTTTGTGGAGAGACAACAATAATCTGATAATTAAGATAGATAGATAGAATGTGAACACTGAGGAGGACAGTAGAAAGGGGATTTCAAGTGTCTGGGGAGAATGGGTTAAAATTTTAGATGGGGTGGTCAGAGAGGCTGAGTGGAGATCTGTGCGGAGACCCGGCAGGTTTCCTCGGCTAAGAGATGAGAGGCACGTTCTGTCTGGATCACTTTGTAGTAGACTCAGCCTGTCACTTACAACCAGGGTGTTTGTGTTTGTTTGCATTTGGTGAAACATCTTTCTTCACCTCTCAGAGGAATTGATGTCCTGTTGCTTCTGTGTCTGCCAATCCCCTCACGGAGGTGCTGGGCTCCATCTTTCCCATCTCCTTCAGATGCTTTTCCTCATCAATATGGAACTCTCACCTTTCTGTGGGCTCAGCTTAAAACTTGCTTTAGGGTGTTCCTTCTTAAACAAACAATAAAACGCCCTTTCTGAACACTGCATCTACTTCCTCCTGCCACTTTATCCTCTTCTCTCTTTTACAGCAAAACTGTTTTGGAAAAATGGTCCTGATTTACTGTCTTGACTTCTGCTTCTCAACCCATTGCTAGATGGCTATTCTCCAAACCATGAAAATTATACTTGTGAGGGTCACTGTACGGATTGTAAAGATGTTCGTTCAGCCTCAAACCACCTTTCTAGACTCTGCTTTGGGATCCTGGGGCCAGGAGTCTGCAAACTCTATTTCTCCTTTGTCATCTGGTCTCCACGGGGTCTTGCTGAGAGGGGATTTTAGAGGCAGACTGGCAGGCAGGAGGAGGTAAGAAGGGTTTGCTCTTTCCTGTTTGTTTGCTGTTTTAGTTAGCATCTCCCCAGCAACAGCCCCATACTCTGGATGTAGTAGTTGGTTCTGGTCTCCTTCTTGTACCAACACCCCCAGAATCAACCTCAGGCTGTCCTCCTCACAGGTCTCAGCCCCTGCTCTGCTGGGTCTATCCTCCAAGCTTCTAAGGCATGAGCTCCAGCTGAACAGGACTCCCTCTCCTGAGTCCTAGCTACCTGAGGCCCTTCTCTGTGCTCCAGAGGTGTCAGCACCAGCTGAGTGGGACCCCTTCCCAAGAGGCTGGAGCCCAGCTCCATGGGGCCTCTTCTCCAAGGGCCTTGATTCAAGTGGCTCCCGCCTCTGCCCTGTGTTCCCCTGGCCCACACAATAACCTGCAGTTACAATCTCTGTGCTTCCTTGCTGTTCCCTTTGCTTTTTCAGCTAACCCCTGTTTACCCAATTCCTTATTTTAAATTTTCTGTGATGAACTAACTAGTGTGGTTTCTCTTTCACTAACTGAGCCCTGATTGATCCAGTCACCGAAGGCTCCAGGTTGCCAAACCCAATGGCTATCTTTCGATCTTTATATCACGATACTTCTGCGTAGCATTTTACTTTCCTACTATTCACTACTTCAGGAACTCTCCTCTCCCCTGGCCTCATGTCACCATTCTTCTTGGTTCTCCTTCTTGCTCTTGAACTACTTCTCCTCGGTCTCCCCAGGATCTCTGGCCACCCCTTAAATCTTGGCTTTCCTCAGCTCCCTCCCTGGTCTTCTCAGCCTGCTCCACCTAGGTCGCTCTGAGCCATGGCTTCAACCTCCTGCCGAGGAGTCCAGTTCTCCAACTCTGCCCAGACTTCTCTCCAGAGCTGGCCCTCCGTCTTACACCTGCTCGTTAGATCCTTCTACCTGAATATTCCTCAGGCTCTTCAGTCTCAAAATTTCCCCAGTAAATCTGGTCATCTTCTTATCCCAAACTGCTCTTCTGCTATGTTCTCCATCTGCCCCATCGCCCAAGACAAAATGACGAGATTTGTTTGGACTTCTCCCTCTGCCCCACACCCTGCCTTTTCTTGCACTTAACATTTCTTGAGGCCGTGGCTTCCATCTCCAGCCCCTGCCATAGTTCAGATAAAGAGAGCTCACATTTATAGAGCTGTGTTCCAGCTCCATACCGTGTTCCAGAAGCCATAGTAAGGACTTGACGTACAACTCATTTAATCCTCACAACAATAACTCTCTGAGGGGAGTCCTATTATTATCCCTCTTTCACAGTGAAGAAACCGAGGCACAGAAAGGTTATATGACCTACCCAGTCACACAACTAGTAAGTCACAGGACTGGTGTTTGAATCCAGGAAGGCAGGCTCTTAACCATGCCGTTTGACAGCCTCTCAGGCACCCGGGGCTGATCTCAGCTTGCCCGAATCAGTTTAGAGGCTTCTGACCGGTGTTCCTGCTCTTGTCCTCTTCAGCATTGTGCCTGGCATACGGTAGGCACCCAGAAGTGTTTATCATCATCATCATTTTACATGTTTCATCTAGTCCAACTTGCCTGGGTATGTTTTCTGAAATACAAGTTCTCCCTTGTTATCTCCCTGGTTAAAGCCTCTGACTGTCCGTCGGCCCAGGATCACGTTTCAGGTTCAGAGTCCTTCAGCAGCTGGCCCTCATCAGCCTCTCTAGCTTTACCTTCGAGCCCTTTCCTCTCTGTACATCTTCCTACACTACAGGGAACCAGCTGCAGCTCCTGGAACACCGGGCGCTTCTCACGGCTTTGGTTCTTTCCGCCCGAGGCTGCCCTGACTGGAATGACCATCCTTCCTCTGCTTGTCGACCAGTCCTGTTCTTCCTTCCAGTCTCTTCTCAAGTAGTGTCCCCTCTGTGGAGCTCTTCCCAAACCCTTCCTTCTCCCCTCCACCCCCATCAGAGTAGCCTTCTTTCTGTGCCTACAGAGCGCTCGCCATAAATGTTGTCACTATTAACATGTCTTCCTCGGTGGGCAGTGAATGCCTTAAGGGCAGCAGGGATTTTACTGGCTCATTTTTATCCCCAGCATCTAGCACAGGGGCTGGGACATAGTAGATGCTCAGTAAATATTTTGGAGACAAGTAAGACTTGTTTTCAGTACTCTCTGACCGGTTGAGTTCGGTGGTTAGAACCTGAATTGGAGCCTTAGTCTGGGCATAGGTGTATCAACTGAGGGACACACCCTGTTACAGTCACAGAAACAGAAGTCACCTGTGGCAGGTTAAATTTGGCAGGGTGATCTTGGCTGCTTATAGTCTCTAGGATAATATAAGAAAACTTTGACAAAAGAGTGTCACCTGCTCTTGGCCTTGAGAATCCTACCAAATGGTGGGGAAATAAGAAGCGAGACTCAGAGCAAAGGCAGCAGCTAATCAGCTCCCTGTGTCTTGTCTCATGTTGTAAGAAAAAAGAATCATGCAAATGTTGTATAATTGTTGGTCTTCATTATGTGAGCTTGTTCCTCGCTTCATTATGCACACAATTTGCAAGTTGCTTTCTGCCTTCTTCCCATTTCAAATAGCTGATTTGAAATTTCAGGAAAGGTACATATTAATTAACAGGACTTCATATAGCAAATATTAATTTAGAAACTGGTGTGAAGCATAAACATCAACTTATAACATCCATTGTAGAATGAGAAGCCATACAAATGTTTTCAAGGCCCAGAGATGTGGGAGGTTGGAAACTATTTTGAGGCTCTGGATAAGCACATTTGTTAGTGGATTGTCCCCATTGCTCCTGGGAATGGCAGCGAAGGATGGACAGAATGAGATGTTCACATGGTTTATACAGAAGAGTTGTGAGGATTGAAATTAAAGAGGAAAAACTAACAGCAAACAGAATGACTATGGATAATGCCTGTATAAGTTTCCAGGGATGTGCCCACTGAGCCCTGGCTCTTTAGTTAGTGTTCTCTTGAGTGACAGGAGCATAAACAGTGTGGTAGTCTTCACAATCGCACCCTGCAATTAGGGCTGAGCACAGAGGCAACCCAGGAGCATAGTGGAAATATGGGGCCTGTTCCTTCAAAACCATGTGACCCTGCCCCTCACCTCCGCAGAGCTCCTGGGAGGCCTGAGAGAGAAGCAGAGGGAGAGAATGGAGGAGCTCTTTGGAAGATCCCAGTGCACTGCCACATATCAGCTGAGAGACGTCAACCAAGTTGCTTGCCCATTCTGAGCCTTCGCTTCTTTGTCTATGGAATGTGGATAATAATATCTACTTCCTAGCAGGGTTCCAGCGAGGACTGGAGACAAGGAAAGCAAGGCTTCTGGAGGAGGTGTAAATAAGGGAAGCCATTACTATGGCCAAGAGGGAGGGAGCTGCCATGTCCCAAGTTCCCAGAGAAAAAGACTGAGTGGCTAGTTCCTGAGACCCTGCCCCGCCCCTTCCAGGTCCCCCTAGAAGATTTCCGATAAAACCCCAGCAAATACAAACATGAGTTGGCATTTTTGTATTTCATCAAAACCCCAAAGCCCCAAATTTCAGCCACTGCTTATGTTTATTCTTAGTCTTGTTCTTAATTCTTAGTCCAGTACTTGGCTCAAAGAAGGTGCTCAGTGTTGGAGAGAGTTGATCTGGTTTCAGGGGCCCTGCCTCACTTGGGGAATATTATTGAGACTTGGATAGACACAGGGCCCTGCTTTGAGCCACCCCCTTCTTGTCACTCTCAACCTCACCCTCATCAGTCTCCCCACCCTGGCCCTGCACCAGGGAGGCCACCTGTGTGGATGGGAATGGAGGTCCCAGAGGCACCATGCTCCATGATCAGGAGCCGCCCCCACAATTAGACACAGAAATGGGAGCAGGAAGAAAACAACAGCTTTTTTAGAAAAATCCAAACCACCCAGCTTCAGCTTACTCTCTCTTCATCTCCCCCACAAAAGAACCCTATGAAAAGTTCAAGGGCCCAGGAAGATGGCTTTTAATAAAGCACTTAAGGAGCCAAATAAATATATTTGTGCCTTTTCTAAATTTAGACCAGTGGAGAGACATACTGTTTATAAGTGGTTGAAAGCTGCAAACGTTAAGAAGGTAAGAGGAAGCTGAAGGGCTGCAGAAGAAACTGTATGTCAGAGTGTCTCGTGGAACAGGATAAACATGAAATTATCAAGGAAATGAAGTCCGGAAGAGGCCTGCTGGTCTAGGGCTGGCCTCCTGGGAAGGCACGAAGGCAGCTGTACCCGTGCTGTCCCCACCGCCTCCCTCTGCCTGGGAAAAGGGGGCATCCTCCAGGGATTGACTCAGGGAGACAGATAAGATGAGTACAAGGGGATTTTTAAAATTTATGATGAATGACTGTTTTCTATTGCCTAACCTTAGTGCAAAGACCAAGAATGGAACGATAGGAAGGTCATCCAGGAGCAATTAGGGAAGGATAGGTGGAGCACAGGGTACAGAGAAAAAAATGAATTGTCAGCCAGCTTGGTGTGCGTGGCTATCCAGGTCACATCTGGAGAATCTGATAGGTCCATAGCAGCCAGTGGAGGTTCCCACCAGGAATTGAGGGGCTTATTGATCTTGGAATGGAAAAGGTAAGTATATATTCTTGTATTTTACTTTTAATTAGCAATGTTAATTGTTGTTTTTAACCCCTCCTTAAAATGCAAAATTCCCCTTTGAGTGCACCTGCTTTCAGTTAAATCAATAAATGATTAGACTGAGAATAGAAGTTTCAACATGGAAATAATCCTCAAGTGAGCAGACATTTACTGAGGAGACAGAAATCAACCAAACAGATATTTCCCAAGTCAAAATGATGCTATTCCTAAGTAAAAATGTATCTTTGTTTGAAAAGTCAGGGAGGAACCTGAAATGCATATTGCTAAGGGAAAGAAACCAGTCTGAAAAAACTATATATGGTATGATTCCAGCTATATGTCATTCTGGAAAAGGCAAAACCTTAGGGACAGTAAAAAGATGAGTGTTGCCAGGGGTTGGCAGGAGGGAGGGTGGGAGGGAGAACTGGGTGGAGCACGGGATTTCAGGGCTGTGACACGATTCGGTGTGACACTGTCACGGTGAATACATGACATTGTGCATTTGTCAAAACTCACAGAATGTACAACACAGAGAAAACCCTAATGTAAACTATGGACTTCAGTTAATAATAATGTATCAACATTGGTTCATCACTTGTAACAAGGGTACCACACCAGCGCAAGATGCTAATAGTGATAATAATAACGGGAAAACTACGGGGAAGACTGGTGGGCGAGACAGAGTTTATGGGAGCTCCCTGTACTTCCTGCTCAATTTTTCTGTAAACCTAAAGAAATAAAGTCTATTAATTAAAAAAATTTTTTTTAAAAAATCAGCTGTATGGCTGAAAAACCTCTGGTGTTAGAAGAATAAAAACTAAATGATTACACTAAGTGATGTTAGAATAAAAAATAAGTGATTACACTTATTTTGTTTCATTAATAAACATAGATTAAGCCTAATGAACACTGGGCGCAGTGCTCAGCTCTGAGGGCCTGAGATTAGATAGAATCCCAACCTGCAGCCGTAACAACCACCACATCATTAGCCCAACGACATTCAGAGTTTGTTGAACGCTTCTCCTATCCTAGGCCCTGAACTCACTGTCTCACTTAATCCCGTGACCTTATGAGGAGCAAATAAGGAAACTGACATAGTACAATGGTTTGACCAATAAAAAAATAAGTTTGGAAAATTTAAGTAACTTGTTCAAGGTCACCCAGCTGGGAATTAATAGATTCATACTGTACTGAGGTAACTTGACAACCGCCATATCAGAAACCCAGTGTGTCCCCACAGTAAGGGGGAGCCAGGTAACATTCTTTATTCTATTTGCAAGGCTGCTTTGAAGAGTTTTGTTCATAGTGAAATCTTCAGGTAAAGATATTAGAACAAATCCCATTGTAAACAGGAATGAGATATGGTGTTCTGCCTCAAAGAGCTGAGTAACTCTTTTTACAGAAGAACTCTGTCAGATTATATAATTGTATTTCTCCATTCAAATAAAAAAAACCCCTTCATTGCAATTATTGTTGTTGCCAGGAAGATAAAAGTACATTAGCACAAGGCAGAACTTTACAGCTATTAAGAATAAAGTACAAAGAAAACAAGTTGGAAAATGAGGTGAGGCTCAAATATGTATCTATATTTAACTTTATATGAATAAGAGCATTAAACTTCACTGCAGCTTGAGGCCGTTAAATCTTTTCCATTATCCTGGGAACATTGTTGCTCAGATCACTTCTAAAATTTATGCAAAAGAGAACAGTGAATGTGGCAAATCAGACAGATCCTTTCTTTCCCACACATAGGTTTCATATAACCATCCTTTTGAAGGTTCGTTGACTCACAGTTATGAGACCATCTTGAATTGATGGAAACTTTCTCTTAAGTAGGACTTACATAGTCAATCTCCAACAACCAAGAAACACTTACCACCTGTAAGCTGCGTACTAGGAGTTATGGCTACAGAGAAGTGGGGAGTAAGCTCACAATGAGCTGGGAGGCAGGCAAACAGGCACACACACGTGAAAAAATAACAGTAGCTCTCATAATGGAAGCTAACGTCACATTCTCCACAGAGGGATGACAGAAGCCTCGGAGATGAGAAGAGCTTGCAGCAAGGTTAGCAAAGGTCTGAACCCACAACCAGGAGCAACACCTTTGAAACTTGCAGCTCCTGAATGTTGGCTCCTGTCATCCCTGTCCACCCCTGCAGCCCTCATTGCCGACGGCCTCTTGAGTAACCGAATTTCCTTTATGAAAAACCCGTCACCCATTGCAATCAGTTTTGTCTAGGACACTTCTGCCTTTTCACACCTGAAGAAGTCCCTCCTTTGCAAAGCGGGCCCACAGATTTCCCTGGGCTAAATTACTGTAGAGACCAACTCCTTCCCCTGACCGGGAAGTGTGCAAACACACGTGACCATTTCATGGATAGTGAAGGAGGTCTGGGCAGCTCCTTGCTGTAAGGTGACCCTCCCAGGGCAGGTAGTCCTCTGAAGCAATGGAAATAGATGTCTTCCTATACCTCGAAACCCTCTCTTAAAGGGTGAAAAGTGTCATTTTAAAATTTTCTCCCAGGAGTGATAGAAAATTACTTAGTAGCTCCAATCATGCACTTAAACATAGATGGCAAAGAAAGAAAGTGTAGCTAGACTCCTCATAAAATGCCTTGACTTATTCTATTTCCCACCTAGTCTCATAATAAACATGCTCTGTAGTCAAGTCTGGGAAGTGCTGAAGATTTAGGGCTTTACACTGCAGAAGAAAAATTTTAAAACACTAGAAAATTCAGCAGTAAAAATGTGTTTAGCTTTTCTATAAACACCCACACCCCCCTTTATAACACCAGTAACATTCCTAGGAGGGCTCTTTAGGAAATCTTTCTTTAGAGTCAGAAATGTTCATGAATATAAATACCTATTCAGGATGCTTGGCTGATGGATTTCTTTCTTATGACCAACTATTGTAAGATGATTAGTTCCTGCAAATTGCCCTTCATGACAGAAAGTTCACACACATCCT
Organism: Equus quagga; assembly: GCF_021613505.1. Classification (NCBI taxonomy): domain Eukaryota; kingdom Metazoa; phylum Chordata; class Mammalia; order Perissodactyla; family Equidae; genus Equus; species Equus quagga. The sequence goes on along the minus strand of NC_060282.1, from coordinate 64,505,006 downwards.
CTCACTGCCCTCCATCCATTATCTGGAGCCTAAAACAGAAAATTCGATGTATTATGATGTAAATAGAAAGGTCAGTCATGTCTATCAAGACAAGGGCTTGTTAGAGAAGCAGAAACACACCCCTTTTCAGATACTCTGAGTCATCTCCCCAGGGTCAGTTACTTCCTAACTTCTGGAAAAATAAAGGGACAGGCAACAAAGTCCTTGCCATTTTCTGAGGAAAGGAGATAAGGCACCCAATGATGATTTCTGGATGCTGAGAGAATTATTGACTGACCGGGAACTGAAAGGAAGCCCTGCCCTCACCAACCCCTGAACAGGAGTATGGCTGCCCACAGGTAGTGTCCTGGGCTCCTGGAGCAATCCACAGGAGACCCCGCCATTGTCTTGTATAGCTCCCACGGTCACTGGCATGGGATGCTCATTCTATGGAGGTCTAGTGGTAATGACCCAAAGACCATAACTTGTTTGTCTGCCTTCTGACCCCTCCAATCCACTCTCCACACTGCATTCAGAGAAGTCTTCCTAAAATGCATATGTGTTTACTTCGCCTCATTCTGAGACCCCATTAAAATGATAGTATAAATCCCAAATGGTGAAGAGAACAGGGTAAGGACCATAAGCAGATGAGAGTGTTTAACAAACTTCTGAAATAAGAAGACCAGAAAACAGGAAGTGCTATTTGAGGAAGCAGTCTCAAGGGTCTGCAAAGGGGAAGCTGAGGAAGGAGAGCAGAGAAGATGGAGTGGTTACTGAGAAAAAAGGTAAGAAAGCTGTTGCAGAAGGCACACAAAGGGGTAGGTGGCTGAGGAAGGAACCCACCTGCAGAAACCAGGAGGGGCTCCGGGGTTGGAAACTCCAAGTATCACCACAGGTAAGAATGAGAAAAGGGGTCAAAAAAGAGCAGATTCTCAAAAGTCTATATCTGGAGGAGTCAAACCGTCTAACCTTTCTTACTCCATTTTGAGAATGTTGAACATTCCAAGTCTACCTGTCAGGCAAAAAGCAAATAAACAAACATTTGCAAAATATATTGTTATTGGCTGAATTGTGCCCCCTTGACATTCATATTTTGGAGTTTTAAGCCACAGTACCTCAGAATGTGACTGTATTTGGAGATAAGGCCTTTAAAGAAGTGATTAATGTAAAATGAAGTCATATGGGTGGCCCTAATCCAATATGACTAGAGTCCTTCTAAGCAGAGGAGATTAAGACACAGACATGCACAGAGCAAAGACCATGTGAAGATACAGGTAGAAGATGGTCATCTGGAAGCCAGGGAGAGAGCCCTCCAAAGAAACCAACTCTGCTGACACCATGAGCTTGGACCTCTAGCCTCCAGAGGCGTGAGCAAATAAATTTTTGTTGCTGAAACCACACAATCTGTGGCACTTCGTTATGGCAGCTCTAACAAACTAATACATGTATTTTCCTTAACTGAAATTGAACAGCTCCAGAGAAAAGTCCTCTGTAATGAGATGTTTATGGGTGTCCCCAAAGTAATGACTGATTCACTATCTGATTTCACTATCTATTTCACCCTAAAATGAAGGCTGCTTGGTGACAAGGTCCTTTTCCTTCACAAAGAGTTCCCAATCAGCTTTTTATTGCCTAATTCTTAAATATGAGAGTGAAACCATTCATATAAAGAAATTTTTTAAAATGACCATAGATGGAATAGATAGTTCAAGAAAAGAAAGCTTAGAAACTTTCTAGTTAATATTCTTAAAGAAATTTGAGAAAGATATTACACTATAAAGCAAAAATAGGGGATATGAAAAAAAGATGGAGACAGAATAAAAAGCCTGAAAGTTGAATATATAGTTGTAAAATAAGACTAATTGAAGAGTTGGAGGATATTTAAGAGCCCTCCCAGAAAGTAGAACACAAAACAGAGTCCTAAAGGAGAGAAAATAATAAACATGGAGGGCCAATGGAGGAGGAACATCTTATAACAGAAGTCCCAGAAAGAAAGAACAGAGAAAATGGAGGAAATTATCATAGAAATAATGCAAGAGACTTTCCTACACTTGAAGAGCAAGAGTCTCCAAATCAAAACAGTTAAATGAAAAAGTACCCAACATCATTGCAAAATTTCAACAACAAAGAGACGACCCTAAAATCTTCAAGTGAGAATGAGAGGGAAAAAAGGTTCTCTAAAGAAATGAGAATCAGAATGACATTGGATTTTTTAGCAGCAGCACTGTATGATAAAACACAAGGGAACAATATTTTCAAAATTCTGGAGAAAGATTATGTTCAGCCTGGAATTGTATACCTTGCTAAAGTATCACTCAGTTATCTGGGTTATATAAAACCATTTTCAGAAATGCAAGAACTCAGAAAATGTACCTACCATGTATCCTTTCTTAGAAAATTATCTGTGGATGTGCTCTAGCAAAATAAATGCAGAAATCAAGAAGGAATAAATCATGTGATTCTGGACAGTGAATTCAATTCAGAAAAACAGTAAAGGCCCAGCAAGACAGATGTGCATCAGATCCAGAAAGTGACCATCTGAAAGCACCAGATTAGGGTGCTCGAGGAAGGGGTCTTATTAAGAGGGGGAGGGCTGGATAGATTACCTGTCATGATAGAAAATCTGAAAAAAAAATGGGAACAAAATTAAGAAGGTAATTCTAGGAAAAACCAAATTGAGAATATAAAAACGATAATTGGTACTTGTAGAAAAACAAACAAGAAAGGAAATATAATCAGAGTCTATCACTTTATTCTGCAATGAACAATCTTTACATTGTTAATAATTAAAAACTACATTGCTTTTTAAATTTTAGATCAATCTAGAGTCAAAGCACAGAAAGCGTAGCTATGGTTATAAAAATATGAGCACTGACAATCTAGAAATAAAAGTACAGTTGAGAGAGCCTGGGACATCAAGGTGCAGGAGGGTGTGTGAAAAGCTGGAGGGATACTAATAATCTCATTTTACAATCTGGGGAATTAAGAGACATTGTTTATATTTGAAGGACTAGGAAACAATTCTGTGGATGTATTACTTAAAGGTGCAAGGGTAGGATGTAGAAAAAAATTAAAAAGCAGGTTGTTAGGACGGTGATCAACAATGCGGAATGAATAGAAATTGTGGTACACCTCCTTGATGGAATATCATACAGTCAATAAAAAGCACGTCATTTAGATATAGCAAAATGTTTGAGATGTTATTTCAAGTGGGAAAACATAGATTATAAAATTTTAGTTATAAACTGTTATCTAGTTATTTCTGGATGATAGGCTTATGGATGATTTATCTATACTTCATTCATTCAACAAATTTTCTATAGTTCATCCATTCAAAAGGTTTATTGGGTATCTACCATGTTTTGGCTTTGTGCTTGGGGTTGGAATAATGGCTAAGACAGTTCATAAAGACAGTCAAGTCTCTGCCACACAGTTTACAGTCGAGCAAGGAAGAGACATATTGTACCACTAATGATTAAAAAATGTGAACTTTATGATAAAGGACATCCATGATGTTAGGAGAAGATAGAGCACAGGTCCTAAACTTAATCTAGGAATCTGAGAGAGATTCCTTCAACCAGTTACTTTTAACTTTTAAATGTGTGTGTGTGTGTGTGTGTGTGTGCGTGTTTTAAGCAGAAATTCACAATTAGGAACACACTGTTATCTCCATTATGAAAGATGTATGAGCTTAGCAAAAATTCTCAAGGGAAACAACAAAATATTAACTGAGATTATCTTGAGATTCTGGAATCTGCGGGATTTTGTATTTTGCTTTATACTTTTTTGATTTGTCCAAGTTTTCTACAAGGAGGATAAATGGCTTTGATAATCAGAAGAGATTAATAAAAGTTACTGTTACCGGTTAAGCAATTAGATATTTGTCCTGTCTGAGATCCCTTCCCCAGCCCTACCAATGGAAGCAGAAGGTAGTTACTAATCTCACTGAAGCACAGTTACAGTTACCAAACGCCCTGTCCGCCAGAGGCATTTTTAAAGGCTGTCATTGGAGGTGGTAGATTCCTTTCAACAAACATTTCTTAGCAAACTTGGAGACTGTCTTTGTTTTGTCTTTGTCTATGAACTTTGCTAATAGAGGCACATGTTGGCATACTCCTTGAAAGTGCAAGGAGATGCAGATGACAGGAATAAGCCCAGCAGTTACCTATTATTTCTAATATTTCTTTATTCATTGGACTGCTGTGCCATGTCTTTTTAAATTTAACTATATCCTATATTATGTTTTTATTGAAAAATATGGTTTAAAACATGAAGTAATCCCTGTTTTTGTGCCCATGTTTCTTGGATTGTGTTTTTAGGTTCTAAAAGTATTTAAATTGGTTCTCCCAATGACTCCTTTCAAGAAGTTATTCCTACATGTAAGATTAAATCTGTCATGGTGATTTTTGTGGACTCACGTATTTAGTTTACTGCACAGGTAAATCCTCCTCATGATGTTGTTTCTCAAATTATACATTTATATCATTATTTTGAGAATCACATCACTCTTTATCAAATACTTCTGATAAAGTATCACACATATCACATACTTTATCAAAACATCCTTTTTTCCAAGGTGAGCTAAGGTGGAAAATCAAATTAATGCATCTTAAGTTGGCAATGCATTTCAAAACCTCATGTCATAATTACCAGATTCAGCTGAAAAGTAAATTGCAGTGTGTGCACACAGAGATCTAAAATCAGGTGCTGGGGCATCAGCATGCACAAAGAATCTCTGTGTTCTCATGCCTTTGGAGATTTCTCAGTATAAGGAAAGTTTAAGAAAAAGTACTTCAAGATTGGTTTGTGAATATGTTGCTTTACCTAAATTCATCTTCTCACTTCAATTTGTTCATGTGTCTCTACTGGAAAAGGAAGTTCAAAGGGTATTGTATTATGGAAATAATACAGGCTGGTAGTCAAAAGAACTGGGTTCTAATTCTGAGTTAACCACTATTTGAGTGACTTCCAGTAAGTCACTTAACCTCTCTGGTTCTCATTTAAACCAAATGATCTATTCAAGTTATTTCTAATGTGAACATTCAGTGATTTGATGAGATCTAACTTTTGGATAAATTGTGGAGAGTAGGGGCTGCTCTTCACAGTCCCTCCTCCTCTGGGGTCTGGCCCTTTTGTTCCTCATCCCTAGTCAGAGCCACTCTGTCCCTAACCAACTACCTACTGGAGGGAAATCTCACAGCAGGGATGCAACAGTGATGAGGGAGCCATACTGAAACAACGTCCTCCATATGGCCCAGAAGGAGAGAGTTCTGAAGGGGTACGAGGTGAGTCAAAGCCCAAACCACGTTGTGTCTTCTCTGGAGGAACCTCCCCGCCTCCTCAGCTAAAACCATGTTCTTATCCCTTTCCTAATTCTTCCTCTGTGTACATTTACCTGAACTTCCCCTTCCAAATCTACTTTCATCTCCTGATTGACATCCAAGGTGAAATCTGCCAGTGGGGACACAGAAGGGTTCATAAAGGAAAGTAAGCAAAAAAGTTGATATCCATTCCAACTTAAAAGATTAAAAAAGACCACAATAACAAAAACTAAGGTTCTATATACCCTTTACCAACATGAAACACAGCTTTCCTCTAAAGGCTAAACCTCTTTCCATAATCACGATCTTCTGTTAACAACTCACATCTTTCCCAGAAGACACATTTCTTTCCCTGTTCCCTTAAGTCAAGAGTACATTCCATTGCACAAAGACCCAACCATGGGCTGACTTCTCTGGAAACTGCCAGAATTTCTCCTTCTACCTTCCTTTTGTTTCTAAGAGCAGTTGTGGATTAGTATACACCCAAAATAGGAGTTGAAATACTCATTTCGTCATTTGTCACGTTAGCTACAAAAGGAGCAGAAGAGGAAACCAGAAATGAGGAACTGGAAATTTCTGAAAAACAGCTCTGATGGTTATCTAGAAGCTGAATTGAATCGTAGACACCAGAGTTTGGAATTGCATTTTGAATTGCAGAATTAGAGGTAACTGCCTCCCACCTATATGATAACGTCAATTTAATTTGAAATTTGAGTGTGGTTTTATAGGCATTCCATTCTGTGGTAGTGCCAGAGAGCATTTATTTATTTATCAGACTCCCATGGAGCACATTTGAATTTGGAAAAGGAAATGATTAAAAAAAAAAAAAACAAAAAACAACCTGGGTGCTTCTGATATGGATACTATCATGGATGTTAATAGTATTTGGAAGTAAAATGAATGAGGTTACCTTATTACAGCCTCAATATTCATCCATTAAAACATGCAATTGATGAATTCAGCCTGGTTATCAAGCAGTTTAAGCCTTTTCCAATAGAATAGGAAGTTAGAATCAATGCTTCTTTCATTGGGTTTGCATTGAATAGACTAAATAAGGTTTATTTAACTCATGCAACTCTGACTGGTCCTTTCTCTCCCTAATTTTGGAACAGAAAAGTCCACAATTAATTTCAGACTCTGAGAGGAGAGACAAGGAGGAGCAGATAGGTTCTGGGAGAACTTAAAATCTTTGCTGCACCCCTCACTGACCCTGGTGTGTGCCCCTTCATCGTGGGGATAGCTCTTGCCATCATTTAAAAAAAAATTGAACTGGGTTTCTAGAGACGTACTGGTCTTGCCTCTGCAGACTCATAATTCCTTTATCTGGGATTCCTGGGAGGAAACAGCAGATAGAGACTTAAAAGCCAGATGTCCCTGCACCCGCATCTCCTTGTTTTTCATTCTTATCCAGGCAGAAAGGTGATGGAACACTTTGTCTCTAGCAAAGGGATATTTTCAGATACTGAGGTGTTGCCCGAGACAACTGATCAGAGAAGTTAGGAGGGAGAGTGAAGAGGAGGTTCAGATCCGCCCCCTGTAACTGGGTGCTGCTTTCCCCCACAGGACTGTGCATTGATAGACCTCCCTTCCCTCACACTTTCCCTTCCTCTCCCCTCTCATTTGCTGTCTCTTTTCTGCCCTCAGTTTGGCCTTTCATAGTAAGAGGTCAATATGTTTTCACACTTCGGAAATTTCATTCAAGAATTTTTGTCAATGGACAAGTCATAAGGAGCCCTTCCATTTTAGGGCTCGTTGACGTCACTAAGGAGGCGATAAATATCTGTTGATATAATTGGATGTGAGATTCAGTGTTGAGATAGCAAAAATTCTGCCCCTCGTTCCCTGGCAGGGCCCTATGATTTATGCAGGAGCAGAGGCAGCACGCAATCGAGCTGTCAAGAGAGCGTCAGCTTATTAGGCAAATGCTGCGTGGTTTCTGAAGAGGGTCGACGCTATAAAATCCCACTCCAGGCTCTGGTGTGGAGAAACTCAGAGCCCAAGTCCGTTGAGAGACTGAAGAGAAAGAGAAGAGGGAGAGAAAAAGAGAGTGGGGACAGAAAGGAGAAGGGAAGAAAATCCCTGAAAAAGCCCCGGAGACGTTCCTCTGCAGAGAGGCGGCAGCGCCCGGCTCACCTGCAGAAGCGCCTCAGAAGGTAGGGAGCGCACAGACGGAAACGCGCCTCCAACTTTGCACTGCCTGAGCTTTCCACGGTGTGCGCCGCGGAGCGGGCTGTCCCTATGCTGGCGTGTGTGTGTGTGCGTGTGTGTGTTTACTGACTGTGCCTCAAGATTCCAATAGTAGCTGGGATGTGGCAAAAGCAAAGTTAGACGGCTGCTCGTCGTTCCCCAAACTGCTAGTTACTCCTAGCTGGCTGGGTAGACGAGTCCCCTATCGATCCCGACCCCCGAGAGAAGGACGCAAAGGCAGGGATGGAGAAAGAGGAGGAGGAGGCAGCAGTTCTCAATTTGGAGGAAAACACTGAAACATCCGAAATGGGGGGAGGGGTTAGAGCGGCAGAGATCTTTAATTTGTAGATTTTCTCTAGAGCTCGGGGAATCAGTTTTGGGGATCGTTAGAAAGGGGACTCAGGGACAGTCCCTTCAGAGGTCTCAGAAGGAGACGGGTCACCCCAGCCTGCTTCCCATCTCGCTCCAACTCTGGAAGTCCTAGTTCGGGCGCTTCAGCACCGCGGACAGCGCCCGCCCGAGCGCCTGAGCCAGGTCTATGGGTGTCCAGTGGGGAAGACCCCCAAGTGCACCTCCCAGTTGAGCTAAACTCTGACCAACTCTTTCTTTCTCTCTTTCTTTCTCTCATCCCGCCCCCTGCCCACCTCTGTGCCGCAGCTAGTGCTCCTAACATGCGGCTGCCGCTGCTTGTGTCCGTGGGCGTCCTGCTGGTGGCTCTGCTGCCCTGCCCGCCATGCAGGGCCCTCCTCACCCGGGGGCCCATCCCGGGCGCCCGGCAAGCCCTGCAGCACCCCCAGCCCCTGGATTTCTTTCAGCCGCCGCCGCAGCCTCAGCAGCCCCAGCAGCCGCAGGCTCGGCCCGTCCTACTCCGCATGGGGGAGGAATACTTCCTCCGCCTGGGTAACCTCAACAAGAGCCCCGCTGCTCCCCTCTCGCCCGCCTCCTCTCCTCTCGCTGGCGGCAGCGGCATCCGCCTTTCGCCGGACGAGGCTGCCGCCAACTTTTTCCGCGCGTTGCTCCAGCAGCTGCCGCTGCCCCGGCGCCCGCTCGACAGCCCAGCGGGTCCCGCGGAGCCCGGCGCCGAGAATGCCCTCGGCGGCCGCCAGGAGGCACCGGAGAGGGAGAGGCGATCCGAGGAACCTCCCATTTCGCTGGATCTCACCTTCCACCTCCTCCGAGAAGTCTTGGAAATGGCCAGGGCCGAGCAGTTAGCGCAGCAAGCTCACAGCAACAGGAAACTGATGGAGATTATTGGGAAATGAAACGGTGCGTTTGGCCAAAAAGATTCTGCATTTAGCACAAAAAAATAAAAATAATAAAAACAATACAGTATTCTCAATCATAGCATTGCTCTGATACCATTTGTTTATTTTTATATAGCTTGAAACGTAGAGGATGTACAGCAAGAGAGGCTGTACTCCTTAATTAGCATGCACAAAGTGTATTCACGAGCAGTAACAGCAACACAATGTTATTTGTATTGTCTACTTTTAGTTTCCATTTCCAAGTGTCTTTGATGTGTTTTAAAGAGAGTATGGACTCGGGAGGAAACATTTTGAAGAAGCTGATCAGAAGTCACCCAATTTATTTTGTCATGGTCTGAGCCAAAGAGAATGTCATTCTCTTGCGTGGGTGAGACAAAAATCTGTAAACTCTTTGAATCAACTTTGCCTTGTAAATGTTTCAGTAATAAAACATCTTTCCAACCCTTGGTCAATTTGGTTGTGTAAGAGAATGTAGAATATTTATATTTTTAATAAAAGCTGCAAAGGTAATCGTGACTTTATTTTTCCTCTTCAATGTTTGTAGGGGAAATACTCTTAGCTCCTGGTTTCCTCCAAACTGACTTCAGCACAAGAAAAAACAAAACTCCTTGCATTATTTCTACTAAAAATACAAACATGTCAGTAGCTTAACACAGATCCAGCAAGCGCCTTGGGCTCATCTCTGTACCTCAGAATACTCCCCTGAGATTGAGTTAAATAATTTGGGAAGTTGCTTCCAGCTCCAAGACTTGGTAATTCTGTAAACGGAAGATTGATTCATAATGGAAATAACATTTAACCCTGATTAACTATAAGACGTGAACTAATTGGGGAGGATGAGGAGGGAGGAAAGCAAAGAGGAGAAGGGTTGAGGCGGGCTTTCCTGCAGACTAGAGAGCCAGCATGCTGCATTTTTTTTTCCTAAAAAAAGGCTACTACTTTGGTACCATAAAGTATTTTTTTTCCTAAGCTATTTTCCAATGCCTACTTCTAAGCGGAGAAACTTGATAGCCTCTCCACTTAACTAAATTTAGTTGCTATAAAATTGCAGCTGAGAATATTTTTCTTATAAAGAATATTTAGACTCTAATAACTTTGTTAAATCCTCTCCTCGTTTATGTCTATGCCAATCTTAATCACTTTAATTCTTGGAAATATAAACTATCTCTACTCATTTCTAAAACTGAACAGCACATCTAATTAGTTTTACAATGCATTCGCCTTTGATAGTTTAGTTATAACTTAAAAAATTCAATTGAATGTTGAATACTTTGAAATTATTTTGGATATATGAAGATGCTTCTTCCCTTGGGACCCTTGAAATACACTTGACTAATGGATTAATAAGATAATATGAAACACTGAATAAATCATTATAAGACTGAGTTGTTAAAAACAGCATTTATTTGAGTTCATACAGAGTAAAGTTATACTTATGTTCTGAAGGAGGCATTGTGGTGGGACAAATAAAGCATGATTTAAATATATACATATAAATATAAAATGTGAATTGTGTATATATATATTTAAATACATGCAGTTGTTCTCAGTGGTTCACTGATTGGTGCCACAGTGGAAAGTTGAGAAACCAGACAGTTCCTCTTGGGAAGTCTTTTTTAACTAAAGTGTCTGGTATCTGCATATCTAAAGCTAAGATTAGAAAAACATCACAAGACATGTCCTAGGCCTTCAGCCTTCTGGACTGTAAAGTGTCACCAGAGTCAAAGAACATTTCTGGATATACATCCAGTGATATCTCTTATGGAAAAGAGGAAGCCTTTGTGAAACATTTCATACCTTTGGTCAATGATTTACCTTTTGTCCATAAATTGATAAATCAGTCACTTTTGAATTAACACTGAATTTCACTGACCACCTGCATTGTTAAAGGGAAGGAGAGTAAGAGCTACTATGATGTAATAACAAAAGCAATGCCTATTAGAGACGGCAGTGTAGTGCATACTTTTCAACACTTGCCACTTGTTACTGACGCACACACACATACCACACCTACATACCCTTCATAATATTTCCCACACAATAAAAGATTTGCATAAGATCAAGTTTCTGTTTTCAAATATTTTCTGCAACTATTTTCTGAGAGTATTGTTTTCCTTCAAAGTGTTGGATAAGTCATCTGGAATTAAAGGGCTTTGTTGGGCAGAAATCCTGTTCAGAGGTCCCTTTCATCATCTGCATCATGCTAATTTCATGTAGGTTCCCTGTGCCTGTGTGCATCTCAGCCAGGCAGACAGAGGGGCAGCAGCTGGAATGAACATCATTCATTCAGGGAGTTCAACCAGGAAAAGGAGAAGACGTGGCGAGCTGGCTCAGAGTCAGCTCCTGTCCCACTCCCTGAAGCTGCAGCCTGTCCCTGGAGGGGAGGGTTCTCAGATCCAATCTGCAACAGAAGAAACTCGGGATCAGAGGAAGAAGGGGCTCGTCCTTGTTGGATTGGTCTGGTCACTTTTCTACCAAGGAGAAAGGATAATAATAATAATAATAATAATTACATAGGACATAATTATTATTAGGGATGGAAAGCAAGCTCTGGTTATCTTGGCCATGGCCAAGAGCCATGAAAGTAATTCACACCCATGATCCAGAAGGGGGCAACAGGAACGCATGCAGTGGAGGGAAGTTCTTGGGAAAGAGACCAGGCTATTCCAAACTTTAAAAAAATCCACTTGTACATGATTTACTGAGATGAAAAGCACATTGAAACTAACAGGAACTTTGGTTTAGAAAAGTCTGTGGAATAAATAAAACCCTAATTTAAATGACATTGCTACATCATATGACATCCCAGGGCATATTATTATAATCTCTTCACTGCTAAAGTAAGAATTTCTATCAGGATGTAAATATATACATATATATACATAATAATTTTGCAAAACTGCAGGCTTAATTTTGAGAAAATCATGAATGAAAGGACTTTTTTCTCTAAGCAATAAAATCTAATAACATCAATATTTCAAAAGAGGTATCTATCTATCTTTTATATAGATATCTCTATAAAAGATGTCTGTCTTTTATAGATACCAGACAGATACAAATTGTGATTTTGAAATAATTGATCAATTTAATCTCGTAAGTGAAATTTATTTATGTTGTTTCGAGTTTAAAAACTGATAATGCAATGAGGGACAATCAAAAAGAAGTCTTGCTGAAATGCAATTTAAGGTATAAACTCAAACTCCTTACATTTAAAGGCACCATGACAAACACAGCTCTTCCCAGGAGAACTACAAAGACAGGCTAATATATTCTGATGACTTCACTGGAAAATTATCCCACTGGATTAGGAGGCCACTGATATCAAAGCAATGAGGTAGACACGTGCATTCAGCTCAGAAGCCTGGTAATTTCAGGAAGCTGCTGTATGAATGGACAATACTTGGCAGAGGCGAAGCAGAACATTGGTAAGTATGTTGCTTTCTTGCCACTTAAAATAGTTTCGAGTGAAAAATGAGTGTTTGTCCTGCACTTTACCAGATTTTACCCTAAATATATGTTTGGGGGTAATGTTTCAAATTCAGTAAAATTATCCCAAGTCCTTATGGCTTTGGGATTGTCCCTCCCACTTCCATGTTGCTCACTGATAGAAAGTTAAGAAGGGCCATGAACTCATATTAACCTCAGGAGAATCAAACTGAGGCACGAAGGAAGAGTTGAGACATCAAGTGCAACGGGGCTTTTTAAAAAGGCTGTTAGTAGATTCTGTTGGTAATGGGTTAGTCACCTCAGTGTCCTGGGAGTTGAGGTGGAATCCATGTCATCCTCACAGAATCCTGTGCCTATTGGAGCACGTCAAACTCTTTTCTTCCCCTCATAGTCACCCTACTCTCACAAATCCTAAAACAACCCCAAGTGATCTGGGCATATCATTGATGCGTAAAGTCCTCTTTTCTAACCATTCTATGTGAGTGAATATTGAATCCTGCCTAGATGAACAGACCACCAGGGTCCATTCTGAAGTCTCTTTCCCTTGAAGGGAATTCCTAGCCTAGAGGAAACTTCCATGACAGTTGTTCTGAAATATCTAAAGGGTGAATCTAATTGGGTCAGGTGTTTTCTACAGCAGGATATAATCTTTGTGAAACTGCTTGTGGCTAACAAACGATTTGGGACTGCTTTTGGAGTCTGTCTATATTTTTGTGCTTTTCTGTATGCGAGATTAAAAACTATCTTCCATTCAAAATGTTTTAGCTGTTAATACCCTACAGCTTTCAAAACTTGGTATGAAATAGTTTGGGTTTGCTCCTTTTACACCCCCCATGTTTTCACTCAGTTGTTAGATTTTGCTCCAAACGATGTGGACCAATGGTCTCTTTCAGAGAAGAAAGACCAGTGCGAGAGTGGGGGCCCAGAGCAGAGATTATCCCGAGCCTCTTTAGGTGATTACACCGTCTCCTGAGCCACCAACCATCTCAGCAAGGAAGTTTTATGCAGAGGCTTAGCCTGGTTTTGAATCCCAGACTAACCACTTACTAGCTGTATGACTCGGACAAGTCACTTAACCTCTGTGAGCCTTAGTTTTCTTTTGTAAAATAGAGATAAGACCCTATTTCACAAGGTTGTTGGGAGGATGAATAAAAAAGTAATATGCTTAAAGCACTTTGCACATACCTCACGTATATTAAGTGCTTCATTTCCTCCCTCCCTCCCTTCCTTCCTTTCTCCGTGAAGAGGCTCCTCTGTCAGGCAGAATCACCTGGTGACTGTTTATGAGGAACTATATACAATAGCAACGACCCTCAGTAAGGAAAGACAATTGTATTTGCAATGCTCGTCTTTCCAGAATTGGACCCCATATATATGATTAAATTCCTTTGGCATGTTGTAATCATGGTCATCCACGTTCCTGTCCAGTGCATCTCCAAGTGGCCCAACTTTATATACAGCTCTCTCATAACGGAAGAATGAATTAAAGATTTAGAAATTTCCTTCTATAAGCACAGCCCATTATATCATCAGCAGGCATTTCTCCTACAGCCCTTCCCAGATGGAACTATATATATGAGTTCCTTTAAGTAGTTTCCCTCATGCTGGCTCTTCTCCTTACAGGAAGTGCTATTTCTTGGAAATAATAATGTCTCATGAAGCTGAACAAAGGACAGAAAATGATCAGCACTGATCTCCTCTGCCTGCTTTTGAGTTTGTCCTGCATTCCAGTTTAGTTTGAGGGGTATAAAAAGATGAAGAAAGGATTGTTATTTATTTCTATATTTTACATATTTTCCTCGGTTGACAAAACAAATGAGCATAATTTACAACCATCATTTAACACTCCTCTATCACCATGAGGTTTCAGAGAATTTGAGAAATATGAGTTTTAGTCATAAAATAAAATCAAAACATGGAATAGGGAGGCAGCATTTTCCCTCTCCCTCAACTGAGACTCAATTTGGTCAAGATCCACAAAAGGCCAGCAGAAGGGATGATACACCTTTGCTTAGAGAAAGGACTATTTTTTTCAGATGAACCTGACCAGAAATTCTGGGTATTCATGAGCCAGACTCACTCAGAAATACAAAATTGTTTATTTTTCTTTGATTTCTTTCCTGTTACTACCAAATGTCCTTTGAGAGGAAAAAAATTAATGTTGGATTATGGAACTAGGGTATTGTTTCACTGCACAGAAGAGCAGGGTGGTGAGAGGTGCTTCCATCCAGAGCTGTGTGATGTGCGGGCATCATCCTCGACAAGTTATGTCGTCTAGAACCATTTCTTGTTGATGGGGATTAAGGAGCAAGCATTCTGCCAGAGGCTTGTGGACATCTGTCTCTGTGTACAGGACAGTTCCAGGTTGTGGACAATGTCTGTTTGGCCTGAATGTGTGGCTGCATGGCATTTTGAAAAACACTTGAATTAGTTGCAAACATTAAAAAGTCAGGAGCAGAGTCAGCCCTGATGGCCTAGTGGTTAAAGTTCAGCATGCTCTGCTTTGGTGGCCTGGGTTTGGTTCCTGGTGCAGAACCACACCACTCGTCTGTCAGTAGCCATGCTGTGGTGGTGGGTCACACAGAAGAACTAGAAAGACTTACAACTAAAATATACAACTATTTATAGTGGGGCTTTGGGGAGGGGAAAAAAAAAGACAGAGAGGAAGACTGAGAACAGATGTTAGCTCAGAGAGAATCTTTCCCAGCAAAAAAAAAAAAAAAAAGTCAGCAGCAAGAATGTGGAGAAATAGAAACTCTTGTACACTGTTGGTGGGAATGGTGTACTTGCTGTGGAAAACAATATGGTGGTTCCTCAAAAAATTAAACATAGAATTACCATATGATCCAGCAATTCCACTTTGGGGAATAAACCCAAAAGAATTGAAGGCAGGGGGTTACACAGATATTTGCACACCTATGTTTATAGCAGCACTATTCACAATAGCTAAGAGGTGGAAGCAACCCAAGTGTCCATCAATGGATGAAAAGATAAAGTGTGGTGTATACATATCATGGAATATTATTCAGCCTTAAAGAGGAAGGAAATTCTGACACTTGCTACATCATGGATGAACCTTGAGGACATTATGTTAAGTGAAATAAACCAATTAGGAAAAGACTAATACTCTATGATGCCACTTTTATGAGGTATCTGGAGTTGTCAAATTAATAGAAACAGAAAGTAGAAAGGTGGTTGCCAGGGGCCAGGAGTAGAGGGCAATGGGAAGCTGTTGTTTAATGAATTTAGAGTTTCAATTTTGCAAGATGAAAAAGTTCTGGAGATGGGCTGCACGACAATGGGAATACACTTACCACTGAACCGTACACTTAGAAAGGGTTAAGATGGCAATTTTTATGTTATGCGTTATTTATCACAATTAAAAATTGTTTTAAAAATTAGAAGACTTCACATTAAAATTTGGATTTGCAAGTTCTCTTGACAAAGCAGAAACTTAGGAACCCAGAACCTGCATGGAGAGCGGCCCCTTCAGACTGGGTTCACCTTCTCTCTCGGCAGTGCCCACCGTCCCCTTTCACCTCCTCTGCTGCAGGGCTGGCTGCAGCGGCCATTTATGACTGTACCTGTACAGTTGCTGTGCACAGAGTAGTCAAGAGGAAGGCAACCTATGGCATGTATTTATGCTTCCGTCAACACTTCTCTTTTACCTGGCCTGCTTTTTCATTAATGTTACCTTCTTGGTCTCTAAAGGCACACAAGCTTGTTGCTCTTAACAGAAGGCTAGTTGTTAGTAGGAAAACGTCAAAGAAAAGAGAGTAAAATTCTAAATGGAGTCTTTGGCTTGATTTTTGTGCTAAATGTGATAAATTGAAAAAAAAAAAAAAGCCAACGTACTTCTTGTGGCAAGATTCTTGACAATCAAAGCATGAAACTGCCTTCAGTGTTCAACTGAGGCCAGACGTGTCTCTGGGCACTTAGTACAGGGGATACAACTGGGTGCAGATGGGTGAACAGGGTCTTGTTCTGGCTTGGGGACAAGTAGCCCCTTTACCTAAATGCATCTTGCACCACACGATTCACTGAATGAACAAAACTAAACGGGTGCTTTCCCGATATTCACTCGGGCACAGGTCTGGGTAGCCACACTCAGGAGGGAAATTACTTTTTCAGCTGGCCCAAAGGAAAGAGGGAGCTCTGCCCGGTCATTTTGATCAGTACCCAGGGAGTGCCCTCTGGCCGCCTCTAGGCTTCCCAGGGCTTCCACGAGGTGCCAGCCTCAGCCCTTACCCAAATGATCATTCTCTACATGACCCATGATCCTGATCCATTAAAATGTACTGTCTTGTGTTCCATTCCTTCAGGCTTATCCAAGTGATAGTAATTGAACTGATAAACTGAATTGCAACTCAGACACTACTAGATGATAATGGCTTAACGTACACCCCTGTGAGAGAGCGTTTTACCTAGAAATGTCCGAGCCTTATCCTGAGGGATGACTGTTGTGGACATGTTAGCCACTATGCAAGTCCCTTGAATGGGATATTGGGGGCGGTGAGGAAATTTGTGTCCAGGCCTCCATCTCTTCTCTGCCACCGTGAATGCCAATCACAAATGCAACCTAACAGAAGGATCTGGTTACTACTGCACGTTAAATGCCAGTCCTTCTAGGCCAAAGCAAAAGAACCCTTGCCCATTTATAGTAAAATCCATTTGCCTTAAAAGAATGTGGATAGGAGGGGTAAGGCTAGACTTGAGGCTGCTGAGTGGGAAAATGCCCCATGTCTATCTTGCACCTGCTAGGCTGGGTCGGAGAATCAAAGCCAGATACGAGAAACAGGTGTAAGTAGGAATGCTGAGGTCAAGTTTAGAATGTTTACTCAGAAAGACTAAACGCAAGCATGACCTACTCCCCTACTTAGCATTCCTGAACCTCAGGCCTTTGGATAGTGTAAGCTTTATGGATTCCAGTCTGGAAAAGAGAGTACAGCCAAGAACCGAGGCTAGTCATTGATGCCTGAGAAGGAACTGAGGTGCGGCCTGTGACACACAGCCAAGGGTCAAAGCCCAGAAACTCTGTTGGGCAGGTCTGCCATCGTGGGCATTTTTTTCACAAGAATGCTGACATTTCTGCGTGGTGGCAGAACAAGCAAGATGTTAGAAACAAAGCACAGGGCTGTGAAAATGCAGCATGCTCTCCATGAATGCTACAGGAAGAAGGAAACAGGTACCCCCGAAAAGAGCTCCGGAAGGAACACCCTCGCTGAGAAGCGTTTTTTCTTGGGAGGATTTATAGCTGTACACACTGAGGATGGAAGGGACGGGTGGAGGGAGGGGATTTGGGGGCCTCGTTGCCATGAACTGCTTCCTTCTTGCTAAGGGAAGATCAGAAAGCACAGTAAATTCCTCAGGCCTCGGAAGCAAGAAGAAACTAAGTTCGCTCACTTTTTGTCAAACTGGAGGAAGACGCAGGGTGTATGCTGTTTGGTTTGTTTTAAACATGGTGTCTAGGAATTGATGGGGTCAGGTGAGGAGCAGGAAGGAGAAGCTAAAAACACTGATATCACAGCCTGGCAAAAACGTAAAGCCAGCCTTCTTCTCAGATACGGACCTGAGGATTCTGTGTCCAGTACAGAGTGTGTGTGTACGCACCCATTCTGAAAGGAGAAGTGAGTTACAAAGAACTGCTAATTAGATCATTAATCCTCAGAGATAAGGGCTTCTTTGCCCTTATTCTGTGTTAGGCAAATAGTCCAAATGGGTTCTCCTCCAGAGCCATGGGAGGTCAACAGTATTACCATGCCCAATTTATGGCTGAGAATACTCAGACTCAGGAAGGCTGAGGAATTTGCTCAAAGCAACTCTAAGAAGAAAGTGCTGAGTTGTTAATAGTGACCGCAAATCCAGAGAGAAAAGGGGCAGCTCGTGCTGGTAAACACTTGAGACCCGGGGGATAGGCTGACGCTATCTCTGGAAGTCAGATAGATTGAAAGAAGCAGGTTGGTCAGCAGCCTGGACTGCAACTAAAGGATTGGAGTGCTCTCATTTGCAATGGACAGCCACGTCTGCAAGCAGTGGAGGCCTATACACGACCTCTGTGCGCTGTGAGGCTGTGCCTGCGTCATGAGTGGTGAGTCAAAGCAGAGGAGCCCTTGGTCACACTATTTTTGCTTCGGTCACATCAACCCAGGTAAAGTGGCAATTCACTCACTTTTCCTGGATGCGGGCATGGCCTCCCTTATACACTGCACACACACACACTCTGACTTGGTGGACAAGGGAGCACTCGGCACCAAGCTCCCAGCTGCTCTCTGCTCTTGAGCAAATCACTCATCCTCTATGATCCTCCACTATAAAACGAGGAGGTTTAACAATTCCTACCGTACAGGGTTGTTGCGAGTTTTAAATGAGAATCTCTACGAAAGACTTTGTAAACGACAAGGCGAAGTACGCACATTAGTTACACCCATTGCCACGTGGCGTTGGTTTTTTAGATGCATTAACATGAGGGTGGATTAATTCTTTGCTTTGTGGGCTGGAGTGGGGGAAAAGGCATTTCATGGACATTACTGAGATACATAAATAAAGACAGAAAAAATCCACAGGATGTACAACACTAACAAGAGTCTTAGATTAAATCAGAACAAGAAACAATTTAAAAACACAGAAAGCAAAACTCAACTTGCTGTGTCATAACTGCTCCCTCAGAGAGCTCTCCCTGGTGCCCCTATTACTGATTTCATGGAACTGTACAACTCTAGGCACAGGTTGCCAGGAGAAATGAATTCACTACAGTGCTCACACACAATTTATACTATATTTCCCTCTTTAAAGTGGATACATCCATTTTAGCTTCCTGTTAAAGTGACATTTACTAAAGATGCTATTTGATCCTGAAAAATGTAGTCTATAGCTTTAGTATAGATATTTTTTGGTCCTCTAGAAAGGCCTCGAAAATTGCCAGTTATTAGGATGTCACTTTCCCAGCAAGAAAAAAAGCCCAGAAAAAGAAAATTGCAGTTGTAGGATACAATGAAAAAGTATTAATAATGTTAATATAATGGCCTCATTAAAACTTGTTTAAGAAAAATCTTACTCTCTCTTACAATTTTTTTAACATAAAAATGCCTGCATCTCATTATCATAACTTCTTATAATCTCCAGGATTATTAAGTCCTGGACAATGTCATGCAGTACATGCAGCCCAGTCCTGAGCACTGATGAGTTTTGTCCATATTTTTACCAAGTTGCAAATCCAGCACAGTCAGGGCATCTGGCACGTCAGCAATTTGTAAACTTGAATCTCCCAATCTGCAAAAACACAAGTAATCGCTCTCACAGGGATTTCTGTTTGAAAATAATTTGACACCCTGAATCCCTCAGTTAAATTTAGAGAATATAGTTAAATTTTCATTCATTTCAGTTTGTTTTGGAAAATTAAATAGATCATTTCAAAGAACATGAGACCTATGGTCACACTCATGGGAAATCATGTTCCTCGTTTCCTGCTTTATTTTTTTAAATGCTCTATAACACCTTGTGAAATTAATCTAACTCAGAAAAGAAGCGTTCCAGCCTTCTAGCCACAGGCATCTCTCACCTCTTGGTCTCTGGTGGCAGCTGGAGTTGATATTTACCCTTGAAATCCGAGTGAATGGTTTGGTCTCACAGGTCATTTGCATGAAAATAATTTCATCTTTTTGCATGTGACAACTTGTGGAGACCCAGGGCTCCACTTGGCTGCTTCTCATTGGAACTTTGGCCTATTGTTCATCCTAGTTTCAGAAAATAGGAATTTGTTGTTGTTGTTGAGTTGTATGAGTTCTTTATATATTTTGAATATTAACCCCTTATCAGATATATGATTTACAAATATCTTTTCCCATTTGGTGAGTTGTCTTTACATTTTGTTGATGGTTTTCTTTGCTGTGTAGAAGCTTTTTAGTCTTACGTAGTCCCATTTGTTTATTTTTTCTTTTGTTTCCCCTGTCTCAGGAGACACTTCCAAAAAGATGCTGCTAAAATCGATGTCAAAGAGTGTACTGCCTATGTTTTCTTCTAGGTGTTTTACCGTTTCAGGTCTTACATTCAAATCTTTAATACATTTTGAGTTAATCTTTGTATGTGGTGTAAGATAATGGTCTACTTTCATTCTTTGGCATGTGGCTGTCCAGTTTTCCCAACACCATTTATAGAAGAGAACTTCCTTTCTCCATTGTATGTTCTTGGTTCCTTTGTCAAAAATTAGCTGTCCATACTGTTGTGGGTTTATTTCTGGCTCTCGATTCTGTTCCACTGATCTGTGTGTCTGCTTTTCTGCCAGCATCATGCTGTTTTGATTACTATAGCTTTGTAGTATACTTTGAAATCAGAGATTGTGACGCCTCCAGCTTTGTTCTTTTTTCTCAGATTGCTTTGGCTATTCGGGGTCTTTTTTTGTTCCCTATAAATGTTATGATTCTTTGTTCTATTTCTGTGAAAAATGTCATTTGGACTTTGATAGGGATTGCATTATATTATTGCTTTAGGTAGTATGGACATTGTAACCACGTTTGTTCTTCCAATCCATGTGCATGGACTATCTTTGTGTCTTCTTTGATTTCTTTCAACAATGTCTTATAGTTTTCAGTGTACAGGTCTCTTACTTCCTTGGTTAAATTTATTCCTAGGTATTTTATTCTTTTTGTTGTGATTGTAAATGGGATTGTATTCTTGATTTCTCTTTTTGCTAGAACATATGCAACTCAACAACAAACAGCCTGATTGAAAAATGGGCAGAGGATCTGAATAAACATTTTTCCAAAGAAGATATACAGATGGACAACAGGGACATGAAAAGATGTTCATAATTACTAAATTGTTAGGGAAATGCAAATCAAAACCACAATGAGATATCACCTCATGCCTGTCAGAAAAGCTATTATTAAAAAGATAAAAAATAAGTGTCAGCAAGTATGTGGAGTAAAGAGAACCCTGGTGCACCGCTGGTGGGAATGTAAATTGGTGCAGCCACTATGGAAAACAGTCTGGAGATCTCCCAAAAAATTAAAATAGAAATTCCATACGATCCAGCTATTCTACATCTAGATATGTATCCAAAGAACACAAAAACACTAAATCAAAAAGATATATGCAACTCTATGTTCACCGCAGCATTATTCACAACAGCCAAGACTCAGAAACAACTTAAGTGCCCACTGATGGATGAATGGATAAAGAAAACTGGGTATATATATATATATACAGTAGAATACTACTTAGACATAAAAAAGATGAAAATTTTGCCATTTGCAACAACATGGGTAGACCTTGAGGGTATTATGTTATGCGAAATAAGTCAGATGGAGAACGCCAAATACCATATGACTTCGTTCATACATGGAAAATAGAAAACAATAACAACAAACAAACACATAGACACAGAGAACAGATTGGTGGTTATCAGAAGGGAAGGGGGGAGGAGGAAGGGCAAAATGGGTAAAGACAACATTTACAGAGCCTGGCTTGAGGCCTAAGGTGGCCATGGGCTGGTTTTCCTTGGTGACACTTTCTGCACTGGCCTTGACCTCCACATATTCCTTCTGCTATTTTAGAGTGAAGAGCTCAAAGGTGTGGGTGACCCACATTGTTCCTGAGTTTTGTCTCTGAGCTCATGATATGCTAAATAGGAAGGATCTGGGAACACTTGGGACAGGAGAAGAGACCATCTGCACCTTTTTGTCAACACTTGGGTTGGGAACCTTGGACCTTCTCAGCCAAGAGGACAAGCCCAGTGCTGGAAATCCCTGACCTATGACAGGGTGGCCTCTGCAGTTCTGTGGAAACTGGTTTAGACAGGACAAGAGTGAACTAGGGCATAAATGTGTCATGAAAATGTATAGAGATATTAGATCATAAAGTAATTTACATCAAAACTAAAAATAGGGCCCCACAAACCAGTGACAACTAATCATGAGATCATAAAGTTCAGCCTAGTCACTTAAAAGCATCCGGCACCTCAGCCATCCTGGTGCTTGCTATGCAAGCCCTGTGCATGGCTGGGGGAGGAGGGGGAGACGGGTGTGTTGGATTTAGGCCATGAGGCTTTCCCATGGCCAGCCATTTGGAATGCCTTGGGGAGTGTCAGCACCTTCCTCCTCCAGGCCCCTCCTCATCTGCCCCCTATCTTTTCTAAGCTACCTCAAAAGATAGTACATGTGAGTGAGGACCCTCTCTATATCCATTCAAGCAGGCAGACACAAAAAGAGGAGACATAGAAAACAAGTTATTTTTTCAACACTTATCTTGAGATAAATTCTTTAATATAATAATGCTAAATGTGAATGCACCTAAACAGAGTTCCAAAATACATGAGGCAAAATGGATAGACCTGCAAAGGATTAATAGACAAATCCACAATTATAATCAGAGACCTCAAAATTCCTCTCTCAGTAATTGATAAAACAAGAAAATCAGTAAGGATGCAGTAGACGTGAACAACACTATCAATCAACTGAACTAATTGACATTTATAGAACACTCCACTCAACAACAACAGAAAATACAATGTTTTCGATTGCACATTGAACATTCACCAAGTTAGATCATATTTTGGGCCATAAAACAAATCTGAATAAACTTAAAAGGACTGGAATCATATAAGGAGTATGCTCTTTCCATAACAGAATCAAATCAGAAATCAGATAGAACAAATCTCCAAGTATCTAGAAATTAAACACTACTCATCTAAATAACCCCTGGGTCAAAGAAGAAACCACAAGGTAAATTAGAAAATATTTTAAATGAAATGAAAATGAAAATACAACATATCAAATCTTGTGGGATACAGCTAAAGCAGTGATTAGGAGAAAACTTATAGTTTTAAATGCTTATATAAGAAAATAAGAAAGATTTCAAATCAATAATCCAAGCTTTCACCCTAAGAAACTAGAAAGAGAAGAGAAAATTAAACACAAAGTAAACATAAGAATGAAAATAATAAAGAACAGAAATGAATGAAATAGAAAATAGATAAAAAATAGAAAAAAGCAATAAAGTCAAATAAAACCAATAAAGTAGAGGACTTGCATTACCTGATTTGGAGACTTCTATAAAGCTATAATAATCAAGACAGTGTGGTAGAGGGTAGAGGGACAAACACACAGACCAATGGTACAAAATGGAGTCCAGAAGTAGACCCACATGTATATGATCATTTGAATTTCTACAAAGTCATCAAGGCAATTCTCTGAGGGAAAGGATAGTTTTTTCAACAAATAGTGCTGGAACAAATGAAAACCTATATGGAAAACAAACAGAAAACAAAACCTTGATCCATATCTCATTTATACAAAAATTAACTTAAAATGATCTTAGATCTAATTTAAGAACTTAAACTATAAAAATTCCAGAAGAAAACATGGGAGAAAATCTTTGTGACTTCGAGTTAAGCAAAGATTTCTTAAATAGAACACAAAAAGCACAAATTGTAAAGGAAAAAATGATAAATTGGACTTTATCAAAACTGAAAATGTTTGGTCTTCAAAATACACTGTTAAGAAAATGAGGGGCCGGCTCCGTGGCCGAGTGGTTAAGTTCATGTGGTCCGCTGCAGCGGCCCAGGGTTCGGATCCTGGGCGTGGACATGGCACCACTCGTCAGGCCACGTTGAGGCAGCAGCGTCCCACATCCCACAACTAGAAGGACCTGCAACTAAGATATATAGCTGGGGGCGGGTGCGGTTTGGGCAATAAAGCAGAAAAAAAAAAAAACAGGAAGATTGGCAACAGTTGTTAGCCCAGGTATCCATCTTAAAAAAAAAAAAAAGAAAATGAAAAGGCAAGCCACAGACTGGGAGAAAATATTTGCAAAACATGTCTGATAAAGGCATTTATCCAAAATACATAAAGAAGTTTTACAACTCTCTAAGAAGAAAACCCAATAAAAAGTGGGTAAAATATGTAAACAGATACTTCAACAAATAAAATATAAAAATGACTAAGAAGCACATGAAAAGATGCCAAACATCATTAGTCATCCAGAAAATGCAAATTAAAACTACAAGAAGATACCATATACATCCATTAGAATGGTTAAAATGTAAAAGATTGACATAATACTAAGTTCTGGCTAGGATGTGGAGTAACTAGAACGCTCTTACATGGCTGGTGGAAACACAAAATTGAATAGCCATTATGGAAAAGTTTGACAGTTTCTTATTAAGTTAACCAGAAACTTACCATACAATCCAGCAATTCTACTCCTAAATATTTACTCGAAAGAAATGAAAACAAACATCCACACAAAGACCTGTATGTGAATGTTTACAGCAGCTTTATTTACAACAGCCAAAACTGCTAATAACACAACCATCCATCAAGTGATGAATAAATTGTGATATATCCATAAAAGGGAATACTAGTCAGGAATAAAAAGAAATGAGCTACTGATACATGCAACAAAATGGATGAATCTCAAAAGCATTACGCTAAGTGAAAGAAGCCAGTCACAAAAGTCTGCATACTGTATATTTTAATTTAAACGACCTTCTAGAACTGGCAAAACTGTAATGACAAGCAAAACACCAGCTGAGATGTAAGGAGAGCATTAACAGCAAAGGCACATGAGGGAACTTCTGGAGTGGTAGAAATATTCTGTATGTTAATTATGGTAGTGGCTATACAATGCTACATAACTGTCAAAACCTACTGAACCTTATGTTTAAAATGGGTAAATTTTTAAAATCACGTCTCTTTCATCTCTTCATTTATCTAATATTCTGTGACTGCCTCTACTGTGTGCATTCGAAGTCTTTGCTCAACTGGGCAATGAGGTCTATAAGTACCTTTAGGTGGACTTCAGAGTTGAGCCATCATGGATTTTGTGGAGTGTATAGCATCTAAAGGGGTAATAGCAGCTGTGTAAATTCAGCTAAATGGGTGCCCAGGGAGGGATTTGGAAAACTGTTAGGGAAATGAGATTTATATAAGAGCTACAAGGCAAGAAATATATTTTGAGAAATGCAATGGGCCATCTATATTTCACTGAGAATCTATCATTATTATTCTGACTTAGAACGATTTGTGTCAGGCCTAAGTAACCCTCCCAATGAAAACATCCTGAAACAATTTATAAAATTCTTAGTACTACATTTTTCACTCTCCAATGTTGTGTAAATAGATGAATCTTTTCATTGAGTAGTTGCTTCATTTTCCCGGTGAGAAAACTGAGGCTCAAAGAAACCAAACGCCCAGAGGCAGAGGCAGAAGTGGCAGCACTGGCACCTAAGTCCTTTTTCCTAATTTCGTTGATCTTTCCAGAGCCCTGGGCCTTAGCAGACTTCCTACCCAACTTTTTGGTCTATTTTCGGGCTTGAAGAATGGAATGTGAAAAGTGGATAGTCTATTCTTGAAACAACAAGTGGCTATGATATGGTAAAGCTTTTAGGGTCTCTTACAATTACAACTTCATGCTCTGGTGAAATATATGAGCTTTGGTTCTTTATAGAGGCAGAAATTGCAGAAATTTTAATGCCAGACTCCCTATCTCCAAGGCAATTGGCTCTCATTGGGGCGTGTGTGTGTGGGAGGCGTTCTCTGACCTTGAGGCAGCCGCCTTGGTCCAGCTCAAGTATCAGCGAGAGCAGCTGCCAAATTAATCATCAAATAGGGAGACATTTCTCTGGAAATTCCTATTCCCTGAACAGCTACCATTAATTGGTCTGGACAAATTCTTCCACACAAGGCCACTAAGCCTCACTGGGAAGGGAGGAATGGGAACAGGGAGGGGCTTTCATTGTTGCTGCTCCCACTGGAAAAATCTAATTGCCCCATCTATTTCAATTGTTCATGGGGTTGTGGGGTCAGGGCAGTCCCTGTGTTGACATCCAGGTGTATTTGCATGTAAATAGTGTAGGAAGAGGAAGAACAGAGGATGGAAGCAGACTGGACCAGGAAATCGCCCCAATGAGGCACGCCCAGGAGACAAGGCTCACAGACACTGCTTACGAGGGCAGTTGACCTGTCAGACAGAGTCCACCTCCCCACCTTATTATTGCCCTGTCTTCTGAGGTCGTTGTGGTGTAATTTTTTCAAAATAAATTTGAAAATTAACACATGAAGTAGACCAAGTGTTATTTCTACTAAACTCTCTTTGCAATTGACTGAACATACAAAAGGCGTGGCCCAGGAGGATGGAAACTTACAGGACAATTTTGCAGCTAACGACCAGTTCACGTAGAAGGGCTTTGCACAATGTGACCTGTGACCTCTTTCACAGGGGTTTCCTGGAGGAATGGGGTGTGAAAGGGTTCAAAGTGTGTCCAGCAGGAGGATGAATGGAACCAGGGCCTTCTATGAGATCCAAATTTGCCATAGGGCTGAATCCAAACCTTGTTGAGAAATTATTTTTTCTTTGAGAATGAGGATGAGGAAGGCAGCAAGGCCCCTCTGATCCACAAAAAGCAGAATCCCCGTTCACCACTAGAGGAGACAGCTGACATCTGGTTTTCGCCAGTTTCTAATATATAATCTACCTACATGATTAGGTGAAGAGAGAAGGTACCCGATAAAGTAGAGATCATAATGGCATCAGAAATCACAGGCCGTAAAAGCAAGGGCAGGTTTCACTGTGTGAATGGCTATGAGGAAAGCACCTGGAAACATCTGCCTTCTCAAAAGACCTGCGGTTCTGCTGATGGGGGCTGAGGTGAGTTTACAGATCAGCAAGTGAGCCTGAGGTGCTTCGGAGTTTCCAAGGCAACCTCATTCCCTGATACGGAATCATCTAGTGAAGAGAAGTAAGACCACCAGTGAATCAAGGAGAACTTTTGTATCATATCCTAAGTGTTCACAGAAAGACTAATGATGAAGTGTGAAATTCCAACAAGCTAACATTGCATTGCACAAATATTAATCTTAGTGAGTTGGGTTCTGAGGTAGTGAAGGTGATCTGGGCCTGCAAACATTTCAGAGGCCAGGAATCTGATACTATGGTGAGGTCTCTACCCATCTGTCCATATCCCCTTTCAGGGATCAAAGAGAGGTACTCCGTCATGAACAGGTTTCCTTCTCCACATGAAAGGATCTCTCTCAAACACTGAGAACTACACAAGCAAGGGTCTTTGCAATACTGAATGTCAAATCATCCTACTCCACCCCGCCCCCACCTGCCTCACCCTCATCTCACCAGACAGCACGTGAATGTCAGTGGACATGACACGGGCTCTGTAGATGGCAGACAAGAAGCATGACTCTCCTCTGTAGCCTCAGAGAAGCAGTACAAGGATATGTGTTGACAAAGCCCCAAACCTGAATTCTCAGAATGTAAACTGACCTCTTCAGACAATTATTCAGATCCACAATTAGGATATTCCAATAAAGCACGGAGTTTTCTCTTTCTCCATTTGCCCCACTGAGTCCATGGTCACAACTTCCTCCCACCACTCTTCACCACAAATAATGACAGAAGGAGGAGTTATGCACCTGAGCAGACTATAAGGACACTTGGAACATTCTAGGGTGCACAGGTTTCTGGCTATTAGATATCAGGGGCAGGTCCTACTTATACATAGTTACAGACATGACAGGGACCCATGGAGATCCTATTGCCATTGCTGAGCAGACAGCTAATGAGACAGAAAGAAACTATGATGGGAGCTTCCAGAAGAGTCAATGTCAACCCAGGGAAAAGTCAATGAGCCAGAAATAGCTGAGGCCTTTCAGCACTAGTCACCCTGAACTGCTTCTGAGCTATAGGCGGTGAGCTGGAGCTCAGGTCTAACAGGGTCATTTACTCGAAAGTACATGGGGTTTGAATCTTTAAATATTATTAATTAAACTGATGATATTCAAAAAACTATTAAAGGAGTAAGATGTTATTTCCTAAGCAAAACTCATTACAGCCATCAAGAAAAAGCTTGACTATGAGAAATGTGTCTCAAAAAAATATGCTGTTTGTTGGCTTTGTGACTTTTCTTTGGTTCTGATTCTTATTGGTGGTAGATAAACATTGATCTTCCAGCTCTTTATTCATTCCGAACTCAGCTGGCTACAATCCCCTTGATGTTGCTGCACCCAGGGCCTCTCTCTCTCAGGGCCCTCCTTTCCTAGGAGAGACACTATAGAGTCTCTCAAAGAGAACTGAGAAGTTACCTAGTCCACGTGCCCACTAGTGTAAGAATTGCCTAGTATCCCCAACAGGAGTCATCTAGCCACCTCCTGGGCACCTCTGGTGTAAGCAGACGAAATGCTGCTACTTAATCTATGGAAACCCCACATATCCTGAACAAGGCCTTTGCTGCTCCTCACTCTACTTTAAGAGCAGTGAATCCTCACAGAATTATGGACACCTTTTGAAATCAGCCTCCCCAGTGGCTATTTTGAAGGGTCTACTCCTACTGGATTACTGAATAATTGCCCACTGAGTCACTCTTCTGAGTCAGGAGTCCCCTACATGCAGGATTAGATAACGGAGCAATTCTCCTCAGAAGGTGCCTTGAGGTGACTGCATGTAGGGAGCTTGAGGCCACGAGTATTGTCTAAGAATTTGGTGCTTTTCAGATGGCAAACCTCAAAGTTGGGGAGAAATTCATCTCTGGGCTTCCAGAAGAAGAGCATTATGGAAGAAACTACATGAGATGTTAGTCAAGGGAAAAGAAAATGTTTCCTACCCATTAAAGTAAAAATCAAGCACTGAATCTGACGCCAGATGTAGTGAAGTATAAGAAAAGCCAAAAGTGCTAGGCAGATTGCTAACTCCTGTGAGAAAACAAGAAGAAAGCTTCACTGATATTATCACAAATGACATTTTTCAGCATCATTTAGATGGACTTTTCATTTTGGTTTGGAGCCCTGTGACGTGCTCCTATGATGGGGTATTTCACTGCTGTTTTCAGAAAACAGCTCCTCCTCACGCAACTTCCACCAAATATGTAAGAATTTTCATAAGCTTTCTAGCAATAAAGTTCCCATAAAGTTTCTAGGAAACTTTCTAATCCATTTTTAACCTTAAAACTACCTCAAAAAGTTTCCTCACATCAAACATTTTTGTCATTTTTCATCTGTGAAAATAAATATATGGCACAAAAGCAGGCTACTTTTAATTTTCCAAAAATCATTTTCTTTTATTACCTTATGCAATTGACGTTCACTTAAGCAGATACAGTCAAGATAATAAGCAATTTTCTGATTTTTGAAAAAATGCCGTTTGTTGTTCAGAATCACCTGATGACCCAGGAGCACAGAACTAGAGAGTAATTCTCTGCCAGCCCTTTGTCTGGGCGACACTCACACCCACAGATCATTTAAGAATGCTCATAGGTATGGAGTAACCATGAACATTCTTCCTCGTGAAGAAATTGGGGAAGATTTCTTCTGTGGAATCTCTGAGTCATGCAAACATCTAACCCAGTGTTAGGAAGAAGATGTGGACTTCAAACTTTTATTATAAAACGAAAAAACAAATAGTAAGTGACCCTTTAAAAAAATGCCATGGAGGAAAACCTGTGCTTTTCTGCTCTCAGGAGCACATGCTCAGGAAGCACTGGTTTAATCCAGTCAAAAAAGACTATTTTTGTCTAGCCGTGGCCAGTACACCTCCAGAATCTATGAACCAGAGGTTATTTTCCAGAGCAGACTTAAAACTCAATTCAAAAGTGCTCCTTGGGGGTTGTTGGGAACCACACAAAAGAGTAGCCTTTGGAAGCCCAAGGAGGACACAGAAAAGGCCAAGCAAAGGCAAGTGGCCATTGCAAAGGAGGACCAGGACACCAGCCAGTCACTGCAGACAAAGCAGCTTCCAACGGCATGCCTAAGGGCCAAGCTTGCTTGCGCCCCCTCCCTCAGAAAGCCAGGTGTGAGTTCACCACGCACAAGCAGAGTGAAGTCGAATTTTTTTCTTTTTCCTTTTATATAAGGCTTAAAAAACAAGCCAAAATAAGGCTTAAACAACAAGGCAACATTGGGGGGTGAGGTGTTTCTGTTTTCTCCCAAGGCCACAGTTTCTCTCTGCCCCTTTGGAAGCCCTTCTTTCTTGCCGTGGCTCCAGCGGGAGCCTGGGCGGCAGGGGGAAGCATTCAGACACAAGAGCATCAACACTAACCTGAGAAGTAGCTGCAGGTGAACTAGTTTCCTTACCACTCACTGCTGCCCTCTCACTGGCTGCGGCTTCTGCCACTTCTGCTTTCTGCACATTCGAAGGCTCAGAACCTGGCGGCCCTACGTGCCCCAGACCTTCGCTCTCTGGGGTGGAAGGTGGGTTGGTGGCAGCTTTCCGGGTTTGGCCTTTATACCAACTAGGGTAAAACAAGGGATCCGCAGTGTCCGTTGCTGCAGGGGCTGGAGTTTTAGACTCTGTGGTCTGCTGAGAGCCAGTGGGCACAACCTCCCCCTTAATCAGGACAGATAAATTTAAAAGTAAAAAAAAAAGAAGAAGAAGAAGAAGAAAGCAGTTGATTTTAGTTCCCTTTGGGTTTGAAACTGTGACCTCTCTGCGCAGTGCCTGACGTAGTGCGTGTCTAGTCCGGCCCACCCTCCGCCAGCGCTAAGGGAGAGATGCTGACAGCAGCGCCCCCTGTCTTGGCATCTGCGTGTGCCCCTTCTTTTCTGGGCTTGTCTTTCACTAGATGGTAGCCTAGGCAGGCAGACAGCAGAAGCCTAAAATAAAGGTTGCTCATAAAAGATCAGATATAAGAGAAAGGTCAAACTATTGACCAGAATTAATTTTTGACATTATATGTGGACCCCCAAAACCTCTTTTCTAAAACCAAAAATTGGTCTTATTGACCAAATCCAAATCTCATTTAGTGATCACATCTCTTTCAATTTCAGGGCAATTGGTATACCCAGAATTTCAAGATCCTAGGAACTATAAATAGTTTCAGCCTGGTTTCCTATGGAGACAGAGAATAGATTATAATTCCATCTCAGAGGTCCCCTCTGAGGTTTCGTTTCTGTAGATAATTTCAATCCACTTTGAAAGCACGTGCAAAACCAGGGCTCCTTTTTGACAAGCCTGCATTGCCCACAAACTCAACAGGTTGGAAGCTGTCTGCTGAAGGTGTCATGGAGTCAGCACAAAGGTATGAAAATTGGACAGTGACATCTTAGAAACGTAAGGTCAGCCAACCAGGAATAGCATCTGGGATGAGCTAATTCCCTAAGAAATTTTTAAAACAATTCTGTCAACACATAATCTCATCAAATGACAGATACATAGAAAACCAGGCTTCATTTGTTTGCCCACTAAACGAAAGACAGTTGTATTTCAGCGTAAGTAACAGGGACACAAACTAGCATGGCTTCTCCATTTACTTGCTTTATTAGCTACAAAAAATTTAAAGACCTGAAAGTAAAATTATTTTTATTTCTTGCCCTATATTATTTCTCATCCTATACCCTATTCTGTATTCAGAACAGATACAATCCTCATGATATCAGCCCTCTATGAACTAACGTGTTGTGCACACACACAATTTCCAGACAAATTTGTCTCAGATTTGAGGGTGTTATTGCTGGGGAAATCCTGTTAAACTAAATCATGACAACCAGTTACGACAACAAACCTGCTGAATCACCTAGAGGACGTTTCTCCCTGACATTGTGACTGCCCTGAAACCTTTCTCTTCCACATCCAAATGTCTGGCACACAGTCATCTTTTTCTTAAGGTAGAATAAACTGTTTAGGCTGTTCAGCAAGGAGGTGCACCTGTGTGTCCTGTAGGAAGGAACTCAGGAACAGTTACCTGTGTCACCGGGGCCTCCACAGCAGGTGGCAGGGCTGGAGGTGGCTCTGGAGAGGAAACCGGAAGTGGCTCTGGGGCAGCCTGGAGCTCCGAGGCCAGCTGAGAGGGCTGCAAGCCTTTCCCCGGACTTTCATCTGCTCCTGACGACTCTGTTCCAACATTTTCTACCCTTTCCACCTCTACCACCTCTTCTCCTTCTCTTTCTCCCTCTCCTTCTTCTTCTTCTTCCTCTTCTTCTTCATCTTCTGGTAAGGTAATGTATTTTTAAAATCATTATAATTACCACTGCAGCCATGAAAACAATTAATGGCCAGTACTTATAGCCCAGGTTAAGGTCAGGGCTAGAGAAATCCTCTCCATCAGACTCTTGACGGTCGCCCAAGTACGCTGTGCTGGGGCCTGTGCTTCTAGTTAAATGTGGGCAGGACAAATGTAAAGGGGACCAAATCATCACTGTCCTTGCTCCCTCCCCGTACAGAGTGCAGTCCTCACCACCACCGTGAACCATCCATCCACCTCCCAGAGCCTGTTCACATTTTTATCATGCTCTGTCACATCTGCAAGCTCCTGGAGAGCTGGGATTGTCACTTATTTATCTCTGTCAAATTAAATGGAAATACAACTCTCCTCTATCTCAGAAAACATACAAAACCCTTGTCTTGTTTTAATTTCTTACCTCCTTTGTTCAGTGAATACCGACTTTTGCCACAATTAATGCCATGACTCTTTTCCTAACCCATGATCTTAATATTCCCTCAGGCAATATTGAGGACAGACAATATTAAGTAATTGTTTAAAAAAGATCCATCCTGAAGATTTGCTTCTAAAGTTACATCTGTGGACACTGATATATCTTCATGGCATTATTAGTGGTCCAGCTGAGGAGTCTCGTCATCTAGATAGGATAGGATGAATCAAGACAATCAAAGCTTTGGTCAGCTCCAAGGTTATTTTCCTCTTTTCAATTATTTCATCAGGATAAATTTCCAGGAGTGGGATTTCTGGGCCAAATGGTAGGGATGCATTTGTAACTCATGGAGTACATCTGGTCACATAGACTCAGTTTTATTTCCAGGTTGTGACTTATTCTGTGACTCATTATTGTTCTTGCCCTCTAAAGTTTGATTAAGTGGATGTGCTATAGTATCTATCCAAATGTCAGACATGTTTTATTTTTACCTCCTCTTTAACCTTGCACCGGATGACACTACATCATTGTGGCTAACACCTTGTGTAGGGTCGAAGTTGAGATGGCATCACTGCCATCAATGATTAAGTATTTGACTACTCAGAATCAAATGCTCAAGAATGGCATTGTAATAGGCACTAAATAAACACTGTTGATAAACTATATGTTTCTGTAATGACATAGAGCTTCACATTGGATTGTGATCCTTGTAAAATTGTCAAGATCCATTCTGGAGGTGATTCTGAATCCCCCTTTCCTCCCACTAAACCCTTGTGCAGCTTTCACACACCTGCAATTTTGGCCAAATGGTCACAAGAATAACAAACCTCTGTAAAAATCAATTTCGCGTATTATTTTTTCTTCTCTATTGAGGTTGACTGTGAAGTGGTTCATGTTCTCATAACCATGTTCTATTTTCTCCATCTGAAATGCCTTCGATGCTTCAGAAATTCTGCAACAAAGACAAGTTGCCACTTTCTGTCATTGTTTAAAGTCTGATAGCCTCGGGTAAAAATGAAAAGCATGCATTTTTCCATAAAATGAAAATTACTTACTTTTGTAATAGGGTTTTGGCATTCTGTGAAAGCAAACAAAAGACAGGCTTACTTAAATTCTTTTCATCAAGGATGGTATTGAGACTTAGTTCTTTCCTTTGCAGACTCTGAAAATCTCATAGCTTAGTTTCTAAATGCTGTAGACAACTGCTGTTTTATACCAGAACCCTCTATGTTTAAGCAATGTCATGGTCCCTTAAATATATGCTCATGAAATTTTTTAAACAGAGGGGGAAATAAGCACATAACAGGCTTATATTTTGGTTGGTAAAATAGATCCAAATGAGATGTACATAAAATAACAAAAATGTGATCACAACTAATTCTCCACCTTCTTGATTAGTTTCCTCTGGTACCAAAAGGAGACTAACCTGAAGAAACACGGCCATTTCCGGCTCATCCATGAACTGGATTCCTGACTCAACCAACTTTGATACATTCTCCAAATGCTCAGAATACTTTTTGATCAGAGCACGGACATGTTCCAATTTCTCTTCTTGGGTTCGGGTAATGACTCGGGTCATTTCATTCTTCCTCTCCTCCAGGATGCCATACAGGTAATCAAACTTCTCACAAAGTTCCTGCTTCTGTTTCCTGCAGCATTCCTGTTAGTTGGGTTAGCTAACGTTAGAAAGTGCTTGAAAGAGTATCTATTTGGAGAAATCACCTGGACATTTTTGGAGACAAGAAAATTGACCTACATAGGATATTTTTTTCCCCTTAATCTACCCCTTAGGTATCGATATCCACCGTGTGGATGCTTTGAAAATCCCATTTTTATAAAATTCGATACTTAGACGATCCAAAATCAAGCAAATTGGCTAAATGGATCAATGATTTTTCAATATTCTGTTTTTTTTATAAACGGGGAGTTTCATAGAAATTAGGACAGGTTTCGTTATATTGGCTATATAGCTTATAGGTTTATATTTTGCTTTGGAGTGAGCTTGTATGTATATGTGTGTGTGTGTATGTGTGTATAAGGAAAAAACTATGGTACTTCCTGTACCCTTCGGTCTCTCTCTGCTCTACCTCTACTGCTGCTGTTTGAGTTTTGTCCTCCATGTAGATTCTGAAGCTTCCCAATGGCCTCTGCATCTGGATTTCTCCCTGCAAGCCAACTCACACCCTACAGTCAAATTCATTTTCCTGGAGTGCAGTGCTTTTTCTCTGTTATCACTCCCTATTGCCCAAAGAATAACATTAAACCTCATAACTGGCTCTCAAGCCCATCCATGATCTGTTTCCAGCCCCCCATAATATTCTACCATTCTCCATCACATACCCTATGTCCAGCAAAAATGAACCACTCACTTTCTTTGCTCATGCTCTCCCTTCTATTTAGAATATTCTCCCCCGCAAACTCTAAGCAATCTTTAAGGCATTGTTGAAACACCACTTCTTCCATAAAGCTTTCCTTGATGTCTATGATTAAATGTCATCTTTTAGCCTCTGAAATCCCATAATAGTTACCATTTATGGTATACACCTGAATCCACAGGTCCTCTGTTTATCCAATACTGTCTAAGAGAGGAAATACTGGATCTGGTCTTTGATTCCTGGAGGAAAAACCCCTGTATGGGAAGTCAGGCTGGTGCGTGTGCACTGTGTGGCTGAAGCATCTCCAGTACTGTCCAGCTCCCTTTACTCTGAGTCCATGTTTAAATCACCACTAATTTTCCAGTTGGCCTGGTCATTAGCCTTTTGGGTTTCCAAGCTCCACTAAGCTTGGCGTGTGTGTATGCCAGTCTCCTTAGATCTGACCATCTCTGGGTCCAGGGCCTTTACAACTGAGAGCAGGTTTTGAGCCCTGATCGTCCAATTTAGCTCTCCCACCTGGTGGGGGCTTCTTGGGAATCCAGACAATTTATCTCTGACAAATCTGACCTTTGTATGACCCTTGTTACATTTTTTTTTTAATTTTAGGAAACATTGGTCTCTTTGATGTCATGTATCACTTTCTTCCTTTATAGGAGTTTCTTAAATATCTAAACTATTGTCTCTTTGAGGATAGAATCTGGGTCTGCCTAGGATACACATCACCTCGGACAACAGATGTTCAGTAAATACCGGTTGAATAGATTTTCCCCCCAATTTCTCTATTATTCTCAGAGTAAGGAAGAAAAAAGGATGATCTAAACCAAATTGTTGATCATGAAGATACTCCACAAATTTGCAAGAAATACATCCCTCACTCCAGTGCCTCCCTTGAAACACAGTCAATTCTCAACATATTTTCTAACCAATTAAACACATGAAGGACATCCAATGGTTCAAACCATTTTAATAGTAAATACTAGTTATTGCTGTCATTCACTCATTCATTGGTCCATTTAACAAGCAATTCTTAAGAATATCATTTGTGTCAAGCACTGTGCAAGACTCTGGGGACCCAACAATGAATTAAACATAGTTTCTGCTCTCAAAGAGCTCAAAGTTCACTGAATGAGAAAGACTATGGGCCAATAATGCAACATAACCTAGTAGGTTGAATAATTGAAATATGTTAGAGATTTATACCAGGTTTTATAGAAGCATAAAGTTGGGGACTTAACCCTTTGTGTGGGTGGGGGGCATTCGAGGGGAGCAGGTGGTTTCGCTCAGAACAAGCTTCTTAGAGGAAACGGTGCTGGAGTGTGGCCATAAAGGACGAGTAGCAGCAGAGGAGGTGCCGAAAGGGGATGAAAATGCATGGAGTCTCGGTAGTTTCAAGGAGAAGGACAAGGGCCCACACACCATGTCCAGACGTAGAAATTGCTGGGCTTGCCAAATTGCCATCCATTTCCAGGGCTTTAACTCGAGACTTGGACGATTACAAGGCCTAGGGATTGAAGCCTATTAGTATCTCCCAATCAAACTTCTCTTCACTGTATTACTTTCTGTTCTAAGCTTACAGACAACCATGTGCCCGCTGCATTCCTGACATATGCCTTTGTGTGATCATACTGGTTTCTAGATTATTTTATTAAAATGAATTGTGCACTTGAAGCATATTATAAAGAATATTTCATTATAAGAATATTACATTAAGATGTGATACTGGTAGAATGTCTTTATTTCATAAAAGTTTTCTTCTCTATAATTCAATATGTGTGAGAACATTCAAGTTCACAAAAGCCAAATTATTTGCAGTGAGACTGATGTGCAAGTGTGATGGCTAGATTATTCTTTCAAGTCAAATAAAGATTAGATCACATTTCGGCGAGATGAATTTTATTTAATGGTTTAAATAGAATCACTACTTCATTCTTACATTATTTTCAATTCCAAGTATTCTTTTATTTCTATTCTGGTTTTTTGATGATTCATATTATATTGAATTTTAATAAAACTTCTGTCATTTTAATAGCAACTCTCATTGGCTTATACTTTACAGTGTAGGAAATGCTATCCCATGCATAGCATATGCTTAGTTATTATTATTATTTGACCACGTACTGTGTAAAGTACTTATAATATTACCTGGCACACAGTAGGTACTATGTCAGTGTTTATTAAATTTAGATCCAATTTGCCTTAATTAGAATTATTCATCTGTGGAATTTTGAAGCTGCATGGACTATCAGAAGTAATCTAATCTGCTCCAAACCAATCATTTCACTCATGTGGAAAGAGAAACTCATCAGAGGGAAGTCACTTTTTCAAGCCTTCTGCCATATGTTGTTGGTGCCTGGCCTAGAGTCAAGATCTTTGAACTCCCGGATCATTGCTACTCCCACCATGCCCAACTGGGACATACTTTAAAGTAAGTTGAAAAAAAATTTATGTGAGGGGCTGGCATGATGGTATAGTGGTTATAGTGGCTTCAGCAGCCCAGGGTTCACAGGTTTGGATGCTGGGTATGGACCTACATACCACTCATCAAGCCATGCTGTGGTGGCATCCCATATACAAAATAGGGGAAGATGGGCAACAGATGTTAGCTCAGGGCCAATCTTCCTCACACACACACACACACACACAATTTTATATGAACTGCTTATGAACTGAATATGTACCCTTTAACAAATCTACTACACTCAAAGCAGCCTTTTAAAGGCAAGAAACCTCAGGTTGTTTCAGA
This sequence comes from Equus quagga, assembly GCF_021613505.1. Taxonomy (NCBI): domain Eukaryota; kingdom Metazoa; phylum Chordata; class Mammalia; order Perissodactyla; family Equidae; genus Equus; species Equus quagga. The sequence continues at coordinate 64,467,323 of NC_060282.1, read as the reverse complement.
ATTACATTCATTAGTTCATCCTTTCAACAAGATTCACTAAGTGCTTACTATGTCCAGGCATTATGAGATCTAAAAACCTGCCATAATTTTCCACTGCTCAGGAGAATGGTAGAAAAATTACTATATTTTCTAATTTCTAACAAAAAAACCTCATTTCTTTTTTCTCTTGCTTAATGTGCTTTTAATATAATTCTATACAAAATATGGTAAGAGTTAGACAAATCTGTTTCTGAAATAGGAAAAATGCATGCTTCTTCCTTGGAATTATGAAGTCGGTACTTACAAACTTTTAGAAATTAACTCAAGTTCGGGTTAACATAATGTCAGATGCAAATAAGGAATTCTCCATGATATTGAAATTCTCCTATTTTTTCATAGTCTCTGAGGTAGAAGCAATGCAGGAGAGACTAACATGGGCACCCCTCGATCTTTCTTGGCTACGAGACCTTCAAAGTGCTGTGGAAGTCAGAGGATCCCCTCGCCCTCTCAGGTAATTAGGGAACAGGTATATGCTGTGAAAGAAAATAAAATGCTCTCCTAGGCCGCCTCACTACTGAGAGTGACGACTCTAAATGTCAGTACGCACTGTGCCTTTGTAACTGTGGATCTGAAACGCTTTCAACAGTGTCTTTCTAGTCACCTAAAAAATGGAACGGAAAAAACTGGACTTCTGCATTGTCAAAATGTCTGGAGACAGCACACTTTAAATGGCAACTGTCACTGGCAAAAGCATGAGAGCAACCATTTTTCTTTCCTCTCCACAAAAACTGCCTCACCTCAAAGATTTCTCCGTGATTTTAACATACGTTTGCACTTCTTCGGATAAAAAGGCTTCTATCTTTCAGCCCAGTTCAAGGCTGTATCCTTCCCTGCTCCCCCACTTCCCTGGATAGTAATTGAATCAGGATACGTAGTTTTTGAACTTTCAAATTTATCTTTTCAAATATTCTCCATTTTCTTCCTTTTGATGTCTGTGGTTCCTGTGTCCCCTGTGTGGTGTGTGAGTGTGTGTGTGCATACACGCTCATGTAAGCGTGTTTAGCAAGTGAAGTAACTTCCATTAGAGATGCTCCAGGTGTTGGCATCCAGGCATATTGTGATGCAAAGGCTCTGACTCAACATGACCTTCCTCCTGGGTCAGTCAGGACAGTCATATTTACTGGCTTCTTAGAAGAACCAAATAAAAGTTGTCTGTAATACTTTAGTGAAAATAAAATCCATTCCATCTCTAGGGAGAACCCAGTATGGATGCAATATACCAATCAGGGGTGATTTTATAAAAGGAAGACGGTTCTGCCTGTATTGAAATGCTAAAACAATGACAGGTAGAATGTTTGTTTATGACCACTGTCATAAGATCCAGATGAAAAGAAAAAATCGAGTATTATTTGGTTGTTTCCTTAGAAGTGAGTAGGTGACCTTTAATATTTAGTTAAAAACCATTATTTAGCTATTGCCTTCATAGAAATATTAAAATTGACAGACTAATTTTAGCCACTCTTATATTTTAGTGGCAACAAGATAAAATAAGATACATGACTACAAAGAGTACCTTTTCAGGGAAACAAATCAACACTAGATGATCTTATACTAAGCATGAGTAGATAGCCGGCTCAGCCAATAGCATCATCCCATCATATTTAATCGCTAAATTTTCAGTGGCTCACCTTTTTCCCAGGCGCTTATTACTCTCTGAAATGATCTTGTTTTGTTGTCTAACTACTTTACTAGAATAAAACCTTCCTGAGAGGGGCTGGCCCCGTGGCCGAGTGGTTAAGTTCCCGCGCTCCGCTGCAGGTGGCCCAGTGTTTCGTTGGTTCGAATCCTGGGCGTGGACATGGCACTGCTCGTCAAACCACGCTGAGGCAGCATCCCACATACCACACCTAGAAGGACCCACAACGAAGAATATACAACCATGTACGGGGGGGCTTTGGGGAGAAAAAGGAAAAAAAATTAAAATCTTTAAAAAAAAAAAACCTTCCTGAGAGCAGAACCTTCTCTGTTTAGCTCACCACTATTTCTCAGCATCATGTGTGCAGAAGATGGCATATAATGGGCACGTGAGAAATAGAGTTTGAATGATTGAATGAATGAAATATGATTTGTATCTAGGTATATTCAGCCCTACTGGAAAGTTTCTATTTTGTTTTGTTCCAAAGAAATAGGTATTTAAGTGGATACTCCAAGCCTCTGCTTCATTCAACTCTCAAAAGAAAACAGCAAAAAATAGCTATGCAACCTTAGGGAAGCCATTTAACCTCAGGACAGGTTTGCTTTTTCTTTCTTTCTTTCTTTTTTTTTTGGTGAGGAAGATTGGCCCTGAGCTAACACCTGTTGCCAATCTCCCTCTTTTTGCTTGAGGAAGATTGTCACTGAGTTAACATCTGTGGCAATCTTCCTCTATTTTCTGTGGGATGCCGCCACAGCATGGCTTGATGAGTGGTGCTAGGTCCACACTGGGATCCGAACCCGTGAACCCCAGGCTGCCGAAGGGGAGCGTGTGAACTTAAGCACTATGCCACCAGGCCAGCCCCTCAGGACAGTTCTTTTATCTGTATAAGAAGGGGTGGGATTAGATGATGGCTGAGGTCCCTTCTGACTCTACAGTTCCGAGACACTACAACTTCAGGTAAATGTGGAGATATTTTGAGTCTTCAGGCTCTAAAATGCCTCCTTCCACTCCTGGCAAGTTTCAGAGTAGTCACTCCAGCATTGAGACATAAATTACATGTCTTAGCCCTGTAACACCAGTCCCAGCTTGGGAATGTGCCACAGCCATGACAGGAAACACCTAAGACAATTGTGGCCACTGTTCTGACCATGTAAGGAGTGTGGCTCTGAGACCAAAATAGAGCTAAAGATAAGCTCCTAGCCCCACCACTTGTCACTGAGCAACTGTGGCTCTACTCGGCCCATTCATGTCTCCACCACATTCCTCCAACCTTTAAGACACACTTGCTTGGAGCTGCAGCTCTGGACCTGGGAGTGCCCACTCAGCTTCATTTGAAATACCATACTTCAAAATTCCCTCTGTTAAACCAAACAGGGTTTCCTTCCCCTCCCCCTCCCCCCCCAAAAGGGGGGTGAAAAGCAGATAGTAGATTAATAATACTAAAGAAAGAAGGATATTAAGGTAGGAAGATTTTCCTCTGGAAATCACATACAGGCCCAAATAAAGCCCTTGGGAGAAGTCCCATGAGTGAGACCAGGATGAGAACCCAGGTCTCTGCTGGGCTGCTCAAGAAAAGGGAGAGAGAATTAGAAAAATGCCATCTGTCCAGGCACACAGGCTCGAGTTCAGCCCCTGTCCCACTAGCCTGGCACCTTCAAGTAGTGCTCAGTGGGACAACTCTGCTCGGTGGTCATGGATCTCGGGACTCCCAAACTCATGCGTTTTTCTACCATTCATGTTGCCGCCCACTTCAGGTTAGAATAATTATGTTAATTTATGGGATTTCTGGTGCTTACTCCTGGGGTTCTTGGCCTGAGGGATTGTCTGGGCTAGTCCAGATCATTTAGAAGCTCCTAGAGTGAACCCTCTGAAGACTGAGGGCCAGGTGAGCCCACCCTGACTTGAGTCCCACAGCTCAGTAAAAGCCACGAGACCAGGGCAAGCTGAGCAGCTGTTTAATTCACTCCCATGTGCTGTGAATGGTCAGCATGTTTCCCGGAAGAGGCGCAGCCTCCCTGCTTGCCAGTATTTCGAGTTACCACAAAGCCCCTTAGATAAACAATAGAGCTAACATCTACTTTCACTCATTTTCAATCTTTTCCACTGCAGGGAGTTGCTGAGCCCTGCCATCGTAATTGACCAAGACCCTGATAGTCTTATTCTGACACTATTTAACGATGCTCCAGTGGTGCAAGTGATCATTAGCATCATTAGAATGAGTGTGATCTTTTCAAGCTGACTGTGAGGATGATATGAGGTGACGCTTACTGAGCTCCTGGCAGGTGCCTCTTACCCCAACTTAGTCACCATAACAACACTGTTAAGAAGCTGTTATTAACCCCACCGTACTATTGAGGAAGTTGAGGAACAGAGAGCTTAAGTAACTTGGCCAAGGTCGTATAATTAAGGGGCAGAGCTAAAGTTCAAACTCTGAAATCTGTTCTTTTAACCATACGTTCTATTGCCTTAAAAATTCTGGCTTGCTTATGAAAATGCTTCTTATTATATTCATACTTCCTATTTGTAACTGTATGGACAATGTCTCAAGGCTGTTCGGGTAAAATTAGTTTTGGAAATATAGTGGATTTGTTCTCATTGTGAAATCATTGGAGGATTTTTTTAAAGTTGTCATTTTTCAGATATTCAAAATGCTTGAGATCAAATATTTATTATTCAACTTGTAGTTGTTTCCCCTAGACAGGCATCCATACGAAACAGGATTATTTCTAGGCCTGCCTGCCTGCTGCCTTGCGAGGGCTGTGTTAATAGCCTGCTCTCTTGGGTATCCGGTGCTGTAGGATAAGTGCTGTTTATAAAGACTACGAGAGGGAGGTTATGTTTTCTAGGGATGAGGGATGAAAGTCAAGCACATTTTTCTGGAAGCAGAGAGCTCCCAAAGCAGTGCACTCCTCCACTCCCACCAGCAGCCACTCTACTCAGTCCCAGTTCATCCCAGAAGTTCTCCGGGCCTGGAAAGACCATGCTGGGCTCATCTGGAACAGCCCAGAAGCCCTCCAGCAACCTGCAATCCAGAGCTCTGGGAACATCTCAGGCTGAGCCACATTCATCCAGGAGGGCTAGAAAGACCCACAGCTCCTTCACCCACCATCAGCCCACAGCAACGAGGGAAAATGCCACTCCCCTTTGACACCGTCCAGACTGCCCTGTTGTGACTGTAATCCTTCTCAAAGGCACTCTCATCATCACTGTAAACTCATATCAACTGCACACGTTATTTTTAAAGGATAACAAGGAGCCCGCAGTGCGACTGACCTAAGCTTAGCAGCTCTCCACGGCTGATCCAGGGCCAGGTGTCTGCCCAGCCAGCCCTGCAAGACATTACATGATTAGGGACAGAATTAGACATGCAAGGAACCGGCACTACTACCAGAGGGCGGGTGTCAGGGTTCCAAGTGGGGAGAGGCTAGGTAACTGGGAAGGACAGTGCCCACCCTAGGGACTACACCATTTCCATGTCCCTAAGGGGTTCTACACCAATCAGAAGGGAGGATTCTTTAACAACAGCTCCCCACCCCGTGGCCGGGAACCACCAATGGCTTCTCAGAAAATGTTTCCAGGCAGGTGGTGAGCAAAGCCAGAAAGGAAAACAACAACCCCGGGGGCCCAGGAGACACAGGAGCTCGTGATTCTGACCCTGGTGCAGAATTCACCTGCTTGGCAAGGTAGGACCATCTCACTCTGAGCCCAGGACCCAGTGTGCTTCTCGATGCGTTGCCTCGCAGGCTGGCGCCAAGTGAGCCTCTGGAGTTTTGCCCACTGCTCTGGGCCTGGCTCTACCAGCGACCACCTTAGTGAGGACAGGTGTACGGTGTGGCCATTTGTGGCAATGTCTCTGTCCTTGGGGCCTCTTCAAATGGAGGATATTTGCACTGAGTAGGAATCATCAAATCAGAGACCTCCGTGGGCTCTGAGCCAATCCCTACATTTCCAGACGAGCCACCTAACACTGGTATGAAAGAGCCGTGCTTATCTGAGCCATATTCATTCATTCATTCATTCTTGATTTATTTTACTGGTTATTAAAAATGTCAGGCTCACTTTCGAAAAATGTGAAATACAGGAATACATCAGGAAGGCCTTGAAAATCACCTGTAGTCCCCCATTCACTGCTTGTAACCTAACCTTTTGGTTTTGGGCATTGTCCCTGCTATGAATGTATTTGGGGGTCATTTATGAAAATGGACTTTCTATACTGTTTATATACTGCTTTTTCATCTTATTTCCTGAAGGTAAAATCCCAGAAGCGAAATAAACCGGTAAAAGGGACGGACACCTTTAAGGCTCGTGCCGATTTGCAGTCTCGTCTTGAAGGCTTGCGGGGGACAATCACACACCCTCCTCTAGCAACCTCTGAAAACGCTGGTAAACAAGTGTGTCATGTTTGGCGAAAGTTTGTGTCAGGAATAATAGGGGTAATAATCCTGACCTTCACTGCCAGGGAGTCCTTCCCGGCATCTGCACTGAATGCCTTCTGCTGACTTAACTTCAAACCTGTTCCTTCTTGTCTTGTTGTCAGTGAAAGAAAAAACAGCTGCTTCCTGCCTGTTGCACGCCTGACCTCCTCTAGGAAGAAGACTGGTTGTCAAACCTCTCCTCGCCCTCCCGGTGTCCTCTGATGCTGGGGAAGGGAGCCCAAGTAGTCTGCATTTGCTCGAGGCCAAATGGGACCCACAGGACTTTTCTTCTGCTTGTGTTCTCCAGCCTCAACGTCCCCGACAGCAAGCCTGCTCCCCTGACAGAGGTCTCTGATGAGGGCCTGACCAGAGACGAGTATAGAGATTACTTCACTCGCCCACAAACAACACACTCCTATTAATACACGCCAGACTCAGCACATCCTGCACGGGAGTGCTGATTCATGGCTTACTGATTAAGCTGTATTTGGCCTTTACTGTAAATAAGTAAAAAGAAGAAAGTCTATATTATCCACTTTGGAATCTCTTTGGGCTCTTCACCAAGAGAAAACTTTCCTTCTATAAATGGATCCCACACTTATCGTGGATCTTTTCAGGAATATGAGTCTGGGGAAGAAAGGAGATGGATTTCAGTGACGTGTAAATCTAAACTCGGGTGAATATGGTCAGTGTCTTGAAGTCATCGTCTAGGAACTAGCTTTTGGCTTTTGATAGAATCTGCCTTTCTAGTGATAAAATAATAAGGTTAGGACATTTATCGGGCACTCACTAATGCGAGGCACCATGCTGAGCATTTTGCTGATGCTTATTTAATTCCTCACAGTAACTCTACAAACTGGGTACTACGATTGCCCCATCTTTACAGAGAGGAGAGCTGAGGGGTTGAATGTACACGTGAATGTAGCTTAAAAACATAACACTTACTTTAGAGAAAGTAAGAAGCAGAATGAGAAATATAGCACAATACCATTTATAAAGTTAAAAGACATGCATATAAAACAATACACATTTTATAAGAATACGGGTAAATGGAACATGAAACATTTTAGAGTGGCTATTTACAGAGAACAGGAGTGGGAAATGGGGATAAAAGGAAATAAATAGATAACAAGAGGGGCCTTGCCCACGGCAATGAGGACAATATGCCATGAACTGAGCAGGAAGTGCTTCAACGCTCTGCACCTGAGGTCCAAGTCAAAAAACAGCCCCAAAGCTTAGAGCAGCGGGGGAGTAATAAACTGCTCCAGGCTACAGAGCCAAGGACCAGGACTCAACCCCAGATGTCTCGCGCCTGTCCCCTCTGTAGCATGGCTCAACTAGTCTGTGAATCTTCAATTCTTGAAAAGATGTCTGCCACACAGCCAAATCTCTTTAGGCTTCAGCATTTACACAGTTTATATTTAATGTTGAGAAAAAGTGGATTCACGATATTTCTTAAACGCTAAACCTAAGTGTGAGCTAACCAGCCAGTCATTTGTCCATCAAGTTTTTATTGAGTGATTATTATAAGTCAGGCACTGGGTCAGGCAGAGGGCAAACAGAGATGAAGGAGCCGGAACTCTGGCCTCAATGAGTGCCCGGCTACTGAACCCTTGTCTCCCGACAGTCAGGCAGGTCTTTCTCTTCCTGCTGGCCTCTTTGCAGCCCCGCTGTTAGGACAGATACACGGCTCAAATTTGCACATGACTTTCTAAGACACTAACTAGCATTTCTTAAGATTGTTTGGATTTCCACAAAGAAATTGAGCTGTGAGGGACAACATTCATTTTCGTTACTGAGAATTGATTTTTCTTGCAGATAATCTTTCAAAATGGGTTGACCAAGACAGAATAACCCAGGTAAAAACCACTCTAGTAAATGTGGTAAAATCTGCCTTGTTGACTCATCTGGTAATTTCTCGTCCTGTACCAGGAGATAAATATTTTAGAGACATATCAAGAAGAGGTCATTCTATAAGGAAGGAACGGGGATTTCTGGTGTGCTGTTGAGGAAGCCACAGAACCCCAGGATTTCAGGCTCCCCTGGAGTCACTCGACTTACCTCAATGGTTTTACAGGTGTCCTCCAACTGGCTGATCACTCCCTGGACTCGGTCATTGCTTCCCACAAGGACAGCAATGCCATCACTGAGCTCGGACTGATGAAGAGAAAAGAGGGATGCAAGAGCTTAGGGGTTTTCTAGTCAGCACCGAGTGTGGATTAGGTGAAATAGCGTCCTCGTGTGTTCTTAATCTAGGGTCCGTGGAACCCCTAAGGAGTAACAGTGAGGCCTGGGAGGCCTGTGAACCTCCTGAGCTTGTAAATAAAAGTCTGTATGGATGTGTATATAAATGCATTTGTCTGGTAAGAGGTTTCATAGTTTTCATCAAATTCTTAATGGAAATGTGGCTCTACTATAAACATTAGGAATGCTGAATTATAGGCCATAGATAGAGAATAGCATATTCATGCTAAAGAATTCCAAGTATTGTTTATAAATGGAATGGAGTCCAATATGTGATATCAGGAACCCAAAATGAATTATTTGCCTAGTGCAGCTCAAGATCAGTTTTACTAGGAAATATATATAGTAAATACTCATCCATTTATTCACTCATTCAACTTATTTATTATGCACCTTCGATGACCTAGATGCACGCAAATACTCACATACTACACCAAGTCATTACAAACTTGAAACTGGTTCTAGGGGAAACATTCCAACTTGAAATTCCTCTCAGACTCTTTTGACTCCAAGAGTCCATTGCTTATACTCACTCCCTTGCCAAGGTCAGCCTAGGGAGCGCCAGGGGGCACTAATGGGGACTCAGGAGGCCTGCATGCTTGGTCCATCTCTGCCTTATCTTCTCTATGATGGTGGGCAAAACAAGTAATCAGTTGGACCCTAATTTTCTCACATATAAAAGTGAGGAGATGGGACTAGAACAGTGATTGTAAAACATTCTAAAGCTGCAGAACGCTTTCTTTAAATGGAGGCTAGTACAGAATCCCAGTGGGTAAAAGTGAAGCTGCTCTGGCCAAACAGGAGCAGGGTGGAAATCCTGCCAGTCTGTGCTCTGTCCACCGCACGTGAGTCCCCAGGGCTCTGAGGGAAATAGTGTGAAACTGGTACTATTCAGTTCTAATAGGCTACGACTTAGGGGACGGGAGGAAGGAAAAGGGGGAATAAACCATAAGTGGACGGAAAAATAAATAAATGTTATAGATATCTTGCTAAATCCTGCTTCTTTACCAATTAGTATTCACTGGTTGTAAGCGGAGCTGCCCAAAAGTTTGGCTTCCAAATTTAATTCCAACTCTGATCCTCACAGTAAACCACTGACCACACGTAGACTCTATGATTCTAACAGAAAGGAGCTGAGAGGTGCTGCTACTCACGTTCCAGGTGCCTCGAGTGGCTGCATCTCTGAACACACAACCACATGTCTGCTTGCATCAAATAGATAAGTTCCTACTTACCCACAGGTGAAACCAGGTTAGCAGGTTAGTGATAAGCTAGGGGATATGCTGTATTTGGTCAGAATGAGGCGGCTGAGGCTGGGGCCCTGGAGTGAGAGCATGTGCCACACTCAAGGGAGGACTTTCAGAACTGACCTAGGTTGAAAGGCCAGGACCAGGTGACCATAGCCTTGAGGGCTAGCACTAGGAAATGTTTTAAAGTTGCTCTTTAATGAAATGCCATTCATTGTAACTCACCCACTAGGAGTGGAGGAGAAAAGGCCTTGGGGGTATGGGGTCAGGGAGTGGGCAAAAAGGAACCTTTTATTCTGAAACTGGAGTAAAAAGTTATCCTTTTACCTACAGTCTGAACTTCAAATAATGTTTGAGCAGCTTGAGCTTGGACTGGGTCCCATAACACTGCTTGTCTTCAGCTACCTCCACTCTAAGGGCTTCAAAAACAGCCACTCTTCCTCTCTACCTGCTACCTGACCCTCTGCATCCCTTCCCTCTCTGGCCCTCTCCACTATCCTCCAGAGAATCGACTGTATGGCCAGGTTTCCACAGCATCCCTTCCCGCTCCACCCCCCACACCCGCCCAGCCTTGTGGCCCCCCCCGTGGCCCTGCAGGGCTTGGGCCTCCCTCCTTGGGAGGCAGGGAGCCAATCACACAGGCACTTGGAAAGGGCTATGGAGGAGGGTCCGGAGGAGCTCTGTTACCTTCTGCCTCTGGAACACGTGAGTGAGGGGAGCCACCTGGCAATCCTTGTGTGCCCCAAAGACTTTGCACAGAGAGCAGGTGGGGACTTCACAGTTCAGACAGTAGATGTTGATGCGCTCCTCTTCGTGCTCCTCACACATGGGCTGGTCCGACTTCTTTTCTGGTCTGGGAGGAGGTAGGCGGATCAATATGTCAGCTCCCGTTGGGCAGAGCGGAGAGGGGTAATCAGCATTGCAAACCTCGACTAGTCCCTGCACCCCCTCGACCCTATGCCAGAAGACTCCCAGGATCCCTTTCAGGTGCTCAGAGCCCTCCGCAAATTCAGTTTCCCTACTGGTTTAGCAGTAGTGTGCTGACAAATTAACAGCCATCCTGGAGATGGGGACACGGAGACTTTGATCTGTAGCATTTGCCAATTTCCATGGTGTAAGCATTCCCATTGTGGTCCATTTCACGGTTTAAAAACTGGCTAGTGCAATTCCCCCTGAAAGTTGAACACGGAGCTCTTTCGTTAGGAGTGTGCTTTAGCAGTGTCTCCACACTCTCACAAGTCTCTCAAGACACTTTCCATTACGAGTAAAGAAGGGGAGGTTGCTGATAAACCTCAAGTTTGCACCAGTCTTGCGGAGGTGCTAGATCCCATCCCTCCAGCCTCTGGCCCCAGAAAACACCTTTCCCACCAAAAGGAGTGAGAACAGGTGTAGGCTGGGGGAGAGCAAACCTCTGATTATGAATCCAGGCACTGGTTGGAAGTAGCTGTGTGTGAGAGGGAAGATGTCAGCACGTGCTGTATGAATTTGTTTTGGTCTCCTCCTGCCATTAGCACAGAAAATGGAAATAACTTCCTGAGGATTTGGCAGTGGTCAAGAGTGTGTAGTATGTGCTCAGTGAATGTGAACAACTGTACCGAATACTTTAGGCAATAAGAAAACTGCCACATGCTGGTCTGGGACATGGTGGCAGCTTGGAAGTACGAATCTCACTTCCAAGTTTCAGTTTTCTCAACAGGTCAGCACTAACCGAAAATTTTCACAACTGCCCAGGTAATAATGGAGCATTGGGTTTGTACGTGCCGGTGAGACAATGACCAAGCAATGAAAACTTGAAAGCCTGAGAGGGTGTGACAAGTCATTGCTGCTTAAGGATAACCTGTTAGCTGTGTAATCACCTGGAGCAGCCCACGTTCACAACACAGCATAGAGCCCTGTGTATTCCCCTAACCTTCAGTGTGGTTTAGGTGTTATGATCAAGGGCAAAATTATGCCAAATTGTGGTGCTTTAGGCTCCCTCTGGAAAGCATGGTGAGAAATATGGGATTTTTATATAAACTGTCTAAAGACTGAGGCTGTTAATAGTTTTCAGAGGTATTTGGAAAATTTTAATACAAATCCAAAACCTTTCTCCTATTCCCAAACACATGGTCACTTAGAAGCATCTCAGATTTGGGACTGGATCTTTTTAGTTATCAAGATCCACTTTTTTAAAACTATAGGTTTTTATGAGCCATGAAATTAATTAATATGGGCCATGAAATCAGTTTAGGGGGTCATGACTAGCATTGTTAAAATCAAAATAGAATAGCAAATACTGTGAACTACATGTAGTAAGGATAGATAAGTATTGATATGTGAAACTTTTGTTTCAGGTGTACATACATATGTATGTGTGTACATATGTGTGTGTACATATGTATATACAAAAGTATATATTTTGTATATGTCTATATATCTACATCCATCTATATATATAATAGTCACTGGATCACAATGTAAAATGTACTTCTGACAGTGAGCCATGAATAAAAATGTTTGAAAACCATTGATATTGATGTGTGGTATCATGTAGCTACAGCCCCAGAACTTAGAGAAAGGCAGAGAATATGCCAATTTACGTCTCTAAGTCACCAGGTAGAAGTCAAGTGCTTGAGATTGGGCTAGTGGTTGGGAGAAGTCCTGTGTCTGGTAAGGAAGTTGTATGGACTTTCAGCTTCAAGATTTTGGAATCTGATTTTTGTAAAAGGAATTTTTACCTGCTCTTGTACCAAGCATGTTTTCCATGAAGTCTATGACCTATTGACTTAACTTCTGCCTTATGCTTGGAAGCTAACTGGGGAAAGTAAACTCCACAACTGAAAAAACTATCCCCACTCCCAGGTCTGTCTGAGTTCTCCACTAGAATGTGAGCTTCACGAGGGCAGGGGCCATGGTCTATGTTCTTTTTTGCTGGCTCCCCAGTGCCCAGAACAATGCCTTGCGTAGAGTGGGTGCTCAGTAAACATTTGTTGAGTGAATGAGTGAGAAATGAAAGGGAATTTGCCAAATTAATGGACAGTATTCCCTGTGCTCTGCCATGAAACTGCTCATCAGGAGAAGGCATGTGAAACATGGAGGAAGTCTGGGGTCACTTGACACCTATGAATGGCAAAGGAAGAGACCAGACAACATCCTAAAGGCTCCATTTATAAATGACAAAGCCCTCCAGAGCTTATCTAGAAATTAGGAGTGGCGATTTCCTTGGTCAAAGGCTTCTCCACCTCTAGAACCTTCCCTCCCAGTATCTCCACCTCGTAATAAATGTCAAGCAAGTGTCTGGAGCACATTATTGGACAATGGCACAGGTGATACTACTGTGGCTCATCTCCCTTAGGCATTACCTGAGGGTAGCCTGCTTCTCATGCGCTGGTCTGATGTCAACAGCTCTGACCAGAACTCAGGTATATGCAAACACTGACAATGTGGTAATAGCCATACAGCTCTATGTTTAGTTTTTGATTGTGATTACTTATTTTTTCATAATGCAATACAGACTGAGAACTACTTCCCATATTCCTTATTAAGTTTTTCTTTTTTAGGTGAGAACACAGGCTCAGAGGCAACCCCCACTTATAAACATGAGTGTATAATGAAAACCTCTAGACAACTTAAAACATATAATAACAGACATGGGACAAACATGGTGCATAGAATAAAGATGTAAATGCACTTTCATGAGGTGAGGGTGGCCGAGCTCACAGTTGTGGTTCAGGGCTCCGTGCCAAATGCTGGCAGTGGCCCCTAGCCATTCAGTGCAGGAATGGCTGTACAGTGCGAGGAGTCTGTAGCCTGCTGTCCGTGGTCTCTGAGGTTGCTGGGACCATCCTAGCATTTCCTGAAAGGTGGGCATCTGGTCTTGGCAAGGCATTTCAGGCAGTACTTTTAGAGTCAAACTGATCTTAAAGCTTAATTCCAGCTTGGCTTCTCCATGTGGTGGCTGTGTGGCCTTAGGTAAGTTACTTAACCTCTTTCAGGCTCAGCTTTTACTCATATTTAAAAATTGGGCTAAGGGTCTTCTAATTCAATGTGGCAGAATGAACACATGCATTTATTTATTTATGTTTCCCATTGAAATCCCACAAAATGAGAGTAAGGAAATAAAATGGTATAAATCAATAAGGACAAAAAATGAGCACAATGACAGCAGATGAGTGACACCAACAAAATGTTGGAAACTGGGAACATCTGGATGAAAGAAAGTGACCTACTTGAGTGGCATCTCAGTTCTGCTAAGTGCCTGCAGGGGAGAAGCCTACAAGAAGCAAGCTGACTTGGGGACCTTGGAAAGGCTCTGGAATGGCAGAGGCCTGGTACTCAAAGGTGAGAGTGTTGGGGAGGCTGAAAAGAAGAGGACTGTTTGCACGTTTTAGAAGATTACTTGAGGATGTGCTCCACAAAAACAGCAGAGTAAACCAACAAAGGGGAGGACAGAGGATCCAGAAAACAAGGGATTCAACCCAGGGGAGACTAAACTTGAAGGAGAAGGAGAAGCCCAACCCCACGAGGGCACAGTCCTAACTGTCTATAGTGAAGTCAAAAGATAATGTCTAAAACTGAGAAGGCAAGAACTAGGAGTGTACTAGTAGGATACCTGTGGCACTGGGTGATAAGTAGTAGAAAGACAGCTAAAAGAATTAAAAGTGGTTGACTTTGAGAAGAGAGACTTGGGGGGCAAGAGAGAGTTGAGCAAGACAGTAGGCCTCATTAGAGGCCATTAGGACTATTCGATGTTTAAAATTATGTGTATGAATTACTCTGAGTAAAATATTACAAACTTTTAATAAGGTGGTATTAATAATCATAATCACAACCTCACACGGGATTGTTGTGAGAATTAAAGAATTACACGATTCATGTGTAAAGTGCCCTGAACAGTGTTTGATGCAAACTCAGCACATTTTAGTTTTACTAATTTCAAAGTTAATTATTATTATGTTCATTATTAATATTAGCGAAATTACTTCCTTCTTTCATCACCCTCTCCCCCAAACTGTGGCTGGTTCAGAACTATGCAGAATTCTAGATAATAAGGCCAGGTTTTGTCAAGACCTACAATCTCTAGCCTTTCTGCGGGAGGTCAGAGTCGACCAGCCCCTCCCCTTTCTGCCCCCACTCCAGTGACTGCAGGCCAGAGCTGGGTTCATCTCACTCTGTGTGGCCAAGGTTATTGCAGCGTCACCTAATGTGCCCTGAGGCTCAGGGTTCTGGGCTGGGAAGGCTGCCAGCCTCCAGGGAACAATTGGGTTTATGCCCAAGCATGCGCCTGAGCCCTCTGTGTAACTTGTGGTTTTGCTACTAAGTAAAAGTGTCCCAAAGGCAAGTCTCAAATTCAAGAAACAACAGCATAAGAAGAATTTGATAATCACAGAAACACCACTAGTGCACTCAGCTGTGAGCTTCATTGTTGGAAATTTGGTCTTTGCTTTCATACAGTTTGCTTGCCTGGGCACTATTTTCGGCAGATGCACCACACAGACTTTATAGTTAAAGTCAGAATGCGTCTTGTAGTTTTACTCACGCTACTAGTTTTAACATCTCGTCTTTTCTGGATTTCCTAACAATTATTATTATTATTTCACATGTTTCAAGCTCTCACTGTGGCAAGTAGCAAAACAAAAAATTATTGCAATAAATAGAACATGTGGAAGATTTGTGGTGTGTTGCTTAATCAGCTGGCACTTGTGGAGCAACTGTTCTGTGCGAGGCACCGTATTAAGCACTGAATCTGTTGTTATATAAACTCCCTTAATAACGGTTTGGTTATTAATTGGCTGGTTAATTCTTTTAAGAAACAGTGTGTGTATTTGCATTTTAAAGTAATTAAATACATTGAGATCAGATCTGTGAAGCAACAGCAACAACAGTACTTTCCTTCCTCTCAAGAGGACTTTGGAAGCGAGGGCAATAGCTGGCTCCACATCTCTGCAATGTCACCAGCGACTCTTCCTCCCCAAATCCATCTATATCCAGGCACTATCTAATTCAGTTTTCTTAAGCAGAAACTAATAACCATAATGATTATAATAATTATATGTTAGATTTATAGAACAGCTTTCTTTCTAAGAATGCAAGGCTCTTAGAGCCGTGCAGATGTTCAGTAAATACAGACTCCTAGTAAGAATCACAATGAGGTCATTTCTGGGTGTTCCCAATATTGCTATCAAGCTTCGTGGACTGGCCTGGCCTATGTGTACATCTGAAAAAGGGCTCTTCACACCATGCCTTCTAGGAATGAGCTCCTGCAACCATGTCGCTAGGAAAGGCACTCTATAGCCAATGTGATTCAACCAGCAAGAGGCCTTTTTTAGGATATGTGAATGGATGTATATACTGCATATCAGTCAACTGGTAAATGCTAAGAGTGTGCAGTAAATACGATCTAGAGAATAGGGAAACATCACCTGAACTCCATCTTTTTTTTTCTCTAAAGTTTAAGTAGCTAAAGGCCAGGACTAGGACTTGCTTTGCAACTTCCCAGAGACAATACCACAACTAACTACTTAGAGGATTTTGTTTCTATTATTATCATCTAGATAACTTTAAGGTGAGACTGTCTGAACTAGGGACTGGACTATTTTGGAAGATGGCATTTCTGTTAATTTTCTGTAAAGTTTTGTACTATAATTTTTCTGCTATGTAGAATCTGGAGCTGCAAAGGACCTATGAAGGGCAGAAATGTCTACAACACATGTAATAGAAAGCTTGAGTGGGAGCAGCATCATGCCTCTTTCATTCTCACCATCTAGACTGGATTAGTGTTAATCAGTTACTTCGTTCTGAAATTGATACAAAAGCATGGGCACCCACTCCTTTCTCTCCTCCCATGAGCAACTCTCACTCCCATTGGGAACGACTGACTTGGAAAAACATTTTCCTATAAAACAATTAGCCCATGATGGGTAAACAAGTATTCAGTGTAGTAACTCACTAAAACAAACAAATAAGCAAAAACCGGCTTCAGTTGGGTTTGGCACAAGACGAACCATACCTGGTGGACTCCTGCTTGTAGATGTCAATGATATTTTCCACCAGCAGGTTCCTCTGGAGTCCGTATATCCCATGTCTGTCCAAAACCACTTCATGTCTACAGGACGGGCAGCGGAATCGGCCCCCTGATGCCACAGTGGTGCCTCCTCTTGTGGGCAAATACGGGTTAGAGGCCTGTTCTTGCCAAGCAAGAAAAGAAGAATTGAGTAAGGCCACAAGTAGCTTTTCTGAGGCTTGTTTTCACTCTCTGTTACCACAAACAACATCAACTTCTCCTTTAAGCTTTCCATAAAATAATCCTTTAGGGCCTTATCAGCAATCAGTCCCAAAACAGGGGGCCAGCACTTAGCCACAGTCAACTACAGTGTTACCATTTTCAGCACAAAGTGCTTTTCCATCCAACATTTTCATAACCAAAGGTTCCAGCGAGAAACCCAACAAGCAATGTCTTGGGCAGTAATTCATTTACCATTTTGAAACAGACTCAATGTTTTTACTTTTTTAAAAACAAAGATGATTCCCAGTATTGAAATAAAACTAGATTTGGGAATTAGACAGAGGCTGAGAGCACAGCACAAAACAAATCATTTAAAAAAAACTTGTTTTTCTTGAAAATGAACGCAGCCTTATAAAGTTTTCTAAAGGAATTAACTTCAAAGTTAAGCATCGGATTCGGGAAGGAAGGAATCTTTTCCACCCCCTAAATTCCAAACAAACCTACCTGGAAAATATCACTGGCACATTTCCTACACAGGTTGTGCTGACAGGGGAGAATGACCACGGGTTTCGTGAACATCTCTAAGCAGATCGGACAGATGAGTTGCTTTTCCAAGTTATCCATGGTCTGCTGCTCTTTAGAAAAAGACTTGTAATTCAAAGAAGCGCTCATCTCCTGGCCGTCCCCGTGTGTGCTGCCAGGGAAGGGGTGCTCTGAATGGTTTCTGCGACTGTTTCCTGGAAATAATTCCAAGGATTGTGTGATCAAGTGTCCTTTACGTTTCTTTTGGTGGAGGACATGATTTCAGGCCCAGGTTCAGAGTGGGTGCTGGAGCTGTTTTTAGCAGTCAGGGGTCACGTGAGAGTGGGCTGACTTGTCCATATAAGCCAGTGACAGGAGGATGGATTCTGACAGGTGACAGAGAACAGAAGCCAACATTCCTGCCCCAGGGAGTGAAGAGAGTGGGTGGGAAGGAGGATTACAAACCCCATTTAGATGGGGCTGTGAGAGGAGGTTGAAGCTGACAGTTGTCAACAACAAGTGCAAACGTGCATGCCTAGTCACTGAGCCAGCCCCTCCGTGAGCACTCAGTAAGAACGTGGTGACGGGTTTCTGCAGGAGGGGGGAGGACGCAGCACAACAGTCTAACTGTGTGAGGAATGCCGTTTCTGTCTTGAGAGTTTAGGGAACATCTCGCCCAAAGTAGCATGATCACATTGTCTTAGGTGAAAACAAATAAAACAGGTCTTGAAAATCATTATCCTGGCTTCACGAGGACAATTGTCTAAAGAGACTTGCATAATGTGAAATACTTCATCTTTGCCAGGGTTGTGGTCTGGGAAAAATTCTAATTTAAAAAGTGAATTCAAATCTTTTTACCATAAAAGTGTCCACAAAATTAAAAAAAAATTCCAAACACTAGTTGATGATCCAATTTTTGAAAAAGTTGTGTACTAAAACTCTAGTATGCTCTTTTCTCTTCCACATTGCTCTCCCTCCTCCCTATCCCTCTTTCTTCCTGTACCCTACCATCACCCCTACGTATCCTAAAACACAAAGGAAATTTGATAATCTTTAAAATTTAGTTTGCAATGATAACCAGTAATGGAGTAGTAACTGGCACATGGGGTAGCGGATCTATTATTACATTTTGTCATATGGCGGGGGACTAACAACAGATCAGTGCCGCTGCCAACTGAGGTGAAAATGGAGTCCTGCTGGCTATACAGTTGCTTCTGACTCCTAGTCACCCTGTTTTTATCAGACAACGCTACTCATAGGGTTTTCATGGCCAATTTTTTCAGATGTGGGTGGCCACGTCCTTCTTAGTCTGTCTAGTCTGGAAGCTCCGCTGAAACCTGTCCACCATGGGTGACCCTGCTGGTATTTGAAATACTGCTGGCATAGGCAGCCAGGTGGTGTGGTTCTCTCACCGGGAAAGGAACCTGGCTGTAGCAGTGAGAGCACTGAATCTTAACCATTTGACCACCAGGGCCTGCTTCCGTACCTGGGTTCTAGCTAGTCTGAAATACCTATATCCATTTGTATTTGCTTCTTCCTCCAAGCTAGTTTTTTAAATGCTACTTTCCCTGGTCATTTCTGATATTCTTGGTCTGCTCTTGAGTTACAAATATCAATTCTGACATTTTCCAGGATTTTGTGAAACAACTGTTTCATCAATACATATTTCATCAAAAAATTTAAAATCAGGTCAAAAATGAAAAGGAAATACATGTCTATTTTTTATGTGAGGAATTTGCAGCTTTATTTCTCCTTGATTTTAAAAATCTCAAACAATGAATACATTTGGTTAATATATCCCCAGTGTGGACTTAATTACCAGTAAGGAGTGGGTTGGTGTGATTGGTTATGTGTGGTCTTAGTGTTGCATGCACTGAGAGCTTATTGAGAATCTAATAAACTCCATTAACTAATTATAAGTTAACTGCCTAGGCTAGGTGAACTGAATTAACTCATTTAAAAAAATTAACCAATTCCCTTCTTCACTGTAGTTGCTAAATAGATACTGAAAGGAATGACAACAAGCAGTGACAGTGGGGCACAGGAGTGCTCAGAGCGAATGGTGCTTTGGGCTGGAGTGCAGAGCATGCTGCTGGCACACTGGCAGGCCATGAATACTGTTTTTAACACTTAATAAATTAGGCAACAGGAAGTCGTTAAAAGTTTCTCACAGAGAAACGTTTCCACGAGAGCTGTGCGTTGGATAGATAAATCGGGCAGCGGTGGTTGGGATAAATGAGAGTGAACATGACCTGGCCAAAGACCAGATGAGAGGTTATTACCAACAGCCTAGGTTAGAGGTTATGACGCCTTGGCACAGGCAGATGGCAGTGGGGAAGGAAAGGAGGAAATGGACTCTGGGCTGGTGACGAAAGTAGAATCCACAGAGGTGACTCAGACGCCCTGAGTCGGAGCAACCACCGATGATACAGTGAGAGGCTGCACAGTGACTCAGGAGACCGGCCTCTCCAGCTCCTAGGTCCACCCTGCTTTGTGATCTTGGGAAAGTGACCTCACCTAGCTGGATTTCAGTTCTTTTATCTATAAGTGAGTGGGGTTCATACCCTAACTTAGCAGTATTTGTAGAAAAAAACACTCTGAAACAGTATTAATTTTGACATTGAGAGTCCCAAATTCAATTATTTGATATAGAGTTGGTCCCTATCCTCTCCTCTTTTTTACTCTCTGCTCCTTCTTGCTCTCCGCCTTTCACGTTTTCTTAGAACTGCCCCTGGAAACTACACAGGAAAATAGCAAGAATCCCATAGGAATATGAGCCAAGTCAACAGATAATAATCACCTTCCCCTCCTCAACGTCTTTTCTCCAATCCTCGCTCCTCCCCACTCTCAGAGACCAGTAAGCAATGGGGTGGGCATGTGAGTTGGGAGTGGGACATGGGAGTAGCACTCTGCTCTAGGGAGGAAACAAAAAATTTTAGTCTGCTCCCAACTCATTCACAGAGATAGGGAAAATTCTGGAACTGAATCAGAATGGAAGTCAGTTTTAAGGCTCTGGGATTTGGAGTGGACCTGGGCCTCCACAGAGACATCAAAACTAGCTTAGTCTCCAGAAGGCATCCTGGACTATACAGGAGTGGTGCATGACTTCCTCCTTATCTCCTCCCCTCACCCCACCACACACTAGGACAGGGGGTTGAAACCAATCTGGGGGAATTACACAGGGCACTGCCTTAGTTGGAATCCCCGATTGCCTCTCATTCTTGAGTCCCACCAGACTGGAGCAGGAGTATGTTTAGATACATTGGGAAGCTGAAGCTAAACCACCGCTGTTCTCACCTCGTCCAGCAGTTTCCCAATCTCCCAGATAAGTCAGAGGAAGCAAGATGAGTCCCTAAGAACCTGAGTATATGCCCAACAGTGGCTTTGGCACTGAGGGGTGACAATAGAGAGAGAAGGCTTTTGACCTCTTTCAACCTCTAGCTACCAGGCCAAAAGGACTCAGACTTCAGGGACCAGGGCATAGGAGCGAAATGTAGATATCAGTGTGTTCTTTATCTCAGGAAGGGAGAAAACGAGGTTCTACAATCTGTTACTTTTAGTACTATAACACCACAACAAACATAATAAATATGTACAGAGTACCAATCACTTCTTAGAATAGTTCTCCAAGTTTTATCATCTCCACTGAGCCAACTGTGGCTCAGTGAAGTTAAGTAGTTGCCCAGTGTCATATGGCTGCTAGTTGTGAAGCAGATTCCAAGACATATCTTTTGACTACAGAGCACGCGACCTCATCCACTACGCTATGCCACACCCATGCTCTACAGCACACTGTCCATTAGAATTTTGCAATGATGTAGTGTTCTATATCTGTGCTGTCCAACCTCTAGCCATGGGTAACTATCGAGTACTTGTAACGTGGTATTGTGCAACTCAGGATATGAATTTTTAATTTTATTTAATTTAAATTTAAATAACTATATGTGGCTAGTGATTATCATATTGGACACCAGCCCTAGAACATGAGATATTAAAAAATCTTGGAGGAAAATTGGAATGTATATGAAGGATTCTCCAACACGAACTGGGTCCCCCTCTTTTGGTGGATTTGTACTTCCTGGTTAGAAACTCCTCTCACCCTAGAGTAGTTAGAAAAGCAACATCAACTCTTCATTCAAACTTGCAAAGCAAGACAGAGCATTCTGGGAACAGGAGGCATTAGAAAGTCCCAGGGGATCAGTCTTAGGAGTGCTGCCCTTCCTGAGGATTCCGGAATGTCCTTGGCATTTCACTTACAGATGATCTCTCTGTCTCTTCAGCACAGGTAATTGCAAATCCAGGTACTTGAAAATAATCCAGGTTTAGCTCAAGCAACTAGCTAGTCATTCATCAAACAAAACAGAAGACTTATGGTCAGATGGACGGTGGAGCTAGAGGGGAGTAAAAAGTAGATACAGTTTGAGGCAAAGCAGTAAGGCAGATAAAGTTTAGCTTTGATGGAAGAGAAGACAAGAGGAACTAAAAGGCTGATCTTGCTTCTGGATCAAACTATAGTAGAAGGAAGGAGAATTCTTCCTTCTTGTCCCCTTCTTGTTCTTTTTCTTGAGAAAGTTGGTGGCTGACTAAATCTTTAAAACAGGGAGAGAACACCAGATGATGTGGATACGGAGGGAGAGAACTGGGGATTGCTGAAGTAGGGGGTTTAGTTAGACTGGAACACTAGGGCATGAGTGGACTGAAACTTCAGGTCAACTCTAGCACCAGTTAAATCTCCTTCAAATCACTTTAGTCCTATGGCAAACTAAAGGCCAATGCTTAACATTGTGCAGACCAGGTCCTCTTAAACTAAGACAATGAGGTTAATTCTTTTGTGCAATATGCATCCATCCATCCAGCCATCCATCCATCCCTCCCTCCCTCCTTCCCTCTCTCCCTTGATTAGTGAGAGCACCCTAGGTGACCTGTGGAGAAAAGCAGCACTTCATTTGGGATTTAGATGAACTGGTGTTCTGAGTGCTGGCCTCTGTTGATCAGTGCTGCCATCTAACCACAGGAGACATATATAGAGTATAATGTTATTTCTTTTGGTATCCTGGAGCTCAGAGTGTGATCCAAAAAAGCACTTTCTAACCATTATTTGGCTTAAGAATTTCTCAGATAAAAAATATAGTTGAAAAAATATATATACTTGGAAAAAATACAATCCAGAACTCTCTTTCCAGTAAAAGGATTCTTGCAATCTTCTTACACCAAAGACTCAACTCATGACATCTACAAAATACTTAACATTTTGTTCCTGTCTACAATGTCAATCTTTTCAATTTAGCTGCCTATCTGGCAATAGGCAGTTTGAATACATGATTTTAAAAGTTTTAATGAAAAGAAACATTTTACAAAATCTAAAATAAAAAAGAAATGAACTAACTGGAAAAGTACTTAACAGAAGCTAACACTCTGGCGTTTCTTTCATTAGATAGTTTGCAAACTTCTGGCTGAAAGCTTTTTTTTCCCCTTGATAATTACTCCTCCAAATCTGTTGTTTATAAATTTTACTTCATCATAAACATCTCTGAGGAAATGTTAGAAAACTAACATATTGTAGTTTCCTCTCAACATTTCTTGGCATGATTCATATACCAGAAATAAACAGTGACGTTCCCAACAAGTAGCAAATACTTTAGCCTAAGACTTTCCCAATGGCCATGTCTGAACTCCTTACCTTGGCTCCAAGGCCTCCTTGACTCCACACTTAATATCTACCATCCCCTCCTCTTCCCCTCCACCCCAGCCTCCTCAATGATTTCTCTGAATTGACTCTTGCCTTCTGCAATCTATTTCTCATGTGTCACTCCCTATTTAAATCCAACTCATGGTCATATTACCCATAGGATAAAGACATTAATCCTCGCTGTGGTCCCTGGGCCTGACATTATCTGGATGAGCTATACATATGATTTAAAAATTTTAGGAGCCACATTAAAAAACAGAAACAAATGAAATTAATTTTATTAATATATTTTATTTAACTCCCAAATACATAACTATTATCATTTCAATATGTAATCAATATTTTTAAAAATGAGATATCTGTGAATAGAGATAGCTTTATTTCTTCCTTTCCAACCTGGAGGTCTTTACTTCATTTTTCTTGCCTTATTGCCCTGGCTAGAAACCCCAGAATGGACATCCTTGCTTTGATCCTGATCTTAGGAGGAAAGCATTCATACTAAATATAATGCTAGCTGTGTGTTTTTCATTGATGCCCTTTATCAGGTTGAAGAAGTTCCCTTCCCTCCCAAGTTTGCTGACAGTTTTGAAAACGAGGAATGGATATTAAATTTTGTCGAACGCTTTTTCTAAATCTACTGAAATGATCCTGTGGTTTTTATTTTTTAGTCTGTTTACTATTATGAATTACATTGACTTTTGAATGTTGAACCAGTTTTATATTCTTGGACTAAATCCCACTTGGTCATGATGTATTTTCCTTTTTATATATTACTAGACTTGGCTAAAATTTTGTTAAAAATTTTTGCATCGATGTTCATGAAGGATATTTGTCTGTAGCTTTCTTAAAATGTCTTTGTCTGGTTTTAGGATCAGGGTAATGCTGGCTTCACAGAATAAGTTGGACAGTATTCCCTCTTCATCAATTTTCTGGAAGTTTGTGTATAATTGGAATTATTTCTTCCTTAAATGTTGGTAGAATTCACCACTGAAGCCAACTGAAGAATCAGAATGTTACTTGCCCAAGGTCACCCAGCTAGAGAACAGCAAAGACAGGAAAGGCCACCAGGTTTCAAAGTCCACATGACTAACCACTAAGCAATAGGGCCACTCAGCTTATACCTTTAGACTTTTTGTATGAATTCCATTCCACACCTGAGCTGCTGATCCTGAGATGTTGTTTGAGTTCTCGTCCAGCTCACCTGCCCCAAACATTGTCCTCTACCTGGTTTTTGGGTGCTTTCTTTCCTATTCCTTCAACTCATTACCTATTTCTTGTTCTTTTAGTCATTTAGAGTTTCACTGCCAGCTCTTCTAGTCAGCCAGCTAGAACACCCATAATCCCAAATGGAAACTGGAACATATCACCTGATCAAAGGACTTTTTTCCTACTTTGTAAATTTGTTTTTACAAAAATGATGATATATTTTGTGAATCACTATACGTTCAATTAAAAGATTTTATTGAAAAGAATAAAATGAGATAAAAATGGAGACTGCCCTAGAAAATGAAAGCTATACCAATGAAACACAGCAAGTTTTACACATTGGTAACAAAAACGTACAGGTTGCCTAGAACCCTAAAAGGGACATGGGATAAAAGAACTGACATTTATTAATTGTAATCCTCAGAAAAGGTAGTATCTCTGCCTTTGTCTAGAAGATTTATGCTTTGTGTTGAGAACTGCAGTATGGTTTCAACAGCTTTTATAAAGCTATATTCTAGAAAATTAGGATAGGGAGAATTTATTACCAGAAAAGCCTTTGTGTGTGTTCTACTCAATTTCTGAATCTTTCAGTGAGTGTATGCATGTCTGTTTTGTTTTTGTCTTGTCTTTAACAAAATAGACTACACTCAAGGGCAGCTCTAGATAGAACTTTTCTGGATTGAACTTTTTTCTCCAATTAATTCCCTCTCAGTGGTGGTCTCCAGTTAACTCTCCATGGTTATTTCCCAGCAGGAAAAGACATTAAAACCCTCCTCCAACAGCAAGCCTCTGTGTCTAGGGCCTTTCTCCACTTCCTCACCTCTCCTCAGGTTCCCCTGACTTTATCCTGTCCACGTAAGATCTGTCCAGAGCCGGGAACCCCACTGTCCGCAGTGGAGGTGCAGTGGAATAGTCCTCGCTTCCTAGGCTCAACATAAATCTAAAGTAGCCTTTAACTCCCTTTCCAAGTTCTCCGGTTTTTGTTTTGTTTTCCCATCTGTCAGTTCCCCTTAATTATGGGTAGTTTGACTCAGCTGGGTCCCTGGCAGTGCAGCTATTAATCACCAATCACAAAGGAGTCAGAGTGGCAACAGGTGTGACTGCAATCTGTCGCCATTTTTGGAGAGCAAAAGAACCCATTTCGTGAACTTCCCAAAGTGAATGGGTCTAAAATTTTAAAATTAGAAAAATAAACTTTGCCAGCACCCATTGTCCCTTGTCTGGGAAGTTTTCCAGAGCAGTAACCTCAAGCTCGCCGTACCCATCTCTTGCCAGAGGGCTGACTTTCTGCTCTTGTTCGAGCGGAATGAGAAGCAAAAGAAAAGCCACCACAGGCAAGGAGAGAAAAAGGCTGGAGGATGCGGGCATCGATCCCGCTACCTCTCGCATGCTAAGCGAGCGCTCTACCATTTGAGCTAATCCCCCACCGCTGGGCACGGCTGGTTATCTCTTCCTCTAGAGAGAGGTCAGAGGATTTGGAAGCGAAGATAAACATTTTTGACTACATTCTTGATCTTGCCTCATGGCTGAAGGCAAAGTAACAAAATGTGTGCGTCTCTCCTTCGAGCCGGAATCGAACCAGCGACCTAAGGATGGCCACAGGTGCACGCCTACAGTCCTCCGCTCTACCAGCTGAGCTATCGAAGGGAGCGGAGGCAGAGCGCGCCGACGCCTCGCCATCAGTTCTAGTCATTTTATAGGCTCCGTGCGCTTTCTACCGCGTTCCCTCCGTAAGTCCCAGGTTCCTGGAGCACAAGAGCCTCCTCGCGGACCTCCCACCTCCTCACGACGGCCGGAGCGAGCACGGCGTCGCCCACCCTGACCGGGCCTGGCCCCGGGGAGCCGCATTAGCTTTCTTTGTGTGAGAACAAGCAGGAGGCCGTGACCCCGCGTCCTCCCGCCGAGCGCAGACTGACGGCGGCGCTTGAACTTGAACGGCACGTCCCGGCTTCCGGGATTCGCAAAACACTTCACACGGGGGAAGCTAGCGTAGGCCGAAACAGGAGCGAGAGGGCAAGAATTTCCAGCTGTTTTTCGGAACATAATGTGTATTAGGGAAGGGTACCCGAAGAAAGGACTGTAAATCATAGGAAGCAGGGAGAAAAAAGCCACGCGTGTCTCCTTCGAGCCGGAATCGAACCAGCGACCTAAGGATGTCTTTCGTCAGAGCATCAACTACAGTCCTCCGCTCTACCAGCTGAGCTATCGAAGGGACGGGAACGCAGCTTTCCCGTCTTCTGTGATTCAATTCATAAAAACCAGAGCGCGCGCAACCGTGAGCCAGAGGTCGAACTGAGCATGCGTGGGGAGTACCCGGCTCTGTGTTGCTTTACGCGTGCGCAGAAAGACAGCCGTCTCTGGCTCCCGGGATCCTGACTGGCCCGGGAAAGGGCTCCCGACTCGTGTGTCCAGGGCCTTTGGTGCCAAGACTCGGGGACTCCGACGCTGCCTCCACATGCCTGTCGCACTTTTCCTTGACTACCCAGCGTCGGGGTTGGCCGTCAGCAGTGGCCTTAGCACTTTGTACTCTATATCTCCCCCCAATTCCGCCTGGTGTGAAGGGCCAGTGGCGCAATGGATAACGCGTCTGACTACGGATCAGAAGATTGTAGGTTCGACTCCTGCCTGGCTCGGGATTTTTGTCACCTTAGTTTTTAAAACCAGAGATTACTCCTCGCTCTGTGACCTCCCAACCGCGAGGGCCAAGCGGAACTCCCTGCGCCTTGAGCTCGGAGACCGTCGCGCGTCGTGTCCAAGGCAGCCCGTCAGACTTCCGAGACGTCGCGAGCTCCGCGGGCGCGGGCGGAACGCCGGGCCGGCCCCCTCCAGGGCGCTGCGGGCCGAGGGCGGAGGCGGCGCGGGCCGAGCTCGCGGGCTCCGGGGAGGAGGCCCGTCCTCCCCGCACGAGGCCGGCGACGACGCGGGGCCGCTGCTCCCGCTTCTCGGTCCGTCGGCTCTTGTAAGATGCTTGAAACGTTACCGTCCCTAAGTCGCTGAAGAAACCGCTCCCCCATCCTGCGCGACGCAGAGGGAAACAATTCAGGTTATTAACGATGTCTTTTCGATCCAGTTCCTGTTTGACGTTGCGTTTTAACGAAGGCGTTGAGCCCCTCGGTTGTAAGCACGGCGTAAAAACTATCCAATGACTTCGCTTCTCCCCTCAAGGTCTTTTAACCAAAAGGGCGCAGTGTTGGTTTGAGCAAGCTGAGTTTTTCTTTTGAAGTTATAATTTTGTTTGCAGAGAGGAGGTTAGAATTATTTCTTGCATTTCCCCAAGTAAGACAGCAGTTCTCAAAAGTAAAAGCTGTAATAAAATGTGAAGCTTGGAAGGAGAGAAGTTAAGGAAGAGAAAATGTGAAGTTAGGGAAAAGGGCTAGTTTTTAAGTGGGAAAACTGTTTTCTTAAGCCTACACAAATATGGTTAAAAGAAGCTAAAAGTTTGGGGGCGCGCAAGCACAGACTATTTGAACAAAATGATGGTGGGTTTTATTTTTGTTTCCTGGTAAACATTTTGGTATTTTTCGCACGTAACAAGCTGATATCTGAGAGTTAAAAAAAAAATAGTACTTTTGTGGGACGTTGGGGAGATATGTTGCATCCTTCCCCCCAAGTTTGTGGGCAGAACCTTGTAAGTTGGGCTAAGAGGAAAGAGCATTCATCTTATTCGTGCCTTCTCCCCATTTTACAGAGTTGGCAAGTGAGGTGTTTCCTGTCTGCGGAGGTCGCTGTCACGGCCGTCCCTGCGCTGTGGCGGAGGCTCTGGCCCCTTGGTGTATCCCCTTCTTGAGGTGCTGTCTTCCCCAGCAGCCAGCCGGACCAGAGTAACACGTCCCAAGAGGGCCGAGATGGTGCCTGATTTCTGGCTCCCGTACTTGTGGCAGAAATTCACATAGAGCTAGTGTAACCAAGACAGACATTTATTATAGTGAAGTAGGGATGTCCCAGGAAAACCAGGGACAGGATGTCGCTGGGCCTCCTTATGGCTTTTCTCTCAGTGCCTTTTGGCTCCTCTCTGTCCTTCTCTAGTGCAGGGTTGGAAACATGGTGCTGCCCACTCCCCCAGTCATTCCTGACCTTTATCCCTCACAGACTGTTGCTGTAGGTTGAATGTTTGTGTCTCACAAAATTCATATGTTGAAATCTAATGGCCAAGGTGGTGTATTGGGAAGTGGGGTATGTGGGAGGTGATAGGGTCATGAGGGTTGAGCCCTTACAATGGGATTAATGCCCTTATCAAAAAGGCCTCTGAGAGATCCCTCCTCTCTTCCATCACATGAGGACCCAGTGAGAATTTCCCAGTCTGCAACCCAGAAGAGAGGCTTCACCAAACCTGATGGTGCTGGCACCTGCATCTTGGACTTCCAGCCTCCAGAACTGTGAGAAATAAATTTCTCTTGTTTATAAGGCACCCAGTCTGTGGTATTTTGTTATAGCAGCCTGAACAAACGAGGACATCGATCAACCAGAGACTCAGTTTTCTTTCTCAATCCTGACTGCAAAACTCTTCATTGTTCTGGCCTCAGATGCTCACCCCTGATCCCCAAAATGTCCAGGGGTAGGGATTACATGCAGCCAGCAGGGCTGGCTCACCTCTAGCCATATGGTTGGGCAGATAGGATTGCATCCCCTCTTTCCTAGGATCCTAATGAAAAAATAATAAAGATATACAAAAAGAAAAAAAGCGTATTGCAGCATGGAAAAGAACAATAGGTACAATCAGCAAACTTGAGATTTTAAATAATCTCTGGGATGTAGAAAGCAAACGGGATTGTATGGACACATAGCCCAGAATGGAGAAAACCACAGCTAAGACTACACATTCTAGAAGCTAGCAAAGACAGAACTATTCTCCCTGTGGAGCTCCCGAGAGCTTCTAGGCACAGAGGCAGCAGCACAAAGGTCAGAGACACACAGCATTGTGCTGCTGCTGCTGCGTTTGTCACCAGTTGGAGCTGCTTGGAGAACTGCTTAAGCGGAGTAGATGAGCCTGGGGAGTATAGGCCTAGGGAGGGAGGCAGAGTAGAGCCTAATAATAACAGACATGTTGAGAAAGAAAGGTCACCCCACCCCACTCTCAGGGTGAGACTTTCCTTGAATTGGCGGGTTGGGGCATCTTGGGCCAGCATGGCTTGTTCCTCTCGTGCACTATTAATGAAAACACCTGCTTGTCCCCAGGACCCAGCCATTTTACAGATACAGATCAGTGTAATCCATTGTTCATGAATATGAACAAATGTCCACCAGACATTTGAGTGGAAACAGCAAAGCAGTTTAAAGTCCAAGATGAGCAAACAAAATAACTGACCAAGGAGGAAACAGATAATGCAAGGAATAGTAAAGAACTACTTTTTTAAAATGCTAACTAATATCCTCAGAGACATCCAAGAGGCTATTGTAGCAATAAAAACCAGAACAAGGTGATAGGAAAAGGAGCAATGAAAGAATAATTAACTTCTTGAAAACTTAAAGTGTGATTGCTAAGTTGAAAACTAACATATTGGTCATGGCTAAAGATGAAATTTGTGTGTGTAGAAGAAAGAATGGAAAATACCTCCCAGAATACCAGAATATAGAGAGCAGAAAATATAAAAGTAAAAGCATGGAGAACAGACCCAGAAGACACAATGGCTATCTAGTCAGAGTTTCAGAAAAAGAAAGCAGAGATAATACAGGGAAAGGAATGGAAGAAAGACATTAGTCATCAGATCAACAGGGCCATCCAAGTAGGATGAATGAAAAACAGTCAGGCCTGGACATGGCCTAGTGAAATTTAAAAGCATTGGAGATGAAGATAAAACCCTAAGAGCTTTCAGTGATGGGGACAAAAAGAAACAAACAAAAAACAGGCTGGCTGCATAGGAATGAGAATCTCATCAGCAATACTGGATTCTAGCAATGCTAGAAGACAGAGCAAGACCTTCAAAGTTCTTCAGGGAAATAATTTTGAACATAGAATTGTATAACCAATCAAAGCAGCAATCACATGTGAGGACAAATTGGTAGTCCATGCTTGCAAGGTCTCATAAAGTTTAAATTCCATGATTCCTTTCTGAAACATAAAAAATAAACATTACTTGAGGATGTTATATTGATTGAATTCTCCAGGAAGCAGAAGCTGACACAAAATGAGAGTACAACATTTTTCTGGAGAGCAACATCTGTGAATGGAAAAGGGTAGGACACAGGATTGGGTAGGGGTAGCAATTACATAGTGATGCAGACCTGACAGAGTCTCAGCCAGCCCCCTTGGTAGGGGTAGCTGCAGAGCAAAGATTTCTCTTTAGAGGAGTCCTGAGTTGGGCAGAAATGGCTAGGCCCTCATACAACCCCCTTGCTCAGTCATTGGCCAGAGGCTGATAACCTTGGCAGGAAATTTGAGGTGGACCCTGAAGGAGTTAATACCTGGAGGCTCTCAGTTAACCATCCTCCTTGCAGCTGGGCAGTGAGTCCTTTCTTGAAAGGCAATCTAGCAGCAAGTCTCATGTCTGGCATGGATGTACTTCAGCAAAACAAGAATCCAAGAAAGGAATACCTAGGATTTATGAAAAAAGGGAACCAACCCAGGAGCTCAAAATAAATCCCAGGTTGACAGTGATGCAACAAGCCAAGAAAGCAATCAGGAGAAATTAGGAAAAAGCAGAAAAGGTCAGAGGGCTCTGGGAGATGATCTTTGAAGAAGGAAGAGCATTCTTTCACAATGGTCATGTAACTACGGACTAGGAAGACCTTAGAGAGATGATAAAGGCATGTCACTTTTCTCAAAAAGCAAACCAAAGATAATTAGGAATTTCTTACAAAAATACAAATCACTTTTTAAATAACTCATAATCCAAATTTAGAGCAAACTGAAATCTGGCACAATTTTGAGAAATTGATGACATGTGTTATGGGCCAACTTGTGTTCCACCCCCAATTCTAAATTCTTATATTGAAGCCCCAACTTCCAGTACCTCAGAATGTGATTGTATTTGGATTTAAAGAGGTAATTTGTATTGCGTATTTGTATTGTGATTGTGTTTTTGTATTTGGCTTTAAAAAGGTAATTTAATTGAAATGGGGTCGTTAGGCTGGGCCCTCGTCCAATCTGACTAGTGTCTTTATAAGAAGAGATTAGGATACAGGGAGAGAGAGACACCAGACATACATGGAGAGATGACCATGTGAATACACAGCGAGAGGACAGCCATCTGCAGGCCAAGGAGAGAGGCCTCAGAAGAAACCAAACCTGCTGACATCTTGGTCTTGGACTTCTAGCCTCCACAACTGTGAGAAAATAAATTTCCATTGTTTAAGCCACCCAGTCTGTGGTATTTTGTTATGGGAGACCTAGAAAACTAAGACAGGGATGGTGAAGAAAGAGAAATATGCTTTCTTTTCTGCATTCTTTGTTATTGTTTGCGTTTTTATTTAACCATATGCAAGTTATTTTATATAACATGTATAAGGCAGATAGTCCCATAGTTGTCATTTAATGCAGCATCTAATAAAAATCGCCTTAAAAGGAAGGAACTGGTACCCAA
Organism: Equus quagga; assembly: GCF_021613505.1. Taxonomy (NCBI): domain Eukaryota; kingdom Metazoa; phylum Chordata; class Mammalia; order Perissodactyla; family Equidae; genus Equus; species Equus quagga. Next base: position 64,435,601 of record NC_060282.1, on the reverse strand, counting down.
AGATGTGAAATGGCTTACCTTCAGTAACAGAGTTGAGCAAAGGCAGACGAGATCTCAGATCTCCTGAGTTGCCAGCCAGGACCCTTTCCTTGGCACTACTTGGTCTCCCGCTCCCCACTTAAACACTTGAGATAGAGAGACTGGACTGCTGGACTGCTTCCTGGGAGGAAGGAGGTTGAAAGTTGGCTTCTGATGTCAGGCAAGGTCAGATGATGACCAGGACATTCTGGGAGTAGCAAAGTGTTCCATTTATTAAAGTGAACCGTCTTCTCACCTCTGGAACCCAAAGATCAAATCCCTGAAATTTGTTAACAATGGTGCTCCACAAAAATTACGTGAAGATACTCTGGGATCTGAAGTCTACAAAAACCATTGTTCAGTGTGAAAAATACCTTAGATATAGACACATGAAAGAACTTTCAAGTTCTTCCTTTCAGTTGAGGAAACCGTTCTACAGATCAGGAGGCTCTACCAAAAAAAGTTGAATACTTTCTTCAGGATGACCCTCCAGATTGGGGGAACAGGGCTAAACTCAGGTTTATTGATTCCTCGCCCATGGCTTTCTGTAAATATGTACATCTCTAGGAAGGACATTTGTGAGAAACGACAGACATAATGTTTCCAAGGCCAGAAAGGGAACCATTCTGGAGAACTCTGGGGGAGATCCAGTTGATTCTTGTTATTCGTGGAAGCTAGGTTCTATAGAGTCATCACAAACACTGATTTAGTGAGTACATGCTGAACCATTGCTCCTGGAAACACAGGATTAAGTTCCTGTAGGCCTCTGTTTACAACATTTTCCTTAAGCGATCAATACACAACCTTGTTTTATGTGTGTTTTGGTTTAGACACCTTATTTAATATATATTGTTGAATCATTGACATTGAACTCACGACCGATAGCACTATTATACCTGAAAGACGCTTATCTGACATACATATTTTCTCCACAAGGCACATCATAACCTTCTGCACCTAGGAACACTAGACGGCTCCTCAGCACTATACTTTCAAACATTTTAAACAGTGAAATCACCAACAAAAAGCACAAAAATGCAAAAAAAATGTGGCACTTGTTTACAGTAAGAGAGCTGAAACAAGAAGTCAGAACATTGCCTTGTTCAACGTCAGCTGGAAACATATGCACCAGGCAACTCAAATTTTCTGCTGTTCTGTATGTGCCTGTGAATGACCACAAAAGCACCACAAGTATTGATTTTGGGGTCACAAGTAAATTTTAGCCACTAGGCAAATTTGCAATATGGAATCTGCGATAAGAAGGATTGGCTGTATTATTAAACCACACTAAATCCTGACTTCTAGGCCAAATCACTATATTGAAAGGTCTTAATGAGACTAACCCCCAGACCCCCATCTCCATTAAGGAGCTTAACAAGAGCCATTTGTACTACAGGAAGATGGCAAGACTGACCCATCCACTTCCCCAGGCTCCATGAGCCTCTGCAAGCTCCCTTGCAGTGTTTCACACTCAGGGAAAGTGGAACTGTCGTCTTGTTCGTACAGCATCTTTCCCAAAGGTGTGATCTGGGAGGTGGGGAAGGATGTTGCATAGAGATTTTCTTCAGAGATTCATATTTATTCCAAGAGATTCCATATTTATTTTGTCTTTACTGTGTTAGGCACTGTTCTAGAGCTGAGGACGCAGCAATAAGCAAAACAGACACAAATCCCTACTCTGATGGAACATACATCCTGAAGGGGCAGACAGACAATAAATTGACAGTAAATAACGTATATAGTAGGCTCAGCAATGGTGAGTGCCAAAGGGGAAAATAAAGCACAGGTAGATCCAGTGTGAAGGATACTGTGCTTCTCACAATGGCAAATTGACATAAGACAAGAAGCAAAATAAATTGTTGCAGAATATATAGTCATGTGTCCCTTCATGATGGGATACATCTGAGAACTATGTTGTTAGGCAATTTTGTTGTTGTGTGAGCATCACAGAGTATACTCACACAAACCTAGGTGGTATAGCCTATATGATACTAGAGTATATGATGCTAATCTTATGAGACCACCATCTTATATGTGATTAGTCCTTGACTGAAACGTCGTTATGTGGCACGTGGTGGTATACATATACTTATACACACACATTTATTTTAAATGTTGCAGATAAATTTTAGTTCCTTTAGGAAAAGTTAGTTTGCCAAGTTGTATTTCCTTTGTACTATGAAGAAATAGTAAAGGATTGCTAATTTAGTGGTCTGACATAAGTAATGGTATATTTTTACTTAATAGAAACTTCACAATTTGTACCTTATTTTGTACAATGGAGAAATTGAGTATAATTTCACTATTCTTATGAATAGATAACATTTAAAGTTATGAAGAGGTTATATGTCTCTTGTATGAATGGTATTGAAATGCCTTATTTTTATATATAATAGCAAATGTTCTCATCCCAATCTTATGGAATCAGAATAATGGAACAGATATGTTAACTTGGATTTACAGACCTGTTGTACTCACTTTTAGTGAGGGAGGGACAAATTAGAATATACTGAATGTAAACACTTATTTGATATTAAATAAGTAGTTGCATCTGACTTTATGGAATTCAAATATGTCTTAGGGCACCAGGATAGTGTAGTAATTAAGCAGATGGACCCTAGAGGTAGACTGCCTGAGTCCAAATGCTGGTTCTCCTGTTATTGACAGCACAGGTTAATTAAAGTTTCCAATTTTCCCATCTGTGAAATGGGAAATAATAGTACCTACCTTATAGGGTTGCTATCAGGATTAAATGAATTAATCTATATTAAGCACTTAGAGTAGTGTCTGGCACACGGTAAGCACCATAAATATGTTTGCTATTAAAAAATATACTGTTGTCTTAGTACTATCTACACGTCCTGGAAAATTATGGCAGGAACTTTATCAGAATTTTTAAAGTCACAATTATCTACTAATACTGACTACTCTAGAATCACTTTTTTAAATGAAAAAAACCCCAACTTTCACTCATTTGATTAATGTTGTAGTTATTGTTTAGTCAGACAAGAGAAAATGGCAGACGTAGGGACCAAGGCCACATAGGCTTCCCAGTAAGGAGGTGCCACAGGGAGCCGGAGGAGGAGAAGAAGGAGACAGAGGAAGTCTTTGGGAATTTGCTCTTGAGGAATTTGAAGATTTTGAGTCTTTACTTGAGGAAGTCACTGGGAATTATTTAATGGCGATTCCCTAGAGGAATCTTCTTGAGCTGCAAAGGGCAGTTGAAGGGAAAGGTAGATCATAAAAGTAGTGATAGGGGTGCGTATTCTTTTGAAAATAAGAGAACCCTGGGAAGGAGTTGGGCTGGGAGGTGGAGAGGGTTAGTTTTCAAGAAGGACAAATGTAGTTGGAAATATAAGATCGTCATGGAGAGGCATATAGTACAGCTGTTAATATCATGGACTCAAGCATCAGCCTGCTCCACCCCTTCTTAGCTAGGTCATCTTGGCCAAGTTACGTAACTTTCTGTGTTTTAGTTTCTTAGTCTGAAAAATGGGGAACGATAATGCTGATAGTACTTGTCCCATACCTGGTCGTGAGTATTAAGTGAAGATATAAAATTTGTAAAGCTAATATAAAGCCCTTATGGCAGTGTCAGCTACTAAGCACTATGACTATTGGTCATTATTGTTCACTTGACGGATTTATTTTAATTTATGAAAGAATAAATCATCTTTTTCAAATACAAATGCACCTGTGATCCTAAAAACCAACACTTCCTACTTCCTTCCAAATCCTTTAGTTTAGGGGATGGGATGTGCTGAGAAGAGGTATGAGAGGGAACTAACAAAAGTAGAATGTAAGCAGGGAAGTGAACCATTTTTATTTTCTGTTAACACTTTACCCTCTTACTCAGAATAATATATATCTTTTAGGTTTGGGTAGCTAAAAATTAAGTTTCCTAGTATGCTCTACAGTGAGTTTAAAAAATAAATTCCATGGAAATACGATAAAGAAACTTGAAATAAAGGCATTTTATATACAACTGTTATACTAAGAAGTTAATATATAGACATACTATTTTTCATTGCCTGATGGCTTTCATTCGTTACTTTTAAACTGAGGTTAGCTTTAAAATATTGCTTCCTGCAATTATAATAATCCTGAAAAATGACTGTTTAGTAAATAGTATATACACATGCCCAAATAGATCATTCTAAAAAATTTAAGAAAATATTGGAATTTCATTCTCAAAGTGAAAATCTGCACTAAAAAATTTCCAATTGTTCTTCACCAGGAAAAGAAGTATATTATAGATGAAACTGAGAAGAGATGAATCTGGACATCTCAGGAGTGGAGATGTTTGGGTACCAGAGAAGATTACCTGGAAGTAAAAGGAAAAAACTCCTTAGGTAAGATCCCCTCTTCCTGGCCCTGGGAACAAGGACGTACCTCAGGCGCTCTCAGGCCCTGGAGAAGCTGATAATCGGATTTTCAGCTATTAGAAAGCTCAGGTGGCAGCCCAGTGGTGAGCAGAATATGTTAACAGCTGTCTGATTACCGCTGATTTGATTCTAGAAATTTAGTTTTGTTTCTTGGGGCAGCCCTGGAAGGGCATGAAAATTCCGGAAAGTCTTTCACACTTACCCGTTTATTTGGCCCTGAGCATGTTTAGGACTCCTTTTGGAGAAAGGCTTTTCTCAGAAATGGCATAGATTGTGAGATTTAAACAATTAGTCAACAGGGATTTGTTAGTTTCCTACTTTGTTTTCAGCACTGTGCGAAATATTTAGCGCTGTGTAAACTCTGACTCTAAGATGTAATTCTGGAAATCGCTGCTAATTTGAGCCATCTACGGTTTGGAAATGGATTTGTTTTACAGAAACTGGTTATTCACAACTTAATCTAAATCTCTGGCACTTTGTGGTCTAGAACTGCTCAGGAGTAATATGAAGAGGAGTGTGACTTGGGTGCTTAGGGGGGCTGCAGGCTGGAAAAAGAGGGCTTTTGGAGAGGAGGACTTGTCTTGCTTGAATAAAGGTTTTTCTCTGCTTGGAGAAGGACTGGTGCCCTGGAAATGGACATTTGCCTTCATATCAATGAGAAGTAAGGGGGGCAGGCTACTGAAAGTTTTTAGAAAGACAACTCTGTAATTGGATTAGAGGTTTGGTTGGGCACCAAGCTGACATATTAATATTTGTATTAATTTAATGCTTAGTTAATTTTATGCTAAGTCTCATTAAAAACTAAGGATTTTAGCAGCTTTTGAGTTTCTAGCAGGTAGGAATTTGTCTATTCTACAACAGGTTAAACATTTACTCATTTAACAAATATTCCCCAACCATCTACCCTGTGTCAGGCACTGTTTTAAGTGCTAGAGATTCAGGAAGACACAAAAACAGACAAAAATCTTTGGTCTTGTGGTCTGGCAGACAGACAGCCATTGAGATTAAAAGTTTGTTATGAGAAGTCCTAAGGAGAAAAAGTGCAGAAGGGAATAGAAGAGTGAAGAGGGGATGTTCCAGTCCCAGGCTGGGTGGCTGAGAAAGCCTACGGAGCAGTGACAGCTGAGAAAAGATCTGGGGGAGTCTCTTCACGCTCTAAATGCTTTATATGTTTTAAGTTGATCTACCTCTGGCCCAGAGCTGCAGTTTAACAGGGTAGTGAGACATTTCCCCTCAGCCAGGTCTTAAAAGAGTTCCTCTCCTTCCCAGGGATGCAAGGGCTCTACTGGGGTTTATGTCTTCATCCTCCAGGGGATTCTGAGCCCCTCATCTGGCTTCAGCTTCATTGCTTCTGAGGTCCAGTGTCCAACCCTGCATGGCTCCTTTGAGAGGCCAGAGGTGGGCACAGGAATCTTCTGTTATGGCTACGAAGACATGACTTAATTATGTCACCTGGGCATCCAAGTGTTGTCTCATCATAGGGGCTCTCCTCTGTGAGGACACAAGTCTGGGCTACTCTGGGAATTCCCCCCAAAATCCCCAAACCCATCTTTAGTCTAGAGGCCCCTCATGATGGGGCTACTTCCCTTCCTCAGATTTCAGCATGCACCTTTCTACCAGCCCAAGCTCCCAAACAAAAGCCAGGATGGTTGTTTTCCAGGTGTCTGACTACCTTTGTTTTTAACCTCTAAGGCTATGGTAGCAAGAGAGAGAACTTTTAAAGATGAAACTCAGAAGAGGGGCGCTCTCATTCCTTTGAGTGCCCTAAAGCACTAAGGGCAAAACAAAATTAATGTGTCAATGAATGACCTTGCCATTCCTTCAGATCATGAATGTAGTCGCTCTAAGTGATTTCTATTTGTCAATACACTCAGAGAACTGCTTGAAAAATACTTTTATTCCCCCTTTACCTATTAACATTGTGATTAATTGTGCTTGAAGTTACAGGGGGAAAGACATTCCTTTAAGAATATTCTGTTACCCAGACTATTTCCTATCTCTCCCTCCGCTGCTGGTTGGGGTGCATTCACAATAGTTCAGTTTATCTAAAAGACCAGTAAATGTGAAGGTTGAGAGTTGACAGTAGTGAGCAGAGAGATTAGGAGACTAAGAGAAATGAGAGTCATAAGGAAAGAAGGTGGAAGTGGGAGAGGGGAGAAGGACAGGGAAGGAGATGGAACACTGAGAAACAGGGAAGGGAAGGGACAAAGGAGAAGATGAAGTTAAAGAGACGCAGGATGGAAAAGTGAAAAGAAGAAATATAGAATAAGGAGGAAGGACAATGAGGAAACAAGTACAGAGCACTGATTCAATGTTAAACTCATACAGTTTTGGAGGTGAGAAGTTTGACACAGATGTCACTGGATGAAAATTAAGGTGGTGGTAGGGCTGTGTTTCTTTCTGAATGCTCTAGAGGAGAATCTATTTCCTTGAGTTTTCCAGCTATTAGAGGTTGTCTGCATACCTTGGCTCCTGACCCCCTTCCTCCTTTACCTTCAAAGCATATCTCTGACCATTCTTCTGTAGTCTCATCTCTCTCTCTCTGCTGCCAGGAAAGGTTTTTGATTCTAAGGACTCAGGTGATTAGATTGGGTCCACTTGGATAATCCAGGATAATCTTCCTATCTCAAGGTCTTTAACAATCACGTCTACAGAGTCCCTTTTGCCATGAAAGGTTCTATATTCACTGATTCTGGGAAGTAGCACATGCACATCTTGGAGGGCCATTATTGTGCCAACCACAGAGATCACATAGCCTTTAAGTGGTCAAAAGATCAGGTAGTGCATTGCCAGGGGAGTGTATTTCAAGGCTAGGCCGTGTCAAATGTGTTTTAGCAAACATACCATTTGAAAAATGGAAATAGAATGTCATTTATTCTCAAAGAATTAAGATATGTATATTTTGGTAAAGAAAAATGCATATATATGTTTTTGTTATGTTCTAATGTAAGATAGCAAAAAAACAAATGGATGACCCATGAAACCTTATATGAAATCCCCTCCTCTGGTAGCCTGGAGCCCAGGATTAGGTCATGAGCCACTGAAATGGGCAGTTCATTTGACCCTGCATGAATCAAGGCCATGCAACCATTGCTGAGGATCATGGTCAGCTTGTCCCTTCCTTCCCTGATGCTTCTCTGCTAAGATGCTTATGGATTCAGAATAACTGCCGCTGATGCCAGATGGCAGCTCCTGTTGACCCCCACAAGATGCTTCAGTGGCCCCTCCTCAGATGAAGAGTTGATCCTTGATTCTATGTAGCTAAGGGGCATTCTGTAGAATTCATTTCCTCATTCATAGGTATTCACTTGCTTGTATTTACCACACATCACTGTAACCAGAAACTAGCCTTTTGTGGGGAACATTGGCCAGAACCCCTCTAGGAATTTAATTCCATTGTCTGATACTGATTCTGATTCATGCCCTGTTCTTATCTTAACCAGTCTTGTACCAGCTCTCTGGGCAAACTGGGAGTGGAAGTAAAAAATTCCATGTGAGAAAGAAAAAGAAAAAGAGACCTCAGAAAGGAAATGTAGTGGCTCAAATGCCCCCAGACAGGACTATTTATCTCACTGTTCCTTTCAAACAGAAAGTAGCACTTGTTTGTTGAATACAGAGTTCCAAGCACTGCTGGTCACCTGGGCTGATAATACTGGGTATCTTCATAGGTCTTAGTGGGTGAAAGAATTTATATATATAACAAGTCACATCACATTTGTCTGTGTGTATCAATGTATGCAAACTCATGTAAAACCACCTTATATTTGTTCAAAACTTGACTTTTCAGAGTTCCTTCACCTCAGCTATTTTATCAGGTCTCACAGCAATTCGGAAGGGGTTAGGACAGGTATGAAAATAGTCATAGAGCGATTAGCTGTATTACTCTCATCTCATTTGGTCACAGGACTAGGTAGTAAAAGCATAGATTAGAACCAGGTTTCTTAACTTTCAACCCAGAGCATTTCTACTTATGTCAATTAAAAAGAAATTCCAGGAATTCATGACTTAGAGTAGAGTTTTAATGACTTTAGAACTGCCAGTGGTATAACACCAATTCTCACTTACAATGTTTATTTATCCTCCATTGACTTTAATTTGGTAGTAGTGGGGAATAAGAAAAAAAGAAAAAAGAAAATGACATTTCATGCATTATATAAAAACATAACAAGGTCTTCAAAAATGCAATATTACATAAAGAACTAAGAAAGACCTAGAAAAAACAAACACGTTTGCTGCTGTACTGTTTTATAAATAGCACATGGTTTGGAACACATGATGGATATAAGGATCAAACAATTACATGCAGGGATGGCCTCTGAGCTTCAGTGTTTAACATGCACAGAGCTAAGCATTTTCTGGTCAATATAATTATCCCACCAAAAATGAGGTAAGTAATATGCCTTTAAATTTAAACTTAGGCTATAAAATTTAGAATTCTACCCTTTACTTCCTGTGTTTCTTTTCCTTAGTCTATCTAATCTAGGCTAGTTGTACAAAAATTATTTTTACTTAAAAATGGTCAGCACATTTCTTAGGGCTGGTTTGGGCTCAGAATGATTTTCTGGATCATTTATAACATTTAGCCAGGTTGAAGTTTTGTTTTAGTTATTGTTTTTATAGCAGTCTAACAGTACACACAAAACCTGTTTCCTCCTAGTTTTACTTGTCAGTTTTCAGTAAATGACAATTTTTAATCTTTCAAAAAGATACTTTAAAATAATGTGATTTGTCTTTTTACCTAATCATTTCTTCCTGTCTCTTGAAATATTTCTGTAACCATAATGAATACTGACAGGGAAAAATCATGCACACACAATTCCTCCTAAATTGTCATATATATTTTGCTGATGATATTTGTGGCAAGTATGAATATTGCATTTAGTTAAATAGATGAATAGTGGTTTCTGTTTGGAATACTTCTTTAGGCTGTAAGGAATGAGGTCTGGCTCACACAAAGGGAGGCTCATAACGCCTGCCCAATGCCATTGTCTTACCTCATGCAAGGAGCATAAAACAACTCTTCAAGCCTTTATTCATCAAAATGGAATGTGCTTCATTAGTAATTCTACTCAAAGAGTGAGACTGCATACTGAGAAAATTATGTAGCAATCATATTCCCTAACCTAAGAGTTAAATACAAATGTGGAAAAGTTCACAGCATTTCATGCTACCTACCCTCCCCCTATAACCACCTGGAGACATGGCTGAACCAAGAGGAGGTACGGTGGACCCTCACTGGGCTCAATATTAAGAGTCTGTGCAATAACTTCGAGGTTCTTCTCTGATTAGCTGTGTTTTCTCATTTGCATTTGTAGGCTGGAGAACAACTGGAAAGTCCACATCTAAAAATAAGCAAAGCAAAACAGTAAACACCCTCATATCATGTTACATTTCCTTTAATGGGGCAAGTGATGGATATTTTTGTTAAATGATGAGTGGCAAATCAATTCATAAGATATTGAGGCTGCTTGCCCTTTAAAAGACTTCAAAAGGGAGGAGACATGTCTTTACTCTTCATTTAACTTCTATCAGTTACAGAATTATAAAACCAAAGCACCGAACCCAGCTTTCACCTTGAGGCAGTTGCTGAACCTGGTGAACTTAAGCTTTAGTTTTCACCATCTTGAGGGGATGAGGACAGGGCCACCACATATGTCATATAAGCTCTACTGTATATCTATATGAAAACTTCTCCCTAGAGTTGTACAGTGCACAATTGCATATATGGCCCTGTTGGGAGAGAGGTAAAAACTCAGAGCTTGCTTAGGTGAAGAGTCTGATAGGAAACTCTCCACATAAAGCTAACACCAAAAATGGTTATGCACTCTCTAAATCTCCATACCCCTAACTCTGCATTTAAATTGTTAGTTTTGAGTCTTGGTGCTGTGTTGAGGGAGGAAAGAGCTGCCCTAAAAATGTTTAATGGCAAGACAGTGGGCACACATATTGGCAGGCCAAATTTATAATACCTGATGTTCTAAGAAATATCAAGCTGATAATTTAGTTTAAAATTGTCCTGTACAAGATATATTCCCAAGGACATAACAGAAGTGAATGGCCCCACCTTCAATGCAGGCCTCAAAAAAAAAACAACACTACAAAAATTGCAGTAAACATGAACTCATAGTAAAAATAAATAGATAGGAAAGAGAGAGATTGAGAAGAAGGGAGGAAAAGAGTACACACAGAAACAATGCACACTGAGTAAGAGCCAACTGAAACAACGGATGGCCAAATCAGACCCGGAAAGTCTTCAAGTCTTCCACGTATCAGATACAGATTTAAAAAAGAATTAAATTTTTTTTTGAATGAGCAAATTCATTTTGAAATTAATAAAAAAGAACTTCTAGAAATTAAAATATATGAAAATTTAAAAACATGATGGATGAGTTTAACAGCTAATGAGAGAATTAGTGAAATTGAAGACAGATATGAGGAGATTAATAAGAAAGTAACAGAGAAATAAAGAAATAAAATACGAAAGAGGTTAAAAGACATAAAGAATAGAGTGATAAAGTCTAACTTATATCTAATAAAACTTTCATAAAGAAATGAAAAGAAGATTAAAAGAAATATTTGAAGATTTAATGACTGCAAATTCCCTGGAAAGACACCAATCCACAGATTTAGGAACCAGCCAGGATAAACTAAAGAGAAACTCATATTTAAAACATCTTGGTGACATTGAAGAACACCAAAGACAATGGTTTTAAAAGCAGTCATACTTCTCAATAGCAAATATGGAAGCCATATTTGCTTCCATATAAAAATATGGAATTATATTTTTAGTATGTTAAAAAAGATATCTATCAATCTAAATTTGTTGACAAACCCTCTTATCGTTATGTTTCTTTTTTTTAAAGCGTGAAATGTATTTTCAGACAATAAAAACAAGTTATGCCACTGGCAGACCCAATTAAAAAGATGTAATTCGGCAGAAAGAAAGTGTTACCAAATGGAAAATTTGTGCTGTAAAAAGGAAGGATTAGGGGGCCCAGCCCCGTGGCTGAGTTGTTAAGTTCACCCACTCCTCTTCGGCAGTCCAGGGTTTCACCAGTTCAGATCCTGGGCATGGACATGGCACTGCTCATCAGGCCATATTGAGGCAGCATCCCACATGCCACAACTGGAACCCCCGCAACTAAAAAAAATATATACAACTAGGTACTGGGAGAATTTGGGGAGAAAAAGCAAACAAAGAAAAAGAGAGAGAGAGATTGGGAACAGTTGTTAGCTCAGGTGCCAATCTTTAAAAAAAAAAAAAATGGAAAAGGAAGGATTAGTAAAGAAAATGGTAGGTATGTGAGTAAAGGTAAATGATTATTGACTATATAAAGCAATAATAATAAGTTATGAGGCTTATAATTAAGCTAAAACTGGAATACAACAATAGTGTATAAATGAGAAAGGAGGTGTCCAGAGTTAAAGTGTTATAAAGTTCTTGTATTGTTCAGGAGGGGCTAAAGATAAGAATTAACTTTAAACTTTGACAAGTATGCTTGATAAATGTCTAGGGTAACCCTAAAAGAATAGAACAGAGAATATAATTTCCAAACTGGAGGAAGGAAAGATATGGAATATGAAAAAAAAATCTATCAATACAAAAGAAATAAAAAAGGGAAAGAAAAGAGAAACAGAAAAAACACATCAATTTAAAGTTATAATTATAATAATAAAATATTAATAGAAAGCATGTATATAGTGTTTATTATGTGCCTGGCACTGTTAGCACTTTATGTATGTTAACTCCCTTAATAGCAGCACTTCAAGGTAGGGTTATTATTATAGCCATTTTGCAGATGAGGAAACTGAAGCACAGAGTGTTTTAAGTAACTAGCCTGAGTTACACAGATAGTAAGTAACAGAGCTAGTATTCAAACCTAGGCAATATTTCTTAGAGTCCGTTCTCTTGAAGACTATGCTATACTGTCTCTCACACAAGATGAAGTTAGTAGAAAATAATCAAAATATATCATTAATTATAATAAATACAAATGGACTTAATACTCCATTTAAACTATATGCTCTTTATAAAAGACACATTAAAAAAACATAAGGACAAAAAAAGTTGAGAATAAAAAGATGGAAACATTTACCACACAAACACTAACAAAAAGAAAGCTACTATAACTACATTTTAACAAAATAAAATATGACAAAAAGCATTGCTAGAACTAAAGGGTAACTACATAATAATAAAATATTCAATTCACCAAGTAGCTATAAAAATTTTAAACGTACATACACTAATAACATAGCCTCAAAATATATGAAGCAAAAATTGACAGAACTTTATAGAGAAATAGAAGAATCCATCATCACAGTAGAAGATTTGAATGCTTGTCCCAGGAATGGACTGATGAAGCAAGCAAAAAAATCTTTAAGGATATAAAGAATTTGAAAAGTATGATGTTGTGGACTAACTTGTGTCCACCCTTCCCCTAAATTCATATGTTGAAGTTCTAACCCCCAGCACCTCAGAATGTGATGCATTTGGAGAGAGGGTCTTTAAAGAGGTAATTAAGTTGAAATGAGGTCCCAGGGTGGGTCTTAATCCTATATGAGTGGTGTCTACAGGAGAAAAGGATGTTGGGACATAGACACACAGAGAGAAGACCATGTGAAGGCACAAGGAGAAAATGGCCATCGTCATGCCAAGAAGAGAGGCCTCAGAGGAAACCAACCCTGTGACACTTTGATCTTTGACTTCTAACCTTCAGAATTGTGAAAGAATACATTTCTATTGTTCAGTCAAGCCAGTCTATGGTACTTTGTTATGGCAGCCCTAGCAAAGTTACACGTATAATAAATTAGCTTTATTTAATGGTCATGTATGAAACAATGAATCTAACAAATGCAGAATGTATTGTTTTGAAGCAATGTGGAACATTTATAAAAACTGATTAAGTTCTAGGCTGTAAAGCAAGCCTCAAGATGTTTCAAAGGATTGTATCATGCTGTCCACATTTTCTGATCACAATGCAGTTAAGTTAGACACAAACAATAAGGAACCTGGAAAATCCCCACGGGTTTACAATTAAGACACATATAGGCCTAACTTGTGGATCAAAGGAAAAATCATAATGGAAATTGGAAAATATTTAGAACTCAGATTATAAGAACATATATGTGTGTGTATGAAGCTAAAGTGATAGTCATAGAAAAATTTATAGCCTTAAATGCTAAATATTAGAAAAGAAGAAGGGCTGAATATTAAGAACTACAAAAATTAACAAAAAAATAAATTTAGAAATAATGAAGAAAAAATTAAGTAGAAACAAATACAAGAGAATCAACAAAACCAAAAGTTATTTATTTGAGAAAACTGATAAAATTTTCATATATCTAGTGAAAGTCACTAAAAAAAGAAGGCAGAAATAACCAATATAAGTAATGAAAAATGGGGCAATAATGCATATACTATAGATGCATAAAAAGTAATAAGAGAAAATTTTAAAGAAGTAATTTTTTTTTTAAAGATTGGCACCTGAGCTAACAACTGTTGCTAATCTTTTTTCCCCCCTGCTTTTTCTCCCCAAATACCCCTGGTACGTAGCTGTATATTTTAGTTGTGGGTCCTTCTAGTTGTTGCATGTGGGACGCCGCCTCAGCATAGCCTGACGTGCAGTGCCATGTCTGCGCCAAGGATCCCAACCAGCCAAACCCCGGGCCACCGAAGAGCAGTGTGTGAACGTAACCACTCAGCCACGGGGCTGGCCCCAAAGAAGTAAGTTTTTAATAATGAAGAAAGGAAACCTAAATGGCCTATAAACATTAAATACATTGAGTCAATAATTTAAAATTTGTACAGTCACACATTAGCCCAGAAAGTTCTACAAAATCCTGTAGAAATAAATAAATCCAATAATACACAGACTCTTCAAGAAAAGTTAAAAAAGGAATACTTCCTAATTTATTTATGAGGCACAATTTGATATAGAACCCATAAGGAAAGTTTGAGAAAGGAAAATTATAGGCCAATCTCATTCATTAACATAGATACAAACATCTAAACCAAAATATTAGCAAACCCATTTCATCAAAAAATAAAATAATTAATACACCAAGACTGCACAGGATTTATCTCAGGAATACAAACTTGTTTTAACCTTGGAAAACCAATTCACATAATTCTTCACATTAACAGAATTAAAGGAGAAAAATCATGCCCATCTGAACTGATGAAGAAAAAATTGTTGGATAAAATTTCACACCCTTCATAAAGTTCTGACAAAATAGAAATAGAAGACAACTTTCTTAACCTGATCAAAAACTGACAGCAAACCTCATAATTATGATACAATCTTGAAAGCATCTTCTCTTCAACATTTTACTAGTAGTCTCAGTAAACACAGAAAGGCAAAAAAAGAAGAAAAAATGGTAAGGAATGGGAAGGAAGAATCAAAATTATCACTACTCACAAATGATGTAAATAGTTATGTAAAAACCCTAGTGGATTTACCAATAAATAATTAAAAATAGAGAGGTTAGCTAGTTTCTTAAGTTCAAAATCAATGTTTTAAAAGAAAACACATTTCTCTATACCAAAATACAAGTATAAAACTAATAGATATAACTTTTTAATTTGTAATTGTATAAAAATGGATAAATGTAACCAAAATATATAAGATATATCTTTAGTGAAAGTCTATGAAGAAGACCTAAATAAATGGAGAGATATATCATGTAATGTATTAGAAGATTTGCTTTCTTAAATATGTCCGTTCTACCTAATCTCCAGTGTCACTGCAATTCTAACCAAGATCCCAAAGGTTTTGTTCAAAGAACTTTTGTTAAAGAACTGGACAAAGCTGATTCTACAATTTATATGAAAAAGCAAAAGGCCAAAGATATGTGAGACTCTCCTGAGGAACAAGTTAGGAGGCCCTGCCTAAACAGTGTCAGGAATTGTTATAAATGGGCCTGGTATTGCTTACAAATAGACAAAATGACCAGTGGACCTGAACAAAAAGCCCAGAAACTGCTCCATCTACTGAAACTTAATGCATACCAAAACCAAGACCGGAAATCAGTGTGCTGGGACAATGCGTTTTCTATATGGAAAAAAAATGAAATGGAATCCTACATCATGCCACATGCAAAAATCAATTCCAGGTGATTAAACATGTAAATGTGAGAAACAAAACTATAAAACTTTGAGAAGACCATTTAGGAGAACACCTTTATATCCTTAGGATAGGGACAGATTCCTTAATCAAAACACCAAAAATCACTAAACATAAAGGCAAAGATTGACATTTTGACTACATTAAAATTAAGGACTTTGCTTTATTAAAAGACACCATAAAGAGTGATATACCAAGTCATAAATTGGCAGAATATATTTTAAACAAACATAATCAACAGAGTTAATACCCAAATATAAAAAAACAGTAAGAAAGGCAGATAATATAATAACAAACCTGCAAAAGATTTGAACATTTCATAGAAGGAGAAGCCCAAATGACCAATAAGTATATGAGAAGATGTTCAACTTTACTAGTAACCAAAAACATAAAAATTGGAACCACAATGATATACCATATCCCAATCACCAGAGTGGCATGAATTTACAGTCTGGCGAAGTCAAGTGTTGGCAAGGATTTGGAGCAATAGGAATTCTCATTAACTGTTAGTGGGAATGGAAATCAGTGCAACAAATTTGGTGTTATCTAATAACACCATACCCTTTGACTCAGGTATTTCACTCCTGCATATATACCTAGAAAACTCTAGCATTCATGCACCAGGAGTCACGTACAAGAACATTCATAATAGCACTGTTTGTAATGGTAAAAAAGTGGAAACTACCCAAATATCCATTAGCAGTAGAATGACTAAATAAATTATAGTATGTTTTCACAGAAAAATACTATATAACAGTGAAAATGAATGTAAGTCACAATATAAATGAATCTCAGAAATATATGGAGTGAAAAAAAAGCAAATTGAAGGATAATTGTTGACTATAAGTCCAGTCATTTAAAGTTCAAAAATATGCAAAACCAAGCATTATACTGATTAGGAATATAAATATATATAGTTGTAATACTAAAAAGAATAGTAAGAAAACAATTATATTACAGTAGCCACGACATGGATGGAAACAACCCAAGTGTCCATCTATGGGTGAACAGATAAAGAAAATACGGGGTGTATATATATATATACACAATGGTATATTGTTCAGTTATAAAAAAGAAGAAAATCCTGCCATTTGCCACAATATGAATGGGCTTTGAGTGCATTATGCTAAGTGAAATAAGTCAAAGAAAGACAAATATTGCATCATCTCACTTATAAGTGAATCTAAGAAAAACAACCAAACTCATAGAAAGAGATCAGAGTTGTGGTTACCAGAGGGGCGGGGAGGGAAGTTAGATGAAGCTGATTAAAAGGTACAAACTTCCAGTTATAAGATAAGTAAGTACTGGAGATATAATGTACAGATGATGACTGTAGTTAACACTGCTGTATGGTATATTTGAAAGTTGCTAAGAGAGTAAATTCTAGAAGTTCTCATCACAAGAAAAAACGTTCTTTTTGGTATCTATTTGAGATGACGAATGTTAGCCAAACTTAGTATTGTAATCATTTCACAATATATGTAAGTCAAGTCCTTATGCTGTACATCTTAAACTTATACAGTGCTGTATGTCAACTAAATACTTCAATAAACTGAAAGAAAAAAAGGAAAATGACTACAAATGATTTAAGATAGCAGGTAATTCTGAAGAGGGAAAAGCAAACAAAGAACTTAAAAGGTAATGACAATACTCTTTTACTGAAAGGTAGAAAGCCAGATCAAAATGTCTGTTTATGTGTATTTAATATTTAATGAAAACAATAACAGATAAAGGAGGTAAGTGAATTACCCCAAAAAGTTCAACTGGTAGCCAATAGAGTCGGGCCTTGAAATGGCACCGTCTAATGCCAGAGCCCTCTGTCCTAGCCACTATCAGTGTACTGCTCTCAAGGTCGCAGACACAAAAGGCTGGTAATCAACTTTGCCATTTCCCAACGCTTTGTGAATATTGGGGTCTTGCTTAGGCCTGTGGCATCATCCTTTTCCTCCACGGGTGAATCTGCAGGGAACAAAGAGCCTTCTCCTTTTCTGAAGGGAGGGTCTTTAGTTTCCTTCTCCAGTCAGATCTTGGTCTACCCCTCTCCTCTACTGTATATATTTTTAAATTGAGGTGAGATTCACATAACATAGAATGAACAATTTGGTAGCATTTAGTACATTCACAACGTAATAAGTGTATAATTCACCACCTCTATCTAGTTGTAAAACATTTCCCCAAAAGAAAACCAGAATCCAGTAGGTGGTTGCTCCCTGTTCCTCCCTCAACCCCAGGCCCTGGCAACCACCAATCTGCTTTCCAGACTGGATTTACCTCTTCTGGATATTTCACATAAATGGAATCATACCATATTTGTCCTTTTGTGGCTGGTTCTTTCACTTAGCATAATATTTCCAGGTTCGTCCACACTGTAGTATGTATCAGTACTTCATTCTTTTTTATGGCTGAATAATATTTCACCTATGCTCTGCTTTTTTGCACTTTCTTCCTCAGAGCCCCCTGGGTTCTCTCAATTCCCTTTCCCCTCTTCCTGGTTAAATCCTACTGCTCTTGCTGTTCTCTAGTAAACTGTCCAGGATTCCAGCTGCTTTCCACCTATCACATTTCACATCAGTGGTATGAGCCCGTGTCTGGGCATATCCCAGTTTGGGGTTACGCAAATATGGTCTCTGCACAACTTCTGCTTCACTCAATTCCTTGATAAAACTATTCAAATAGAACAGCCCAATATGACTACACCTGCCTCCTGGCATCTGGAGCACCGTTGGCCATTTTATCCACAGGATATAGGGAGATACCATGCCAAGTGCTTTGCTGGTATGAAGATTCATCCCTTCTGGGGTTCTCCATCCCCATAATCTCCTACCCCTTAACTCCTCCTCATTCTTTAAGTCTTCAGCTTTAAATGGCACTTCCTCAGGGAAGCTGTTCTCCCCTGCATCTAGGTCAGGTTCCCCAGTGTTCATTATCACAGCTCCTGTGCATCTCCTTTGGCAGGCTTATTATACCTGTAACTAACTAGCTCTTTCTGTGAGTGTTTAATATTTGTCTCTCCATCTCCTCTACTGGATCGTAAAGTCTAAGACAGCAGGAGGCATGTCTTTCTTTTCTCTAGCCCCTCGCATAGTGTCAGGCAAATATTAAGTGCTCAATCAATGTTTGCTGTTGAAAGGCGATCTTGAGAAACCTGTGTAGTAAATTTGCTCAATGAACCTTGGCAGCCAAAAATTGAAGAAGGCTTGGGTCCACTTTGAACTGCTTTTGTGGTAGCAGTCTGAGCTGACTCACTCATCCTGCTCCCCTGGTCCAGAGCTTTGATGATGCTTACTTGATATATTCATATAAAGAAGAAGAAAGAGCTTTGAACTAGTTACAAGAATTATTTTCCATGAATTATTTTTAGAAATTGGTTCCTTTTGATTGGGGAAAAGAGGGTAGGAAGGAGATTGAGTTGGGCTTGGTGAAAAAAGGAAGGATGAATTTAGTCTCTTCCTTGGTACCCTTTTCCTGGGCAGTAGAGTGTGATGAATACTGAACAGCCAATCTAATAAATATCTCACTATTTGCCCAAGATATTGGCCGAGAGAAGTCTAATTACAAGCCATATGGCCTCTTCAGCTCAGTGGCTGTGAATTTATCTGGGTTTTATCTAGGTGAGTAGCAAGAACAGTTAAGCAATCAATAGATTTTTCTATGCACTGAATCTCACATTTTTAGATCCAAAGTCAAAACTATAAAATCTTTTCCTTTAGATACTTATTCCCTCTCCTTCAAAAACAAAAAAAAAAGGGGGAAATCATGACTCCATTAGAAATTTTTAGAGCTTAACTGGGGGTTTTCAGTCCACAGCCTTCAGCTTAGAAAAAAGAAACCGAATTTAGCTTTGTATTTTTGGTTTGCTTTGTCAGGATGTTCAGAGATAACTAGTTCCAATTTATGCTCTTGCTTCTGTGCCTTGCTACACTGTCTCACAGATGCGTACAGACACACAGCCCCAGGGAAGAGGGTTTGGTCTATAAAACTCCCTTGGCTAGTAGAATTCTGATTTCATTGTGGCCTTCAGCTAACAGAGGAGTAGAAAGTCTAAATGAGATTTACTTATTTATTTATTTATTTATTGGTGAGGAGGATTGGCCCTGAGCTAACATCTGTTGCCAATCTTCCTCTTTTTGCTTGAGGAAGACTGTTGCTGAGCTAACATCTGTGCCAACCTTCCTCTATTTTCTGTATGTGGAATGCTGCCACAGCATGGCCTGAAGAGTGGTGTGTAGGTCTGCGCCTGAGATCTGAACCCATGAACCCTGGGCTGCCGAAGTGGAGCTTGTGAACGTAACTACTACACCACCAGGCCAGCCCCATAAATGAGCTTGTTTTAAATATACCACTCAAAATTTCACAAAGTCAAACTTCTAATTTGTGCACATTTGAAAGGAAGGGAAATAAGCTGGTATCCATTGCCTTCACCTTTCAAATTTCAAATTTTCCAAGACAAAAAAAGGGAACATACTCCTCCCCAAGACTATTCTATTTGATCCTGATTGATTCATAAGAATAATAGAATTCCCTGTGTTCCTAAGATCCAACTAGGAGTATATTTTTATTTTGAGAAAGAAATGGGAATCAGTTTACAAGATCTATAGTTTCCAGTGAATATTGAAGATGCCACTGTTCTGAACTTTCTGCCCTTTATTTCTTAAGGGTAGAAGCTGGATTATACCCTTTCATATAGTTGAAAGAGATACAATAACACAAGCAAATCTCTCCTCTCTGCTACCAAATCCCACCCTGTACCACTACACTTGAACAGAGATTGGGACCATGTTACAGTATCAAAAGGTATCTCAGACTTTAGTGTCAAAGAGTAGGCATGTTTGAAATATGCACCTAACAAAAAATATCCAAGAAAAATCATAAGCTTTAGACATAAAACTAGAATTATTAAACTATCTCAAAGCAGATGAAAAAACATTTCTAATGGCTTTTTATAAGTCAGTTGGTTAAAAAAAGGATTTGATATTTGGATTTTGATAAATTAAGAAATATCTACAATGTCCTATAACATGTCCTTAAAAATGAAATTTGAGGTGTTTAGTCACTGAATTCAAATCGGTGGTGTATTCAAATGAAAATGTAGTATACCTGATTTAAAAGCTAAGATTTTCAAGATGATGATAGCAGAGCAATAAACCAAATGGTAGAAATCCTAGCCAGTGCTTATTAGGTAAGAAAAAATAAAATAAAATAAAAGGCATATGGATTGGAATGGAAGAAATAAGATTGTACTTGTAGATGACGTGATTGTCTACATAAAAAATCCCAAGGAATTCACACCTACACAAAAATGCGAATTAATAATTGAGCTTAACAAGAACACAGGATGCAAAGTCAACACAAAAATAGTTGTAAATACTTGTGATGAACAATTGGAAACCAAATTAAAAACCAGTGCTATTTACAATAGCTCCCCGCAAGATGAAATACTTAGATATCCATCTAACTAAACATGGAACAGCTCTGTATGCTGAAAATTACAAAATACTTGTAAAAGAAATCAAATGAGACCTAAATAACTGGAGACACATACCATGTTGGAGAATTGGAAAGTTCAACATAGTAAAGGTGATCTACAAACTGATCTACAAATTGAATGCAATTCTAATTTAAAAAAAACCAGCAGTATTTTTCTGTAGATTTAGACAAACTGATACTAAAATTTATAAGGAAAGGCAAAGAAACTAGAATAGCCAAAACAGTTTTGAAAAAGAATCACACTAGCTGATTTTAAGACTTACTTTAAAGCTGCAGAAAGCAAGACAGTGTATTATTGGTGAAGGCATAGACACACAGATTAGTGGTACAGAAGAGAGAGTCCATAAATAGGCCCATAAAAATACGGCAAATGAAGGTTGACCCTTCGGATTCCTTCCAACTCTAAAATCCTAGGATTTTAGGATTAGATCCAGCATAAGATAATTAAAAATCTCCTCAGTGAGAAAATGTTTGCCATATTTTATTTAATTTCGGAATCACTGAAATAAAATTCTCAAAGCCCAAAATCTCACCAGTACCTGCTAATGGATTCAAATCTTGATGTATGCTGCTTATCATTTGTCGTGAGTAACTTGATACTTGAGTGACTAGTAGCCCCTTTCAAGTGTATTTTCTAAACAACTTTAAGTGGGTCCCCTTCTTTTGGAGAACAGAGGAAGCCACAGTCCACTTATTGGATCACAATCCAGAAAGCAGTCTTCACATGTAATCTGCTTTTTCCCCCTTACAAGCTTTAACCTACATTAGTTTTCCCTGTAAACCACATTAAGTCCCTGAATTAGTGGAGTAAAAATCTGAAACTAACTAATGCACCTAGCTGAAAATAAGGCATAAATTCTCATAATAAAATGTTAGATCAAAGAGCAGTGGTGGATTTACTGCACAGTTAACAGAATTTAAGTTTCACGGATCTTTATCTGCTCAGACCCTTGAGGGTCCGTTGGGGCCCTAGCAATGTGTTCAAATTTTTGTTGATTTGCAAGAGTACAATATTTTAACCGTAATCAGCAAAACACTGTCTCTTTCCACTTTGACATTCCCTCCATCATGCTTTTCTTGATGAGTGGCAACAGAGGGGCTATGGACATTTTGGGGATTTGGTTACAGAGAAATGAGTTGGGGATAGATTTCATTTGAATTTAGTGGGATATGTTTTTGTGGTTTGCAGGAACTCTGTGTGTAGTTGATTACTGCTAGCTGTACTGGCATAGGAATGTCTTTAGGAATACTCTTATAGCTCACTATGACAATTCGCTTGCTGAGGGAACATGAAGATCCATGCCAGAGGTGGTATCACACTATATGAGTGAGTCCAGTGGGCTCTGATCTTAGAAGTACTGGGTGATGTAGGGGCAACAAGGTTTGAAATGTGCAGAGTCAAAAAGGGGTCTGTGGAAAATTCTTCCAAATCTTATATCTTATATAGGAAATAAACTATATAGGAGTTTTCGCAAATTTGACAACAATTCCTAAAAATTTAGACAACATTATCAATAATGAGTCATAAAACCCAAAGAAACTTTTCTAATCTACCAATAATAAAAAACAAATTTTGATCAAACATGCTAGAGGAAAGACAGAATTATTTTTCTATCCTTCCTACAGAGAATGACATTACAAAATTACTGTTAAATGAAGAGGCAATCAAAGAACATGCAACCGGAAAGCATAGGAGCGAAGTATTACAAAGGTGTGCCAGGCAGTCAATTAAATTATTGCTCTTTTTCTAGATTTTGTGATATTTACAGTATTTGTCAGTTTTGAAGCTTTGGACTTTGTTGTGATTTCTTTTTCACATTCTAAATAAACATACACTTTCAGACCTAACTTGTAATTTTGTATTCTTTTTCTTATCGTATAATTGTATAATTTTCAGGCCCTACAAAACCTGGATCAACTCTGCAGAGGAGCTTTTAAATATTTAGGAATAGGATAAAACTTTCCTTTTGGTTAAGGATTCATAGCAACACAGTCAAATGGGATCATGACTGACTTAGTCTAGAATCTGACCTCTGCAATGGAATTGGAAGCTCTGGAGTGTCAGAACTAACAGTGAGAGGCACTTAGATTTATCACCAGTCACCCTGCAGGTAGGAAGCCTGGGCGGAATTTGGCATCAAGTATGAATTTCTATTCCAGAAAAGAAATCTGCAAAGAAGGTCTGTTGGAATGACCTGGTGGAGCTTTTATCTAATTTAAAACAGGAAAGACTTTGAGGCTTTTCAGAGAAGTGTGAAGCACTGGATTTGGGGTAGCTAGGTTCAATTCACCTAGTTTTGGTTTCTGCACTGTAAAGGAAAAGCTAAGATAACGTTGACACAGTGGATGATGATGACAATACTCTTCTATCTCACTGTCCCTTCCTATCCTCTGTCAGTGACTGGGTACTGGACTGGATTGATGGATGTTATAGGTGATCCTATGGACAATGGGGCCACTGACCCTGACATGATCTTATAAGAATTTATCTTCCTCACAAGAGCAGATGGGATTAATGCACTGGGATCATCATTCCTAAGCAAGTTATGTCAAGGTCACTGGCCCATCCCTGAAGAGGAATTTACATATATATATGTGTGTGTGTGTGTATATATATATGTCCGTTTAATCCATTTATGAATAATACTGCTTGCTTGCTCTTTTTGGTATGTATGCCCCCATTAAAAGATTAATTTGTCCTTTTATATCCCAAATAAGGCAAAAGAAAATTGTAATTGTATTTCACCATGGGCCCACAATTTGGCTCCAGGGACAGTAATAAAAATTTGTAAGAGCAACCCGTCTGTTTGCCAGACTGGCCACCCAGTGTCCCTACAGGAAGGAGTCCCAGGTTGTAGGAAAAATCCCTTCCGTCCTCTTTAACCTCCCAATCCTAAAATGGTCTGAGACTAAGTACAATTCACATGATCACAGACTTCTTCCTTCAAGCTGGAGTCAGAGTGGTTAATGATGATATTACTTAGCATCACATTTGATAGGGAATAAAAGGTGTGTAGAAGCCTTTAGACAGTCTCTGTGCTTGATCTCATGGAATTTCTGTTTCATTGTGACCAAAAGAATGAGAGTATGGTACAGTCCAGAAAAGTGCACCGGTCCTAATTCCAGCAGTTCTGACAACAATGGGCCACTCTCTGAATTACCAAGTAATTCTTTTATTTGGCTGTCCAGAGTTCTTTGTGATCTAGTGATAAAGTCTGTAATTCAGAATAATGATGCATTCTACAGGGGAAAATGGCAGTAGGACTATGCCTGCAAGACAGAGAGAACAATGGCTGGTTTGACTCCAGCTTGTTTAAACGAAGGCATTTCCCAGAGAACATGAAGTATTCCTGGTGTTGTGAATTCTATGAGATTTCATCTTTTTAGCATTTTTCTTTTATCATTTCTGAGTAGAATGAACTTGAACAATCAAGTAATGTATTATGGTCATGCACACACATAGATAGACGTGTGGAGGTGGCTTAGCAAAGCAAATACTCCCATTTACATAAGACAATATTCTTTTTTTTTTTTTGGTGAGGAAGATTAACCCTGAGCTGACATCTGTGCCAATCTTCCTCCATTTTTTGTATGTGGGATGCCTCCACAGCATGGCTGGTGAGTGGAGTATGTCTGCACTTGGGATTTGAACATGGGCCACTGAAGTGGAACATGAGGAAATTTAACCACTCGGCCACAGGGCCGGCCCGAAGACAATATGCTTGATGCTGGTTTGAGGCTAGCTCTGAATGCATGGATATGGTAGGAAGCTACATTTCCAGGGAAGAAAGACTACCTTCTCCCACTTCTAACCAAAACTCATTACCAAATTATCAAAAAATAGAAAAGTCAGGGATTGTTGACTTTTCTTGGTGTCCATTCCCTTCTATTTGAGGAGAAATCCTAAAGTAACAGGCTGAAATGCTTTAGAAGAAATTTTTACCTTAGTTCTCCTATCCCTGGGCATTCTCACCTGAACCTCCTTGAACCCAGAGTTCACTCTCTTGTAATGAGACTGTGAATTATACTTTCCTTGCTTTGTGATCAGCATATTTCATGATCTCTTTCTAATTTGGTGTCAGGTTCTGCTTTTCTCTGTGGCTGGTAAAGGTAACTGTCCTTTAATCCTCTCCAAAAGAGGTACCAAAGCTGACAGTCTCTGGGATTTCCCCCTTTTGGTTTTTGGATCTCTCTCATTTTAGTTATAACCATCACCATGAGACCTGGTGCTTGTTCAGGCCTGTGAAGGGACGCCCACTACCTCTGCTCTCATCTTACTCCACCTTTTTCCATGTCAGTCTTGATCTGCTCCTCAAGATCCTCTGGAGACACACAGAAATCCTCTTCTGGCACCGATGATTTGGGCCGGCAGCGTCCACAACAGCAGTTGCAACAGCAGCACAGACAGCAGCAAAAATAGCAGCCAGTCAAGAGGCCAATGATAACAAACAGGGTCTAGGGGAAACAGAGGCAAAGAAAAATAGGGGTGAGAGGTGGTGGGGTGTGGGAGAACTCCAGAAATTGTGTGCACCATGTACCTCCGGAGACCGGAAGACATCGCAGTTCACCCCAAAGAGCACATACTCACCCTCTTCCTTGTGCTGTGCAAGAAATATCTTTTTAGCTTCCTTGGAAACAAATTCCTCATAAAGTTTGCCTAACAAGTTAAGCCAGGAGGAAATGACTTGTAGCCAAAATAACAAAGTATGACATTTTCTTCTTTATTCTTAAGCTATAATGATCATTATTAAGAGTAGAGCAAACAAAACAACAAACGAGGGGCTGGCCCCGTGGCCGAGTGGTTAAGTTCGCGCGCTCCGCTGCAGGCGGCCCAGTGTTTCATTGGTTCGAATCCTGGGCGCGGACATGGCACTGCTCGTCAGACCACGCTGAGGCAGCGTCCTACATGCCACAACTAGAAGAACCCACAACGAAGAATACACAACTATGTACCGGGGGGCTTTGGGGAGAAAAAGGAAAAAAAAAAAATCTTAAAAAAAAAAAAAAACAACAAACGAATATAACCTCTACAAGTCAAATGAGTTACGCAAGGGAACCGACTCATTCTCACCAAAGAAGAGCTATTCGTAGCTCCCTCCACCTCTCCCCGCCCTGCCCACCTTCCTCTTAGTCGCCAAGTCCTGCAGAGTCTCTCTCCTCAAGATCTCTTGCACGCTCCCCCTCTTCTCCATCCTGACAGGTAAGGCTTTAGAAGAGATCCCATCATCACTACTCTGGACACTTCAGCAGCCTCCTAACTGAACTTCCTGCCTCCGTTCTTGCCTCCTAATCCACTCTGCACGTTGCCGCTGGAGCTTTCTGAAATATGTGTTCTCTTGAGCCCAGGCAGCCACATTCTAGAAAGGCCAGAGGGGCTGCCCAGTGGCGCAGCAGTTAAGTTCTCACGTTCTGCTTCGGCGGCCCGGGGTTCACCAGTTCGAATCCTGCGGGCAGACATGGCACGGCTTGGCAAGCCATGCTGTGGTAGACGTCCCACATATAAAGTAGAGGAGGATGGGCATGGATGTTAGCTCAGGGCCAGGCTTCCTCAGCAAAAAGAGGAGGATTGGCAGAAGATATTAGCTCAAGGGTAATCTTCCTCAAAAAAAAAAAAAGAAAAGAAAAGAAAAAAAGAAAAGGCCAGAGCTCCTTATTAGAGTTCATCCAGTCTCTGCCAACCCCTCCTTGCCACCAGCATGGCCCTGTTCCTGCCATACCTGCCATAGCTTCGCTCTCCCTACCTGGACGTCCCCCTACCATTCCCTGGTCATCTATCAAATACCCACTCCGTGTTTAGGATTCATCTCAAAGCTCCTCTCTCTTTGACAGCTTTCCTGATCACCCCCTGGAATGATTACTCCCTCCTTTGTGCCCCAGTTGTACTCCATACAAATGTCTCTTTTTGTTGATACTTTAGGACATTGATTGGTTTACAGGTCTGTCTCCTGAGCTTCTTGAAGGTTAGAACTATGTGTCAGGAATCTTTTAATCCCTCCTATCTAAGGGTTTAGTACATGGCATGCGGCAGACACTTAATAAATACCTACTGAATTAATGAATGTATAAAGTAATTAATAGATAAACAAATGATTTGTTTCTCCTGATGAACAGCACCGGGATTTCATCACGAGCTTATAAAAGGTTTGCTAAGTTTGCCATAGCTAAAGATGAAAAGAAACTCTCCTAACCCCCAACTTTGAAGTTAAAATAAGCCAATTTTTGTTAACTGAGCAAAATAAATTTATGATTTTATTAAAAATATGTTATTTGAAATAGAAAGGAAGTGGTTTATACATCTTTGAATTAGAATGCAGATTTCATCTAATAAAGGGAGCAAAGAGGATAAAGATCACCACGTGTGTCGGCAGTTCTTCAGTAACTTAAGGCAGAAACCTTTAATGTTGATGAACGTCACCTGCCCCATTCCCGCTTCCTGGCCCAGGACTTCATCTGTCTGACTCTGGCCCCAGTTGTGGGGTGGAGCCTGTGGTGGCTTGGAGTGAGGGAGCTTCACTCACACTTCACACCTATATCTTTTTGTTATGGATACTCTGCATTTTCATAGGCTTTGGTAAATTACTCTGAAAACAAAACTGCGACACCCTCCTCCTCACCACCTGCCTCCAAGACCCTCCTGGGCAGTATTCCTGAGCCAGTGCCCCAACAAGCTCCTCCTTTCTTTACCGACTTTTGCCCTTTTTGTTTTTACTATGCAATTCCCATATTACTCTGTGAAAATTTCCTTTAATTCATATACTGTTTTGTTCTTTAATTATTCCAACTAGATTGTTAGCCTATTGCAGAAGTAACCTTATCTCGTACAGTGCTTAGCAACACAGTACCAGGCACATGTAACTGTCCGATAGTTTTTAAAATAAACACATTTTCATTGGTATGCTGATTCATTCATGCAATGCTACTTAATACATGATCACTGTGCGCCCATCTAATGGGCACCGTGTAATTAGGCTTAGGCACAAGTGGAAGGGAATATAGATTTTTTGTAGCCTTATTTTCAAAGAGCCACATCAGGAATTATTTTATATATTTCTTATACTACCGGACAGCTTCTGCTTGTCTATATAAATTTCGATCAATTTTGTCAACTTCCTGGGCAGGGAAAC
Source organism: Equus quagga (assembly GCF_021613505.1). Taxonomy (NCBI): domain Eukaryota; kingdom Metazoa; phylum Chordata; class Mammalia; order Perissodactyla; family Equidae; genus Equus; species Equus quagga. Next base: position 64,407,461 of record NC_060282.1, on the reverse strand, counting down.
CTATTCTCTTTTTTATGCAAGCAGGCTCCAATATGCAATCAAGTGCTAGTGTGTAAGTTATCTAGAACTCCAAATGTACCTTCCAATGGAAAGACTGTCCCGCCTGGAGCTTAGGTTCCCAGGCAAGCCCACAAAAGCCCATATTGTTATATGAATGTTCCATCTATCATCATAAATGGCATCGTCAGTGTGTACACTCTCATCCCAAGTTCCAAATCTGCTTGGCAGGAACTTATCTCCCTCCCAAATCTTCAGCAGTAAAGAAAGGAGGGTTCAGTGGGAATCTCAGTTATCCCCAAGAAAAGGAATTCCAGGAACTGCAGAAGGCAAATGAGGCTTTAGGTTGCAAACTCTCTCTGTCCATGCTTATTACAAAAACATATTCTCTCTCCTCCTGCATATATAAAACTTCAATTTAGCAGAATTTATTTTAGTGAAAGAAATAGCAATCAGAATACTACTGAATATGAAACCTCCTCTTTGGAGATTTGCAGTTTTTTAAATTATTAAGTACAACTCATATGTGGACTATAGGTATGGTTCATATGTAAATATACTTTTATCAGAAGATATGACTATTAAAACTCATAAACAAATATAAAGCCATCAGCAAACATACATATACTAGGGATTCCTAGGAATCTGCACAAAATGTACTGTCAAAAGTCAATTCTGATTGCACTAAGTCCTTAAAAATGTTGCCTTTTTCTTGACCAGATATCTTTTTTGTCCTCTCTCTTCCTCTGTCTCTCCAACTCCCTGTCCTCCGCTACTTAATTCTCACCTTTCCCCTTCATTTCCTTCTCTGCTACCTCACAGCAGGCTCCACGTGAGCCTGTGACATAATTACCATTCTCCCAGGTATTGTGTTTGCTAATGTACCTATGCTATAGATAGTAAAGTACATGGCTAAATTTGTCCCATAATAATTTATTAAACAGTTGTCACACTAATAAATTATTTTGGGTTTTGAGCAATGAGTCAGTTCTTAATTAGTCATTATGAGGGAAGGGAGGGAAGTCAGAATTAACCTGAAGCTTCAAATTCAAATATAATTAATGTCTAAAAGCATTTTAAGTTATGTTGTATTTTATAATTATTTGATGATCTAAAGCAAAAACAATCCTCAAATAACAGCTTTCAGTCAAAGATACCTCCTTTTATTTATAAGAGTTTAATAATATAGTAACCTTAGGCTTTCTTTGAGATCGATTCTAAAAGAGTGAATAACATCATGATCCTCCAGAAAATTGTTTTTGAAGGAAAAAAACATAATTCACCTTTGCCCACCAGCTTGACAGCATAAAGTAGGTATTAACATTTTCGTCTCCAAATTGCTCAGCCACATAGAGTCCCAGAGATCCGTATTTGTCATATATATTTCTCTTTGACAGATCGGTAAGTATTGTGTGGGCGTTGTTGATTTCTTTAAACTTCTCAGCAGCAGCTGGATCATCTGGATTCTTGTCTGGATGGTGTTTCAGGGCCAATTTTCTTTTAAAATTAAAAAGAAGTGAGAAAAAGTGTTATTTGACAAGAATTACAATGATATTTTATCAGGGCACTATTTATTTGTACATCCTTTATACGAGCAAATACTGTTAAATAATGTTTCACGCTAATGTGGATTTGACTAAGCAAGTTTTCATGAAAAGTTGTCTCTTGTTTCTAACATGCAGGCACAATAGTATTGTTTCTCCTCTCACATCCTCAAAGGAATTCTCAGCAGCTGTGTAGTTGTTGAGTCTGAGATATTTTACTGTTGGCAAATAAGTGAAGTTTATTTTTACCTGTGAGCTCATCAGTAGTCCACCCCAACATGCAGAGTTCTTTAAGAGTTCCAGCAACAGGACCAATTTACACCAAAATTCCATTTAGAACTGGAAGAATTTTCCAGAATTAACAAAACTTCACACCACATATTCTCAAAGTTAAACTCAACTATTGAAAAAAAATTCTAATATATACTTTTGAATAAACATTATGACCCCTTCACAAATCTTCCACAAATCCTAACTCCCTTTGTTTTTTCTGAGCAAATACTGTGACTTCTCTTGTATTCAAATATATGTTTGACTTCTTTTCAAATAGGTCTTTCTACTTCAGATAATCTGTAGAAATTTTTTTTTTACTTTCTATTATTTCTTTTTTTTATTAAGGTAACATTAGTTTATAACATTATATAAATTTCAGGCATACATCATTATATTTCAATTTCTGAGTAGGCTACATTATGTTTACCACCCAAAGACAAAAGACTGTCCATCACTGCACACACGTGCCCTATCACCTGTTTCGCCCTCCTCCCTCCCCCTTTCCCTCTGGTAACCACCAATTAATCTCTGTGTCTATGTGTCTGTTGTTGCTGTTTTTATCTTCTAGTTATGAGTGAAATCATAAGGTATTTGACTTTCTCCGTCTGACTTATTTCACTTAGCATAATACCCTCGAGGTCCATCCATGTTGTCAGAAATGGCAATATTTCATCATTTTTTTATAGCTGAGTAGTAGTCCACTGTGTACGTATACCACATCTTCTTTATCCATTCATCTGTTGATGGGCATTTAGTTTGTTTCCAAGTCTTGGGTATTGTGAATCATGCTGCAGTGAACATAGGAGTACATGTATTTTAACACATTTGTGTTTTCAGTTCTTTGGAATAAATATCCAGCAATTTAATTGTGGGTACAAGGCCCTTTCTCCTCCGTGGATCATAAAACAATTTATGAAGGGTGTGGGTATATGTTGTATTGCATTGTGTGTGTATATGTGTGTGTTGGGGGCTGATTTGGAGGTATTCTTTATTCTTCAGTTACAGTCAAGTATAAAAAGGAACCTGTAAAATGGATATAAGAACCGAGCTATGATAGTCAGGCTCTGGCTGGTGGTCATTTCCCTCATTTGCCTCTACAGATGATTTAAACAATGATTAAAGCCACATTCAAAATTAAGTCTGTGGTATTTTTTCCACTTCAAAGTCCATTAATTTTATGACCCTCTACCAGAAATTTCACATGGCCTCCCTAGTCTCCCTACTGTGCCCATATAGGTGTATGTAAGAATATACCTTAAGCTTTTGTCTATTATATTAGTTTAGATCAAATTGTTCCATTTTAATGCACTAATCCATAAGTAGAGCATAAAAGTAAAGTAAACTTTGTAAATCAAACTACATGGTAAACTGAAAAAAATCATACCTATTTTAGGAATTGAAGTATTACCGGTTAGGATGTAGGTGAATAATTAAGCAGCTCAGCATCAGGATGCTTTAAAAAGTACTAAAATATTTAAAAGTATAAATTATGGTGTATAGTCCATTCTAACTCTGAGCTCAGAATAATTAAAATGAATAAAATAATGATGGTTCATTTTAAATTTGTTTAACCAAAACATCTTCATCCTCCTTTTTGAGAGATGTTTAGAGTATCTATAAATTCCTACAGGTGGGACCATTGGAGACATGTTTTTTTACGTGCAGAATTTATGATGAGGTCTTGTGCTAATAGCACAAAATGCCTATTTTGTTGCTTTTTATCATGACAATTTATTGTCATTTTATAATGTTTACTATATGCCAGAACTATTGTAATCATGTTGTAAATATTAATTCATTAATCTTTACTACATGAGGTGGTATTATAATGATCCAATTTTATAAATAAGGAAATTTAGCCACCAAGAGGTTAAGTAACTTGCCCAATGTTACACAGCTAATAATTAGAGCCACGCTTTAAACACAGGCAATTTGACCCTGAGCACATGCTCTTAACCACCACTATGCTGCCTCCTATATTTAAGTTTAAAAAGTAAGGCACACAGAATGTTAGTAGGCCATGTAAGGACTTTAGTTTTTGGTCTAGGTGACATGGGAAGCCATTGGAACGTTTTGAGAGGAAGAGTGGTGTGACCTGACTTTGGTTTTGGAAGGATCCCTCAGTCTTGGGGAGGACAAAGGCAAAGGCAGGGAGACTGTCTTAGGAGAAGTTCTTGATGCTTCAGACCAGTGTGCTCGTGGAGGATACAGAGAAAAGTGGTTGGAGTCTGGGTGTATTTTGAAGGCTAGCTAATGGATTAGACATGGGGTGGAAAAGAAAAGAGGAATCATGGATGGCACCAAAATTTTAGCCTGAGCAACTGGAAGTTTGGAGTTACTATATAATGAGATAGTAAGAAGTTTTGTTGGAAGTAAAGAATGGTTTGCTAGGATTCAGGAGTTCTGTTTTGGACATGTTTGAGATGCTTACTAGACTTCCAAGTGGAGAGATGGAGGTTGACAGATATAAGAGCCTTATGTTCAGATGAGAGTTATTGTGGGAGATGTACATTTTGGAGTTCTTGGCAGGTAGGTGGTGTTTAGAACCATGGAACTGGAAAAGATTCCCAAGAGAGTGGGTCCAAGAGAATTCCAAGGACCGAGCTTTGGGAAGAAGAACAAGCAAAGGAGATAAGAAAGAAAGACCAATAATGCAGAAGGAAAAATCTTGAGAATATGTGGTCTTGGGATCCAGGTAAACAACGTATTTCAAGGAGAGTGGTCATTTATGTCAATTGCCGCTGACAGGTCATGTACGATGAGGACTAAGAACTGACCACCAGGTTAGTGATATGGAAATCTTTGGTGACCTTGACACACACATACGTATAAATACACACACATGCACACAAACACATACACATATACACATAAATACACAAGCACACATATATACATACACACACACACATGCAGACAATTGTATATATATCTGTATATAAGAAAAAGAAAACAGAAAAATAAGGAGAAAAGAAAGGAAAATGGTAGGTTAGAACCACGCTTAACAGTGCTTATAGCCACACATTGGGATTATGGGTGATTCTTTGTGGGTTTTTTTTGCTTGTTATAAAAAATATACATATTACATGTGTGGTTTCTTTCCCTGAGCATTTTAAAGCTCCGACCACAAATTTTGTTCTCTTTTAATAGCTGAAAGTTTAGAGTTTTCTCCCTTAAATGACCCATTGCCAAATGAGAGCAAGGAAAAAAAAAGAAGCAAGCAAGAAGAAAAGTCCTCAAACGGGAATGATGCAATGACTATCATCAAAAAGCCTCAAATGGATTCTTTAAGCACGTTAATTTTAAGGATACAATATTCCTGGAAATCTTACTCCATGCGCTGAAATACAATTGCAGCACTTTCCCCTACTAGTTCCACAGATCACATCCAGGCCAATCAAATGCAAGGGCTGTTATTTCTGCCTTGAATGAAAGAAATCCCTGGACAATGCCTCTTTATATATATTTTCTTGTTTCTAGGGTTCAATTGTAGACTGATACACACTGTCCAAGACTTAGCCAGAGAAGCCTGGCTTCTTGTCATATTTTAAGATGCTTGGATCTGTGTCAGCTCACGAGGGCAGATGCACTCAACCATTTATCACAGTCCTCCAACAATGGAGTTGGCAAATTCAGAGGGCTGGAGCAACTCCATTTGCAACAAATCCAATTCCTGGTTGTCAGCAGCATTTTGACTCCTCTTGGCAGATACTTTTGGCTCTGAGGAATCCTCGGGAAATATGGCTAGCAGACGCAGCTGCCAAAATTACACAATTGCTCAAGGAGGTAGTTGATCAATGACCCACTCCCTTGGGAATTGTCTATACAGCAAAAAAAGACATATGGAATTTAGGGTGAAAGGGAGTGCTTGGAGTACATTTAAATGTAATATTCACCTATTTATTTTAAAGATCTTTCTTATAATTTCTCATTTTATGCTTAAAAGTGACATATTATTCAACTAGAATGTGAACCTTTAATTCTAAATCTCTCTATACTCTCCTTTACTTGTTGATCTGGTATGGCCATAAATAACACTGGAAATATGCCTCTAATTTCCATTTTGAAATCCAACGACAGCTGTCAAATGAAATGTATAGTGAATCCAGTGAATGGCAGATAAGATAAACATGGGGTTTATAGTTGTAATTACCTAAGGCCTCTAAGGTCTACCTATTTTGAAGCAGTGGAATTCTAAGAATTGTAATGTTCTGCCCAGTTCTCTTCCTCGCCCCATCTAACACTCAGATAAGATCCACCTACTACTCTCTACCAGTCTCTGAGTCACCTAAGACCCGATTCTGACCATGTTATCTCAGCCCTAGACCAAATCCATCTCCATGGGGCTAGAATGTCAGAGGAGACCTTCTTGTTTGGGAAGGCTGGGCTCTGAGCCTCAGGGAACTCAGTACCTCCATGGCATGGGTGTGTCTATAGCTGCCTTTCTCCACTCAACACATTTTCAACTGCTTTCGCCAATAACATCCTGTTACTTCCTGTTTTAAGATTTCCCCATTGCTGTGTACTTTCTGCTAACCTCCCTCAGCCACAGTTTATTGCCCCTCCAAAGTCCCAGAAGAAAGCCACCTGCTGTCTACGACAAAAGAGTAGAAAATGGAGGGTGAGGCAATGATTTCTTCCTATATAGTAGAAAAGTTAAAATTACCTTCATGGCAGAGCCAGCGTCTACTGCAAAGGTAGCAAAAGAAAGCAAATTCTGAGCTAATATTAGATATAGACTATTCTTTCTAGAAAAAATTGGCTATGATGGAAAGGAGACTGGTGGTAGACAGGAAAATGAACTGCTAGAAACCACAGTTTACAGGTGAACATAAACCCTCGATTAATAACCCCTATGTGTATGGCAAGTGTTGGAACTATGGAACCTGATGGTGTGCTATAATACTGGATGTTCGCTGGAACTCCCATGCCCACTTGGACTCAGGCAACACCCAAGGGAAAATATGAGGAACCAATATATGGGTTCAGTGCATGTCTCCCTGACATTTGGTATTGACAGACATTTTGATGTTTGACAGTCTGGTGGTTTGTATATATACCCCTTTGTGGTTTAATTTGCATTTTCCCAATTACTAATGAAGCTAATATATATGTCATTTGGAAATCCTCTAAGGGCATATTAGTCTTTTACCAGTTTTTAGTTTGATTTTTAAAATTAATTTGTAGGATTTAAAAAAATACATATTCTGTATATGAATCTTTTGTCAGTTATGTGAATTATATATATATTCTCCCTTTCTGGGGCCTTTTTGTTGTTGTTAGTTTCTTTATGGAATCTTTTGATGAATGGAAATTCCTAATTTTAATTTAGTTGAGTTAATCAGTCTTTTCCTGAATTCAGGAACATATTGTCCTATAAACTCTATAACTCTAAAATCTTTATAGATTTGCCTTTATAGATGGCCCATTTGTAGCTGACTTTTTAATGAGGTGGAAGGTAGGCATCCAATCTCATTTTTAAAATATAGATATCCAACTGTCCTAGCACCATTTATTAAAAATGGTATCCTTTCCTGTGTTTCTAGGCTATCTGTTCTGTTCCACTGGTCTATTTGACTGTTTCTGGGCCAATAACAGTCTTACACAGATATCTTTAAAATATGTCTCAGTATCTTAAAGAGCAAGCTCTTCCATAATGTTGTTCTTCAAGAGTTCTGTGGATATTCTGGGACCTCTGCATTTCCACATAAATTTTAGAATTAGCTTGTCGGTTTACACACACACACACTCTGTTGGGATTTTTATTGCAATTGCATTGACTCTTTAGATTCATTTGGAGATTGACATTTGTACAATATGTCCTCTTCAAAATTTGAGACTTGCCTTATGTCTCATTATATGTTCAATTTTTATAAATGTTCCATATGTACTTTAAAGAATATATATTCTATACCTATTGGGTGCTTTGTTATTATATAAGAGCATCATATTTTGTTTGCTAACTTTTTTTGTTCAAATCTTCTATATTCTTAGCCATTTTACTGATCTATCAATCAAGATATGTTAAAATTTCCCACTATGAATATAGGTTTGCATATTTCTTCTTATAGTTCTGTCACCTTTTGCTTTGTATATTTTAGGTCATGCTAAATTCATGACTGTTATATATTCCTTGTGAATTGAACTTTTATTATTATGAAATATACCTCTTTATCTGTAGTAATACTTTTTGTCTTTACTTTGATATTGATAAAGCTACACCAGCTTTCTCTGGGTACACATCTACTAGAACATATTTTTCTCTCCTTTTATCTTCAAATTTTCTGTATCCTTACATATTAGATGTGTCGTAAGCACCATTTAGTTTTGGGTTTTTTATTCACAACGACAATCTTTTTCCTTTAATTGAAGCATTTATTTATGTTTATTTTTAAATATAATTATTGATGCATTTCAGATTAAATCTATTACTTCATTATGTTCTTTTGTCTCATCTAAAATATATTTCCTTTCCTCTCCTTTCTTGCCTTTTTTGTATTGATTCTTTTTCATTATTCTACTTTTTCCTTTATTACTTTGGAAATTAACATTCTTTTATTATTCCTTTTGGGGTTCTCCTAGAGGTTACAGAATCCTTGATTTACCAAAGTCTACTGTCAAGGTACTTTTGTCTTCCTCCAAGACAATATAAAAATCTTAGAACATGGACACTATTACTCTCCTAAGTGTTGTTGGTAGCATGTACTTTAATTCTCTAAATCTCTTAAGCCCTCAAGAATTATTATTTAATACAATTAATATTTAATGATATTTTATACAGTTAGTATTTGTGTACATTTACTCACATATTGTCCAATTTTATTGCCTTTAGTTATTTTCTGCATCTCTGACCATCCATCTTGGATCATTTGCCTTCTGCCTATGAATACCCTTTAGTATCTCTGTTAGTGAAGATCTGCTAATGATTAATTCTTAAAGTGTTTGTTTAGCTTAAAAATGTATTTATTTCATCTTCATTTTTGAAGGGTATTTTCCCTGGATATAGACTTGTAGGCTATCAATTATTTGCTTTCATCACACTCAAGGTTTCAGTGCATTGTCTTCTGGTTTCCATTATCTCAGTTGAAAAATCTGCTGTAAATCTAATTGTTGTTTTTTGAAGGTAGTCTGTATTTTTTCTCTGGTTGCTCTAAAGGCTTTCCATCTTTGGTTTTCAGCAGTTTTTCTGTGATGTGCTTGGCTGTAGATTTCTTTCTTTCTTTTTTGTTTTCGTGAGGAAGATTGGCCCTGAGCTAACATCTATGCCAATCTTCCTCTATTTTATGTGGGATACCACCACAGTGTGGCCTGATAAGCAATGCTAGGTCCACGCCCAGGATCCAAACCTGGAAACTCCAGGCTGCCGAAGTGAAGCACACGAACTTAACCACTACACTACCAGGCTGGCCTCTGTAGATTTCTTTTTATTTATTCTGTTTAGCTTTTACTGGGCTTCTGGTATGTACGGATTGATACCATTCATGAACCTGGAAAATTCACATACATTATGTTTTCAAATAGTTTCCCCTTCATTCTCTTTCCACTCACCTTTTCAGACTCCAGTTGCATTTATCTAAGATCTTCTTAATGGATTCTCTATGTATTTTATCTTCTTGCAGTGTTTTCTATCCTTTTGTAATTCTCTCTGTTTTCTTCTGGCCTAACTTCCAGTCAGCTCTCTAACCTGTTAAGCCCTATCTTTGAGTTTCTTGAGTTTGGTTGTATTTTTTCAGTTGTAAAATTTATCTGTTCATTTAAAAAATCTGAAATGCCCCTTTTCATAATTTTCAATTCTCTCTGAAAATTCTCAATCTTTTATTTTATCTTCTTGATCATAGTTATTTTAAAATCTGTTTCTGATAATTCTAATACCTGAGGTTTTCCATGGTTCTGTTTTTAGTGGCTCATTTCTGCCGATTCTTGTTCATGTTGTCTTGACTTCAGCGCTTGATTATCTCTGTGTGCCAGATACTGTATTTTACAAAATTTTAAAGAGTGTGACATATAGGAAAGTCTTTAAGAGAGTAAATCCTAAGAGTTCTCTTCACAAGGAGAAAATTTTTTCTTTCTTTCCCTTATATTGTATATGAGATGATGAATGTTAGCTGAACCAACTGTGATAATCTTTTCACAATATATGTAAATCAAACCATCACACTGTATACCTTAAACGTATACAGTGATATATGTTGATTATTTCTCAATAACACTAAAAGAAAAACTTTTAAAGAAATAATCAGAGGACGAAGAAGATATTATCTTATACCAGAGAGCATTTTTATTTCCTACTTTTAGTGTCTGGAGGCACTTGCAAAACTGAGATCATCTTAATCCAATATTAGGGACTGAGATTTTCTCAGACACTCAGATGGCTCAAAGTTCAGTTACAGTCCATACAACACTGGTGTTTCCATTATTTATTGCTGTGTAACAAGCTACAGTAAAACTTCATAGCTTAAAACAACACACTTTTTATTTATTTGCCTACAATGTTGCAATTGGGTAGGATTTGGTGGGGATAGTTTTTCTCTGCTCTGTTTGGCTTTGGCTGGGATACCTCAGTTGGAGCTGTGGGATCTGTTTCCAAGATGGCTTCACTGACCTACTGGTAAGCTGGTGCTGGCTGTGGCTGGGAGCTCAGCCAGGGCTGTTGTCTAGGGACTCTGTTCTCCTCCTTATGGCTTCTCCACATGGCTAGGTGAGGTGCCTCACAGCATGATAGTCTCAGGGTAATTATATTTCTTAAGTAGTGGCCAGCTTAAACCAGCTTGCAAAAGCAGAAGCTTCTAGACTTTTTTAATGTTTAGGCACAACATCACTTTTGCCACATTCTATTGGTTAAATTAGGTCAGAGAACCAGCCCAGATTCAAGAGGACTACACAAGGACATGAATACCAGGGAAGATGATTTATGGAAGACCACCAAAGTAATTGTCAGTCACAGATGGTTTACTGCCCTTTCTCCTTGGGTGAAGCACTTCAGAGTCTAAATAGAATTGCAGGATTCCCATTCTTGTTGGACCAGGGTCCAAGTTTTTACCCTCTTCTGTAGAGTCCTGCTCATCCTCTCAGCTTCTCTTTTCCCATATCATGACCTAGTTGGTAGTAATTCTTTTTTTTTTTTATTGAGTTAATGATAGGTTACAATCTTGTGAAATTTCAGTTGTACATTAATGTTTGTCATTCGTGTTGTAGGTGCACCACTTCACCCTTTGTGCCCACCCCCACCCCACCTTTCCCCTGGTATCCACTAAACTGTTCTTAGTCCATAATTTTAAATTCCTCATATGAGTGGAGTCATACACAGATTATCCTTCTCTAGCTGGCTTATTTCACTTAACATAATTCCCTCAAGATCCATCCATGTTATTGCAAATGGAATGATTTTGTTCTGTTTTACAGCTGAGTAGTATTCCATTGTATATATGTACCACATCTTCTCTATCCATTCATCTGTTGATGGGCACTTAGGTTGCTTCCATGTCTTGGCTGTTGTAAATAATGCTGCAATGAACATTGGGGTGCATAGGACTTTTGGGATTGCTGACTTCAAGCTCTTTGGATAAATACCCAGTAGTGGGATGGCTGGATTGTATGGTAGTTCTATTTTTAATTTTTTGAGGAATCTCCATACTGTTTTCCATAGTGGCTGCACCAGTTTGCATTCCCACCAGCAGTGTATGAGGGTTCTAGTTGGTAGTAATTCTTTACTCCCAAATGCTTTTAAGATGTATATATAAAATATAGTTTTCTTTCAGTTTTTTTAGTTGTTCTTAGCAAAAGGGAAAACTGGTACAAATTACCTGATTCACGTAATTTGAAACTCCTGATTCAGAAGCCCCTGGTTATCTTTTATGTTTATGTTTTCTTCTTTCAGGTAATGATAATTCCACAAAAGGCTTTATACCGCTTTTATATAAATAAGCCAAAGATCACCTCTGTTTATTGACCCATATGTTGTTTATTTCTTTGCTGCAGGCTGAGACCCATTGACTCAAAAGCTGACTGGTACCAAACTCAAACTTTTGCATATTCCATTATTTTGAAAATAGCCCAAACAAGCAGATTGTTAACCATTTAGAGCCTGTCTGCTTTATATACTTGTAAGACTTCACCCCACACTTGCTGGCCATTGCTAAGATGGGCTTGCAGTTATAAGAATCTAAGATACTCAAAATGGATTAAAGACTTGGATGTAAGACCCAAAAGCGTGAAACTTCTAGAAGAAAACATAGGCAGTACGCTCTTTGACATTGGTCTTAGCAGCATATTTTCAAGTACCATGTCTGACCAGACAAGGGAAACAAAAGAAAAAAATCAACAAATGGGACTACATCAAACTAAAAAGCTTCTGCACAGCAAAGGAAACCATCAGCAAAATGAAAAGACAGCCTAACAATTGGGAGAAGATATTTGTAAACAATATATCAGATAAGGGGTTAATATCCAAAATATACAAAGAACTCATGCAGCTCAACAACAAAAAAACCAACAACCCAATTAAAAAATGGGCAAAAGATCTGAACAGAGATTTCTCCAAAGAAGATATTCAGATGGCCAATAGGCATATGAAAAGATGCTCAACATCATTAGCTATCAGGGAAATGCAAATCAAAACTACAATGAGGTATCACCTCACTCCGGTCAGAATGGCTATAATTAACAAGACAGGAAACAACAAATGTTGGAGAGGATGTGGAGAGATGGGAACACTTGTACACTGTTGGTGGGAGTACAAACTGGTGCAGTCACTATGGAAAGCAGTATGGAGTATCCTCAGAAAATTAAGAATAGATCCAGCTATCCCATTGCTGGGTGTTTATCCAAAGAACTTGATAACTCAAAGGCATAAAGATCCCTGCACCCCTATGTTCACTGCAGCATTATACACAATAGATAAGACTTGGAAGCAACGTAGGTGCCCATCAAGGAACGAACGGATAAAGAAGATGTGGTATTTATACACGATGGACTACTACTCAGCCATAAGAAATGATGAAATCTGACCATTTGTGACAACATGGATGGACCTTGAGGGTATTATGCTGAGTGAAATAAGTCAGAGGGAGAAAGTCAAATACCGTATGATCTCGTTCATAAGTAGAAGATAAAAACAATGACAAACAAACACACAGCAATGGAGAATGGATTGATGGTTACCATGGGGGAAGGTGGGGGAGGGCAAAAGGGGTGACTAATCACATGTGAGGGGATGGACTATAATTAGTTTTTGGGTGGTGAACATGATGTAATCTACACAGAATTAGAAATATACTATGATGTACATCTGAAAGCAATATAATGTTATAATCCAATGTTACTGCAGTTAAATAAATAAATAAAGTTAAATTTAAAAACAAAAAGAAAAAAAAAGAATCTAAGCTGCTATGGCCCTTTGGAGCTCTCTGACTCAAAGACTCCCCACTATGCTCCTGAGTGACATCACCTAGACACGTAAGCCCCCTTCCCAACCCCTCCCTCCCCTGGAAGTTCCCTTGCCCTCCTCCCCTTCTGAGGGTGGCCTCAAGCCTCTGAATGGTCTCATGCTATGAGGGACATCCCCCGTCATGCAATCCTGTTCAAGAATCACCCAGTAAAGCTTCTTGTGTGTTACTGGCTCTCATGGTCATATCTTTTTCTTTGATCAGCCCCCAAATCTCTCAAACCCCCTATAACCATTTCAGACATTTGTAGACAGTACAGTTTCCTTCTCCACAAGAAGCTTTAATACAATATGCTGCTGAGAGAAAGCTGGAATGAGAGTGTTAGTGGGGCTCAAGGAAGCAGGAGCCACTGGGCCAGGGTCAGTAGAGTCAGGGGATAGAATAGCAAGGTCAGGGCACCATTTGGCTTCAAACTGCAAACGATGATTCCAATACTACCCCTGCTGTGTAATTACTTCTGAAGTACCTGCTAACATAGTGCATGACTTACATACTTTGACCACCAAGGCCTTACCTAGAGCCCTCCAAAGGCCACGTTACACAGCCCTATGATTTCCTCACGTTTACAGATGGAATATCTTAGCAGCTCACCACAGCAGTTGTTAGGATGTTCTCTAGTCTTCTGAGATCCACAGTCACATTTGCGATTCAAGATAGATTGTGCGAGATAACAACAGGAACCATAAATGATGATCTGTTTCAGAGAACTGGTCTTTTCCCTCATGTAGAACTACATCGAGGGTCAGTGCTGACCTCTAGTGGCAGTTGAGACTGATACCACTGTACTTCAATGATGCCTTGGCAAATAGTCTTCCCCAATTTTTACAAGAATGTCTAATAATGACTTCATGAGGTATTATGCTTGAGTATTTTTTTAGTGTGAGAGTTGAACCTAAACTTTTGAAAATTTCAAATGCCAATTCACAGAGCTTTCCTTTAGATGGTTTTCTGGTCGCTACAATGATTTTCTATGGCTAATTTTAAGAGCCAGCTCTTTACCCTCCCTAGTAAGGTAGAATAGACTAGAATATTTGTGCAAACACAGTAGATAAAATGTGTCCAATATTAGAAGTATTTGTCTACACCAATCATAAAAGTACTACTGTAGGGAATGAGGACCTGAAGTTCTGACACCAGTAGGCCACTGACAGTCTTCAGCAGGCCACTAAGATCTTTGTGTGCTATATTTTAATCCTTTTCCCCCTCAGCCCACAGCTCACCCAGAATCTGAGAGCTGCATACAAGTCAAGATCTCTGTATCTGGCTCAGGTTCCCAACAAAAGTTTCTGGGCCTCTAACCTGATTACATTTCCTGGGGGAAAATGTTGCATTCTTGTTTTTTTAGAGCCAGCAATCTTCACTGAACTTTGAACTCCAAGGGGGAATAAGACCGGGATGTAGGACAAATGGCTATATAAACCTTGTCACCTACTTCCAACAGCATCTCCCACCACTGGTTCTAGCCAAAGCTCTCAGCAGGCACTTGCTCTTGGTAGGCCGTCCTCCTGCTGCTCCCAGCTCAAGTTCTCAAGACAGTGAATCATGTCAAAGCTACAAGCAGCTCCCGGTAATTTCCAGTGGCAGGCCTGGCTGGTAGCTCTTGTAGGGCTCCCAGTGTCTCTAGTCCTCAGTGCAAAACCATATAGCATAACCCCCGATACGTCTTTGTGTTAAGTGCTCACTTTCTTATTCTCCCCAAACCCATTTTTTTCTCTAGACTCACTTTTTAAATCTACCAGGACCTGTTCTTCCAGACTGTCAGTCTCACTGACTTAACTTTCTTAACTACTCAGTCTGAACCTCATGGTCATGCACATGAGTGCTACTCAAACCAACTCATTCGATTCCTTAAATGTCCTGATTTCCTGCCTTACCCCCAAGGAGATGACTCTAGCCATCCACTGCTTCCACTTCCTTTTCTGGGATGACCAGTGTTGCTGGAGAAGATTGCAAAACCATGCAAATGGGCCAGTAAAGGCGCACAACTTCCCACCTCAGCTGGTGTTCTGTGCTGCTTGCCAACCCTTTCATTTGACCTCAGTAAGTTCCCTCTCAGTCTCCTGTGGGAGATGTTCAAGCTTTTACCACTTCTCCTTGATTCTTCTTCATCACTTCCTCAGCCCTCATTTCCTACTTCAAAAGGGGTAAAAAGGTCATTAGAAAGAAAAGACTACTTCACACCCTTTTACTTCACACCCTTTTACTTCTATACATCTGTATAATTGTATGCATCTTTCCCTCTTCCTTTTATTTGGAGGAAAGAAGAACTTCTCCTCTTTAAGATTAACCTTGCCAGTGTGTTCTAGAATCTATTTTTCTGTGCACCTTCCTGAATCTTGGCCCATCAGTCATTGATCCCTACCCCCAACTCCAATGTCTTCAATAATGTCTCCATTAGCTCCTTCTCCTGAGCGAGCAAATGTGCCTGTCATGTTTTTTAAAAAGGAACCTATTTTTTGTCCTTGCCTCCCCTTCATACTATTAGAATGTTAATTATCTCCTCCTTCCCTTCCCATAAAACTTCATCAAAGCATAGTTTACACAAAAAGGTTGCATCCTCAATGCCCATTCACTCTTCGACCAAGTGTGATCTGCCTTCTACTTCCAGCTCTCCACTGAACTTGCTCTCCGTTCCATGACATCCTAAGTGAAAAATCCAACGGCCTATTTTCAGCCCTCATTCTATTTGACCTTTTGGCAAGTTTTGTTGACCACCCCTTCTCTTCCCTTGGCATCTGGGATGTCTTCCTGATTCTTCCCCTAGCCTGGCTTGGAGGCTAGGCAAGGTAATGCAGACATTTGTGGGTCCCTTGGGGCCAAGGTTGGCAGAAGGAGTATGTTTTCTCCAAAGTGATCAGTGTACCAAAAGCAAGTGAGTATTCAAACCTCTTGTGAGGACAGGAGAGACAAAGAACTGGAAAGCCAGGAACAAGAACTTGAAAATAGAGTGGATACATCAGAAACAGGGTTTCATTTACTCCCTACAAACAAGAGGAGGGAACTTTCTCATAAAAGGACCAAGAACAGAGTAGACAATCTGGCTGTGTTGCTACAGTCATCTATGCTTGTCATTTCTCCTTTGCCCTCCAGTTAAATCAGTGGTTTTCAACATCTGGTGCTAAGAATCATCCCTGAAGGGGTGTTGTATTTAAAAACTCACTTATCATGGCTCTACTCTTCGAGGTTCTAATTCTGTAGGATTGGGGCATCTGCATGTTTGCAAAAGCTGCACAGTTGATTTGGCTGTGCACCAAAGGCTAAGAACCGTTGGTTTTGAAGTTTTGCTGTTATTCCATTTGAAACATGATTCTTTCTTTCCTTTTCCTTCTTTCCCTTCCTTCCCTCTTCCCTCCCTCCTTCTCTTTCTTTATTTTTTTGTGGTAAAAAACACAACATAAAATTTACCATCGTAACCATTTTTAAAGGTAGTCTTCAGTAGCATTAACTATATTCACATTCAACAGATCTCTAGAACTTTTTTACCTTGCAAAACTATACCCTATATCTATTGGACAACTTCCATTTCCTCCTCCCCTCACCCCCTAGAAGCCACAATTCTACTTTATTTCTATGAGTTTGACTACCTTAGATAGAAATTTGGGCTTTTTGTTTTGTTTTTTGTTTTTTTTTAAAATGTATTCCTGAATTGCTAGCTTTAAACCTATTTAATGTTTTTTAACAACTTTGCTGGAATGCTACTATACTATTAATTATTTTATTTTTCCCCCTATGGTAAATAGTTAAACACATCAAGCAATATTTATGACAAAGCAGTATACACAGACAACACCGTGTTATGGCAATTTGATCTCTATAAAGACATATAAAATTGTTTCTTCTGTTTTTATATTTTTTTAATTTTTTCCCTAGGACTTATTTATTTTGTAACTGGAAGTTTGTACCTTTTGATCACCTTCACTGATTTCCACCCACCCACCGCTGCCTCTGGCAACCAGCAATCTATTCTCTGTTCCTGCAAGTTAGGTTTTGTTCTTTTAGATTCCACATCTAAGTGAGATCATAAGATATTGTCTTTCTGTGTCTCACTTATTTGACTTAGCATAATGCCCTCGAGGTCCATCCACGTTGTCACAAATGACAGGTTTTCCTTCTTTTTAGATGGCCAAATAATATTTCATTGTATATATATATACCACATTTTCTTTATCCATTCATCCATCAATGGTCACTTACGTTGTTTCCATATCTTGTTTATTGTACATAATGATGCAATGAACATGGAAGTGCATATATCTGTTTGAGTTAGTGTTTTTGTTTCCTTTGGAGAAATACCCAGAAGTGGATTTGCTGGATCATACGGTAGTTCTATTTTTAATTTTTTGGGGAACCTTTACACTGTTTCCATAGTAGCTGCACCAGTTTGCATTCCCACCCACAGTACACAAAGCGTTCCCTTTTCTCTACATTCTCACAACACGTCTTATTTTTTGTCTTTTTGATAATAGCCATTCTAACAGGTATGAGGTGATATCCCATTGTGGTTTTGGTTTCCATTTCCCTGATGATTAGAGATGTTGAGCACCTTTTCATGTAGCTGTTGGCCATCTGTATATCTCCTTTGGAGAAATGTCTGTTCAGATCCTCTGTCCATATTTTGATCAAATTCTTTGGTTTTTTTGCTTTAAGTTGTATGGGTTCTTCATATATTTTGAATATTAATTCCTTATCAGATATATGATTTGCACAGATTTTCTCCCAGTAGGTTGCCTTTTCATTTTGTTGATAGTTTGCTTTGCTGTGCAGAAGCTTTTTAGTTTTATGTAGTCTCACTTGTTTATTTTTGCTTTAGTTACCCTTGCTTTTGGTGTCAATTCCAAAAAAGCCATCACTAAGACCGATGTCAAGGAGCTTACCACCTATATTTTCCTCTACAATTTTTATGATTTCAGGTCTTATGTTTAAATCTTTAATCCATTTAGAGTTGATTTTTGTGTCTGGTGCAAGATAGTGGTCCAGGTTCATTCTTTTGCATGTGGCTGTCTAGTTTTCTGAACGTTATTTGTTGAAGAGACTGTCCTTTTCCCGTTGTATATTCTTGGCTCCTTCATTGTAAATTAATTGACTATACAAGTATGGGTTTATTTCTGGGCTCTCCATTCTGTTCCAT